>NC_137112.1:42440831-42480831 GCF_949357685.1 Gobio gobio
TTTTTTTATTGTGACTGTACACAAAAAAAGAAACTTAACAGATTATAATGATCTACAAGTCATTGCCTGAATGATAAAAAACGACAGAGTTATTTGAGTCTCTTTGGCACTGATAAGAAAAAAAGCCGGCGCGACCGCCAACTGTTGTTATTTACTCACCATAAAGTTGTTTCTTTCTTTTGCTGAACACAAAACAAGATATTCTGAAGTCTATGGAGGACCAGCATTTGGTTACCAACTTTTTTCTTTTTGTGTGTGTGTGTGTGTGTGTGTTCAGAAGAAGAAAGAAATTCAAGTTTGGAACAACCTGAGTAAATGAATAAATGATGACAGCATTTTCATATTTGGGTGAACAATACCTTTAAAGGCAATTCAACAGACAATTTTTGTTTAACATCAAGCATCTCGTGTCTCCAGTGCCAACAAAGACAAATGTTCATGTTCACTCTCGCTTATTTTGTTTTTCTGTAGTAATCAAAACCGGTCTGAAATACAACGCCCTGTCTGGCGTCTGATGAACAATTAAGAGAATACATGTTCAAAAAATACCTTTATGGAAATGGTTAACATGCTTTTGCTTACCTTCAATTTAAAAATATATATATTTTGAAGAAAATACATTTGTAGGAGTCTAATGACAGTTTTACTCCATTTTGACAATAGCTTAAAAAAGCATATGTTAGATATGAATAAGTTAGCAAAGCTCTTATTGACACCAGTCAGTGATCACTATCTTGTTGCCCTGACTGTGGTCATCGCTAAAATTCACAGGACAAAAAATGAACGGGTCCTTCCTGACTAAGGCCAATATGCTAGTAGGCCTCTGCTCATCACAGGACCCTGGGACTACATTTGTAGCTGTGACCCAGGATCAGAAAGGAAGGGCAAACTTTTGAATGACACTCTAAGGCCTTCTGGAAACCAGGCCTTTTAAACAGCTTAAGCAGGCTATTAATACCATGAGGGATCTAAAGATTTAGTGGTAACACTCTCTCAAAGCAGAAGTACAGTGAACAAACCTGGCCACTACTGTTCTGCTACAGCTACCTGAAGAAAGCAGAAGAAAGAAAGGAGGAAAAAAGGATTCTTGTATGACTCTGAAAAAGCTCAAGTGTTTCCTCCATTACAGCCTTGCTCATAACAGCAGTATTATAGTATTTAGGCAATACAGTGTTCACAATATTGTGAAATGCCACAATATTTTTATCATAAAAATATATAATGTATAAAAAATGTATAGTAATAACATTTATACATATAAATACAATACAATATAATATATAATAAATTAATATACAATACAAGGCAATGCAATATAATATAAATTATAATATAATTTAATATAATATAATTCATACAATAGAATATAATATAATTCATATAACATAAATTGTTTAGTTTTTTTACATATTTAAAGATTTATGTATATATTCATATATATAAAATTAATCGTACACTTATTGTGAAATAAAGCATATGACATTTATCTCATTAAACACTTTCATTTGGTCATAATTTGCAATATCCAAATTAAACAATCAGATTGAAGGGTGATTCTCACAAAACTGTATTTTCTGCACGCTTCAAGGATCATTGGAGACTCCAAAATGACACCAAATAACCAAATATAAGGAGTCCATATAATTCTAGTATGTAATACATTTATACACACCTAAGCACCCATGAAAAACATTACATAAAAAACTTTACGGCATTCACAGTGTGTAGTATGTGTACAGACCAACAATAACGAACGTGATTGATTTCATTTTAGATGTCAAGCTGCGATACCACACGGAGATGGCAAAAAAACCTCCCAAATCAACTGCTTTGACTGCATCATCCTACGATTACTAATCACAACAACGTACATATGACAAAATCAAACATTATCCTTCCTGACTGAGTGTGTGTGGAAACAACACAAATGTACTGTGTGTCTGTACATGAATGCAGTGTGCGATCAGTGATTGAGAGTGCGCACACACACGGTTTGTTGTTTGGTGCATCAGACACTCACGCGCTTACTGTACGACTCCGGGACGTCACCAAAATTACGCTCTTCAGAAACAATCGCAGAATATGACAGAGCTCGTGTTTTAAAGCAAAGCACACACTGGAATGAATAATTCACTAAAAACGCATGCAAGTCTCTGTTCTCTCTGATATGTGTGATGTGATCAGCCTGGCCTTCTTTACATTAGCGCTGTTTTTTGAATGAATTCGCTTACTGGATCACTGAACACTTTCCCAGAGTTTAACGGCTTTAAATGGCCTGATCACAAACAGGGAAGAAGAATCGGGTTATAGAGTTAGAATGGAAATTTCCTCTTACCAGGGTTACAGGGGCTGTAGATGCTCAGTGTGATTGTGATAAACCCCCAGACTTCTAACATTATCTAACTCTGTGACGAAAATTACGTTAATGATGCAGCTTCATGTACTTGTGTAATTAATATGCGTTAAATTATTAAATCATTTTAGTTAAGGACTTTAAAATAATTGCATGCGTTAATGTTGATAGCACTAATATATACATACATATACAAGATTATATATATATAGTGTTTACAAAATACTAAATATATATACACAAAATGTCAAAAGTATCCTTAAAATTAAAATGCATTAAATGAGAAATACTCAACCCCACTGCAAAAACAGAGAATTTACATTAAAAAAATACCATGAATATCTAGGGTGAACGTGTTTGTTGATTCTGGAACAACATTCCAATTAACTAATCAGATTTGAGCGACTAGTTTGCAGTTTATGTTAAGTTTAGGCTTGACAGCCAGGGATAGGTGCTTCTACATTCAGTATAAAACATTTCCCTCTGATTTTAGGGATAAATTATGGGTTGGTTTAGGTGAAGGGTTAGGACTAGATTTTTGGACAGATATGTTGTTGCAGGATCAACAATACATGTTGATCAAGGACCACGTCTAACTTGGCAAAATCATGGTGAGCTGAATATCTATCTAGCTATTCACACAAAACAACCACTCAAGCAAAGGTAATGTAACATATCCCATCAAGTTTACGCTGTTGTTCTGATGATGTATTTGACATTTAGGCTGATGTCATTGTCTATAATTTTAGCCTTGTCTCATCCTGTATGAAAAAACCTGTGGTAGACACCAGGCCTGATGTGTCTCTGTCCAACTACACACTACACAGCTGTGCCTTATCAATCAAACAGGAAGTACATCAGCAGATGTCTATTCAGCGGTGTGTGACAGCTGTGTTGTGACACCAGCCCTTGTAAAATTAATAAAAAATGAATATTCATTTATTTAACCCTAAAAAGGACATTTACCTCAAGGGCATTTACACATTGTCCATCCTTGGCAACTAATTAAAGCTATTTATATATACACAGTATCTTTTTTTATTTAAAGTTTGACCTTTTTCCTGAAGAAAACATATTAATAGATCTACAAATAAAATAAAAATGATTTACCCCAAAAAACAAAAAAAACAAATTATTATTAAGAAAGCACAAAATGATTGCTAAAAATAATTGTAATAAAATAATGTAATTTAAAAAAAAAAATATATGCATTTTTTTTATGAACCTATAATGTAGCCTTTGGTCACACTACACAACTCCATAAGCTACACTATTATGACAACAGCTGAGCCACTTTCACGCTACTGAAAAAATGCAGTTAGGTTAGCAGGAAACCGTGCTTCCCTGTGAACAGCGTTTGAACTGTGAACCCTCAGCTACCAGTCTGAGTTTCAGTTCAGCAAAAAATGTTCTATTCAAGAAACGCTTCCCCACAAGATTATGACAGTAACATCACCCGCAGCTGGTTACAGTAAGACTTTATGTGCATATATGCCTGCGTTCGGCGCAGCTTGTGTTATTCAAAGCCAGTAATGAAATGGGTACTTTTCCTAATATTTGCATATGGTATCAGTAATAATGTGACAGCCATCTGCTGTGTCCACAGCTAACAGTTCTGCAGAGCATTAGTCACGATCAGAGCAAACATGACCTTGCTATATCACAAACTTATCAAGGCAGACACTTTGTATTTGACTAGATACATCCAATTAAGTCTAATTTCCATCAATGGCACTGCAGAATGTTTAGCCATAAATGTTTTTGGCTTATGTCCTGCATGGTAAAAATAATTTTTAAAGGGCCCTATCATACACCCGGCGCAATGCGACGCCAGGCGCAGTGCAAGTGTTTTTTGTTAGTTTCAGCCCGACGCAGTTATCATTTTCACATCCAGCGGCACATTGTTTAAATAGCAAATGCTCTTGCGCCCATCTGTTCTGGTCAGAAAATGAGGTGTGTTCAGGTGCATCGCTGGCAAGTGATATTTATCGATATTTCGATATGTATCGATACTGAAATATCTGAAACGATACGATACTCCTTTTCTACAGTATCGACACCAGCTGCGCTCTACTCTCCGACCGACAGCGAGTTGACACGCACCCGCCTCCTCTCATTCAGTCCGGTTAACCCTTTGAACACGGCGAGCGCGTTGGCGCATTCTGCTGGATTTTTCCTTATGACAGCGTGTTAGTGTTGGTGTGACCGGTCTGAATTTCGCGCGGGATTGCACATAATTCTACTCCTTCCTGCAGATTTCACGCTGGCATCTGAAGCGCACACACATAACGTAATAAAGCCGCCTCTGACATACAAGTGCAAAAAATGAGCTCCTTTTTCCAGCTTATTAATGGTCAAATACACTCAAAAAATATCTCAATGCCCATCTTGGTGAGTACTAACGTAAACACAGTCGTAAACAGTTCAGAAGAATGAGTAACAGGAACAGTGTTTGGGATCCATGCGCGTCAGGTCTTAAAGGGACAGCAGTTATTTATTATTCATACTACAAAAAGACAAACGACCACTTACTGCTCTTGACTGATTAACTTGTGTAACTCTAATGGATTACTCTGTATTACATTTTTTTACAATTAAGATTAACCAATGTTATTTTAAATGTGCTTACTTTGTTATTTTTATATTCAGTTTCTTACCTGAATATTGTTAGACCTAGGCCTACCTGAAAAAATAAAGCAGTCTATTTCATTTGTATCTTTATTCTGTTGTATTTATTTGTGATATTGTTCGTAATTTGTTTATTTGTTCTTATTTTATTACTGTTTACTCATCTTTTTAAATTCAATTTAACATTTGAAATCAAGCCTCCTTGTGCTGTATGTAAGCTATTGCAACACAATTAGTTAGCAAATATGTGTAAGATAATTGTAATGGGAATTGATCAATGTTTATATATGAGAAAAAGCTTAAAAGCTTTATCATATAACATGCTTTTTCAGAATAAATTTTTAATTGCCTAGACTTTCAATAGACAGACAAAAAAGCAATTATATTAAAAATATCTATTTGACAGTATATGCCCCGTGGTATCGAAAATGGTATCGAATATCGATACTTTTTTAGGTATCTTTTCGAAGTTAGAAATTCCAGTATCGTGACAACACTATTGTTGGCACGTTGCTATTTTGAGGCAACTGAAAACGACTGCACCATGGATCAACAAAAACCTGGTCTAAAGTCAATGGCACAGTATTTTTTGTGTTATTTAAAGGGCACATTAATAATATGCGCCAATATGCAGGTGCATAACGCACGTACACTCTGCTTGTTACACACACAGGGATGCAGCACACCAATATTTTTAAATATTAAAAATAAAAGGATTCCTCTCTGTAGAAGCGTTCAGTCTTTCTGCTAAAAAGTCTTTATCCATTTAAATAGCGGATCTGCCATGGTGCAAGCACAACTGGCTTTTAAAGGGAATGGTAGATGAGACTCCGATTGGTTTATTGCACGTTACCCCCAAAACACACCCATGACTCATTAAGAGACTAGGTACAAACCCTTTGGACCATGCGCCTTGCGCGGCGACCTGTTTTTCCATTGTTAAACTAGAAAAAATGGATCCGGACATGCCCTAAGTGCACCTGATCCATGCGCTCAGGTTGTTAAAATAGGACCCAAAGTGTTGGATTGTGGCTTTTAGGATTGTTTTTTTTTTTTTTTACCAGAGAATAAACAAAGAAATAATATATGGATATACTTCAAGATATAAAAAGGGTGAGTAAATGTGGGTGAACTATCCCATTAATAAATGGTTTTACATAAACTTTACTTGAGCCAGTCATTTGCTGAACTCTGGGCCAGAAATGTTCTTCAATCTAACATTTGGAGGCTGAAATTTGGCAGACCGAAGTCATTTAACATTTAATGCGTCTTGGGGAAGAACATTGCAGCCGGAGCTACTTCTCTCTGTTTATGTCTATGGCGAGTCAAGCAGGGACTGTGCTCCTCCGCAGCGGTTCCTACCAGACCGGCCTGAAATAGCCCCAATATATAAGTGTACCATAATGATTCAGGGTAAGACGAAAAACACGGTTTGGAAAATGGATTCATGTTGTACATTCTCATTATATCATTTTTGTAGATCTTGAATACAAAACATGTTACGGACAGCAGCTTTAAAAAAAGCTCAGGGTGTCAAGTAGCAGAAAAGGGCAGTCAGGAGATGTGTAGCTGATAACAAAAAGCCTGAAACAGTAGCTGGGTGGAGAATAGCTGAAGGAGGAGGCCATATTTTTGTTACAGTGTATGAAGAAGCATGACTGGTTATCTGCCAGTGTCATAAAATACCAGTGTAAGGGAACTAACTGGGTAAGGAAATAGGCTACTACTATTCAACAACAGACATAAACTGAACACATTTCAAAGACATTTGATGAACAGAAATGGAATGAACAGAGTGGGGGTCCATATCAAAAGTAGCAGTTAGTATGTATTGTTTCCACCAAGTGTTTTAAAGGGATCGTACACCCAAAAAGGACAATTCTGTCATCATTTAATCACCCTCAAGTTGTTCAAAACCTGTATGAATTTCTGTCTTCTGCTGAACACAAAACAAGATATTTGGAAGAATATGGCTAACCAAACAGTTGATGGATCCCATTGACTTCCATAGTATAGAAAAAATACTATGGAAGTCAATGGGGCCCATCTGTTTGGTTCAAAATATCTTCTTTATAATTATCTTTAAAACTGAGTTTATATTAATAGGTTTCTTGGTTGAAAAGCACAGAAGCAAACACACAAAGAAAATATCTTCAAAAATGTTTATTTAGAGGCCATAAAAATGACAAAATACATACCAAATAATTTTTTCCGTGGCTTACAAGGTAGGGTAGGCATTTTTTTAATAAACACGTTTTGTTATACTAGTTGAAAAAGTTAAACTTTACATGTTGATAGCAATCAATAAAAGAAGGGGATTAAATATTAAAATGTCCATCTTCTGTGGAAATCTCAGGACCAAAAAAATGTCCAAATGCAATATGATGTCCAACCTGCCTGTCAACATATGTATTTCCTCCTCGCACCCTGCTCGTGCAGACATCACACATAATCGTAATTACAAGATGGCAAACCCATGACTAGGGCTGCAGCTATCGATTCTTTTTGTAATCGATTAATCTATCACTTAATCGATCGATTAATCGGATGATTTTTTTTCCCGTGTTTTTAAACAACCAAAACAAATAATGCATAACAAAAATGAAGAGGAAAAGCTATTTAATTTATTAATATGCACAACAGGTTTCATGCTGTAATCTAGCGCTGACATCAAAGTAAATATCTTTTATGTAGATTTCTACAGCTGCAGCATTTACCATTAGGCTACTAACAAATAATATATCATATGTGGTGAGCCTATTTGCTATGGTAACCTAGCAACCTGTGTGTGTGTGTGTGTGTGTGTGTGTGTGTGTGTGTGTGTGTGTGTGTGTGTGTGTGTGTGTGTGTGTGTGTGTGTGTGTGTGTGTGTGTGTGTGTGTGTGTGTGTGTGTGTGTGTGTGTGTGTGTGTGTGTGTGTGTGTGTGTGTGTGTGTGTGTGTGTGTGTGTGTGTGTGCGCGCCATTGCAGTTTGGTACAGCAGAAATACATACATTCATTTTTAATAGAACCCTGCATTTGGCTTGCATCACTTGCATAGCAGTGCATTTAAGGTGAAGCATCCGTTCGAAAAATCGCGTCACAACATCATGTCCCGGTATATACAGTGAATGCAAGCTGAAATTATTGTTGCGTGGCTACATAACCGTTTAAGCATATGTGATGCATTGCCACGATTGGTCTGACTGGCGCGAGAGAGAGAGGAGGGTGCGTGTGTGTGTGTATGTTACTGATTTTCCACTATCAGTTCTGCGCTGCTCTCCGCGCGCGATCTTCACGCGAAAAGAGGTCTGCCTTCAGGGCGCGCGCTCGTTGTCAGAGACGCGACACGGCTCAACTCTCCGTGTCACAGAAAAAAGCTGAGCACTGAACGGATAAGTTTTCCGTATTGCTGTTTTTGAATAGTGCACAACCGCTTCAATGTTCAAACTGGCAAGGCTTTAAAAGCATTTACTTGACAAACTTTATGAGGATGAAAGTGAAAGCGATCTGGCTTCGGGGGTTGCACGCGCCGCGTGTGTGTGTGGCAGCTATAAGAACGGTAATCAACTTACATAAACTGTGTAAAACACGCAGTTACTATAGTGATTCTGGGCATCTAGAATCTAAACTAAATTCAAAATGTATCATGCGCTATGGTGTGCTTCCTGAACATTGAACAGCGGTCCGTGTGAATCAGATCCTGCGCGTATAGTGCGCGTCATAGGAATTTAACGAGGCTTCGAGGCAGAATTTTTGCCTCGAGGAATTTTTGTAATCGAGTTAATCGAGTAACTCGATGAATCGTTTCAGCCCTACCCATGACGTAATACCCGGAGCTGTTCATGTCCTCAGACTCGGATTTATGCGTTTCTATATCAACATCGAAATAAACCTGCAGCAGTCAGGTGGTACAAGTAAGAGCTCTGCAAGTTGTTTATGTTTAATGCCGTCTCTCATTACACTTTACAAAACTATTTGCGTTCATGTGTTTTGGAGGAGGCATGGCTTTGGAGACACTCTGAAGGAAGAGTGGGATCTCATGCCAACGCTTGCTTGCTATTGCTAGCCTCTTCGAAATTGCCTTCCTACCTTTAAGTAGTTGACTAGTTATTCAGGCAACCCACTGACTACTCAATTTCGCATCACTAAAGACAATATGGAATTTGGCTTAGATGTATACAGTACACATTCCATGACTACTGAATATTGATTACTGAAAGGTGTAATTAACATTGATGTAGAGTCTGTGCAGCTGGGAAGAGCTGCAAGAATGCTTCTCTCAGTCCACCCATAAACAATGCTTTACTTAATAGACATACAGTACGTTACAGAGGAAAAGCCACATTTTGAAATAAATAAATAAAAAACAATGCAGTTTTTTAAACTAAACATTTGATCATTTAGCATTTGATATTTTAGTTTTGACCAACATTGAAAGCTCAGTATTCAGCCCTTCCAATAATCTTTTGAGGATATATTAAACCAGACAGGGAGAATAATCTGGCTAACTATAGAGGTGTCTGACGCTCAGATTCATCCATCAGTCCCTATAAAAACACAAAATCTGTCCATCAGTCTGTCACACTGAAGCTAAAGTGACGGTCTAATCAAACTGACAGGCACACATGGACACGCTAAGCTACACACGATAAACTCCTGAGCAAACGCCAACACACAGAGCCATACAAAACAAGCTGACAAAGACCCATCCATCTGCCATATACACTCATCCTCATGATGAGCAACCAGAGAGCAGTGTCAGGGGCGACTGATCTGCTGTTTGGAGTATCACGCAGCCCATTCTATAAGCACAAGAACACTAAAGGCCCAGATATACTTCAAGCAAAAATCGAAGAACAAACGAGTGTAGCAATGGAATCAGTAAAAACAAATTCAGGGCAAGTTTGTTTGGGGATTTCGAAACCGATTGTCAAAATATGAATCGATCGGTTAACACAGCACGTTTGAGCTTCAGCAAGAACCAATGAGGTTCATTCTCGTGTTACACAGCATGTTTGAGCTTCTGCAAGAACCAATGAGGTTAATTCTCGTGTTACACAGCACGTTTGAGCTTCTGCAAGAACCAATGGGGTTTATTCTCACACGTCAAGCAGGTTCGGCTGCCTAAATTCAATCTGCTCATCATATGACACGATCAAGTCTCTTCAGAAAGATTAGACTAAACCACTCAATTCATATGGATTAGTTTTACAATCTATTTTTGAAGCGTTAAAGTGGTAGACTGTCAATGGAGGAACAGATTTCACCAAAAAGATATTCATTATTAGGTTAACATTATCAGAATTCTTGCACTCTCTCCAATTCCTCAAGCCAAATAAGCAGAAAGCTTCTCTGAAAAGGAGAACACTACAAGTTCAGCAGGAGCAGGACAGACTTGGACAGAAATAATCACTGACTTGAAGCCAAATTCCAGTTTTATTGCAATTATAAGGGATATAAACGGCCCTCAAAAATGTAAGGATTGTGAATAAAAACAGTTCTACATACGGTATGAGCATTCAAGCACCTCAGTTGGACTTAAAAGGTAATACAACGGTGTGAAGCATGTCAAAACATCAACAATTCACTACAGAAAGAAAACCCCTCAGACTGGGCAAAGACTCCAGATAGTAAACAGACAGAAATGAGCAGCAGTGTCACAGTCAGAGGCTTGAACATTTCACATGCAAAGCATGAAGCCTTAAACAGCTGGTAATGACAGTTAACAACACACATTTCAAAACCTGTTTCCATGCTTGTTTTATCTAATACCATTTCAGTGACAGTCACTGGCTCACAGCTCTCTTTTGCATGCTATATAGCAGAGATGGGAAAATTAAACTATATATTTAGGATGATTACATAAAATAGTTGCTATCATCATAATTAAAGTGCATATATAAAGCATTTAAAAAGGCTAAACATTTTCCTGTAAAAATGTCTGTAACAGATTAACTGTTACTTTGCATTTGCCTAATGATTGTGTGAAGACATGCACAAACACACACTTTTATATATATATATATATATTTTTTTCTTCTTCTTAATTTATTCTTTAAGGCAATTGTATATAGTTTGTTATATGCATACATAAATATGCATGTATTTTACTGTTACATTTGCACAACCAAATCGATGTGTACATATTACAATTCAATGTATAGTTGATAAAAAAAGGAATTGGTCACAATAAGATCATTAAAGGGTTACTTCAGCGATTAAGCATTAAGCTTTGTATCAGTAGAAAACTGGTATATTCAAATTATGGTACTTTCCCCCCTCATATCCCCCTGAGACGAGAGAATTATGCATTTTATTTCTGAAAAAAATCCTCAGATGACGCAAATATCGTAATTTTGCGTCATCTGAGGATTTTTAGCCAGAAGCTAAAGACTACAGCCAGTAGAAGGAGCTAGTTCTGCATGTTATCAACCCGCCCACAGGGGAGGGATCTCACTCGCATGGCCGCTCGGATCAGGCATTAATAACGGAGTGGTGCGGAGCAAAGTGAATGTTTCAACTTTTCAATGAATTCCTATGAAAGTTTAGCTTCCATAGGCAAAGGTGGCAAATCAAAGATGACGGCACGCAGCTCAGTTGTTGAATGGAGCTCTGGCTTTGCTGATATTTTACCACATTAAGTTATCATACTAATTACACTTTTGAAAACAACCTAAGCAAGTATTGGGGGGCCCACGATTGCACAGACGAAAAGAGTGGAGGAACAATTGGAATTGATCAGCTTAAAGGGTTAGTTCACCCAAAAATGAAAATTCTGTCATTAATTACTCACCCTCATGTCGTTGGACACCCGTAAGACCTCCGTTCATATTCGGAACACAAATGAAGATATTTTAGTTGAAAGCTGATGGCTGAGAAAGGCTTCACACAGGCCTCCATTGGCATTCAGTACATTGACACTTCCAAGATCCATGAAAGGCACTTAAAACGTCGTTACAAAGTCTATCTCACCACAGTGGCTCTACAATAATCATACAATGCGACGACAATAGTTTTTGTGCGCAAAAAAAATCAAAATAACACCTTTATCCAACTTGTTCTCGACTTCCGTGTATGCCTCCACGACGCATGCGCGAGAATATGACGCAGAAGCGATTTGTTTACGAGCAGAGGAAGACGCGCGTGTCTAAGCTGTTGGATTCTACATTGATCGTGCTTTAGGTCTCGGCGTAGTTCTCAAAATGGAGCTTAAGTGTGTATTTCATCGATTCCCGAACACCGGCGCTACGTCATATTCTCGCGCATGCGTCGTGGAGGCGCACACGGAAGACAAGAACAAGTTGGATAAAGGTGTTATTTTGATTTTTTTTTGCGCACAAAAACTATTGTCGTCGCATTGTATGATTATTGTAGAGCCACTGTGGTGAGATAGACTTTGTAACGACGTTTTAAGTGCCTTTCATGGATCTTGGAAGTGTCAATGTACTGAATGCCAATGGAGGCCTGTGTGAAGCCTTTCTCAGCCATCAGCTTTCAACTAAAATATCTTCATTTGTGTTCCGAATATGAACGGAGGTCTTACGGGTGTCCAACGACATGAGGGTGAGTAATTAATGACAGAATTTTCATTTTTGGGTGAACTAACCCTTTAACGCTGAGAAACGTTACTAAACAGGAAGATTTGACGGCATTGAATGAGAAACTGTCAGCTGATATTCAGTCGCTTAAGTTGCTACTGACGAAGAAAGATGAGAAAATAGCTATGTTGGAGAAACGAATCGACGATCTTGAACAGCACACGAGAATGAACGACCTCATTATAACTGGCTTGGAAACGAAACACCGTACCTATGCGAGGGTGGTGGATCCAGTGGCAGGAGCCCTTGATGCTAGTGTACCGGAGACAGAGACCCAATCCCTAGAACAGCAGGTTGTTTCATTCTTGGTGAGCAAAGATATTGAAGTTCAGAGTGAAAACTTTTCCGCATGTCACTTGATACCTAGGAAGCGTCATTCTACGATTCCTGGGCCTCCTGCCATCATTGTGCGCTTTGTGAACCACAAACACAAAGTCGCGCTGTTGGGACGGGGGGGGGGGGGGAGATTGAAGGGCACGAAAGTTTACCTCAACGAATATCTCACTAAGAAGAACGCCGATATTGCTAAGGATGCTAGATTACTACGTAACAATGGAAAGATTCAGTCGACATGGACCCGGAACTGCAAAGTGTGGATCAAGATGAATGGATTACGACCAGAGGATGTGAAGGTTTTGGCGATACAGGAATTAAATCAGCTGGATGAATATAAATGAATAAATGATTTATCTCAGCCTCAAGAACTCTTGTTTTCACTGCTGCCGATGGATTGTTCGGATTTCTTGAGTGAAAGGATTAAAGGGTTAGTTCACCCAAAAATGAAAATTCTGTCATTAATTACTCACCCTCATGTCGTTCGACACCCGTAAGACCTCCGTTCATATTCGGAACACAAATGAAGATATTTTTGTTGAAAGCTGATGGCTGAGAAAGGCTTCAGATAGGCCTCCATTGGCATTCAGTACACTTATTCTCCCAAGACCCATAAAAGGCACTTCAAACGTCGTTACAAAGTCTACGATGCGACGACAATAGTTTTTGTGCGCAAAAAAAAATCTAAATAACACCTTTATCCAACTTGTTATTGTTCCGTGTGTGCCTCCACGACGCATGCGCGAGAATATGACGTAGCGCCGGGGTTCGGGAATCCATGAAATGCGCACTTTAGCCTGATTTTGAGAACTACACCGAGACCTAAAGCACGATCAATGTAGAATCCAACAGCTTAGACACGCGCTTCTTCCTCTGCTTGTAAACAAATCGCTTCTGGGTCATGTGTCCGAACGCCGGATCTGCGTCATATTCTCGCGCATGCGTTGTGGAGGCACACACGGAAGACAATAACAAGTTGGATAAAGGTGTTATTTTGATTTTTTTTGCGCACAAAAACTATTGTCGTTGCATCGTACAATTATTGTAGAGCCACTGTGGTGAGATGGACTTTGTAACGACGTTTTAAGTGCCTTTTATGGGTCTTGGGAGAGTAAATGTACTGAATGCCAATGGAGGCCTATCTGAAGCCTTTCTCAGCAATCAGCTTTCAACAACAATATCTTCATCTTCGTGTCGAACGACATGAGGGTGAGTAATTAATGCCAGAATTTTCATTTTTGGGTGAACTAACCCTTTAACCCTGACGTGTTGGTGAAACGTGAGTCCTTTTGGTGTGATGTCGTTCTTACAAGGTACTATCTTATCATTTCCTTACTATGACAACAATTGACTCTAGTTTCATAACAAGTGACTGGAATCACGAAGCACATGTAATAGATTCACGGACTCTGAACCCATTTGAGCTGGACATGGACAACAACTCTCGAATTTATGAAACCTTTTTTAATCCTGACTCTAATAACAATTATTTGAACTCTGTTAACTTGTCGTGTGAATATTATACCGAACAGCAGTTTAATTTCTTGTCTTGCTTGTCTCCAACATATTCTGATCAAACCTCGTTTTCCACGATTCTTGTGAACGCACGTAGTTTCAAAGAAAACTTCGATCACTTTAAAACCTTCTTATCTACCTTGTCACACTCCTTCTCAGTTTTAGCATTTACGGAAACATGGCTCCATAATGACACATCACACCTCTATAATCTATCACACTATAATGCTATTCACTCTTGTAGAGAAATGAAAAGAGGAGGAGGAGTCTCTCTGTACGTGTCTGATTCTTTTAATTATATTCTCAGAAAGGATTTAAGTACTGACTTCAACCTAACATTAGTAGAATCTCTATTTATTGAAATTCCTTCATGTTATTTATTTAAAGGGAAAAGCATTGTGATTGGATGTATCTATAGACCACCTGCTACAGATATAAATACTTTCATTGATGCACTTGATTCAACCTTAGATATCATTTCAAAGGAACATAAGCTCTGTCTGTTACACGGTGACTTTAATTTGAATATCTTACGTGCTGATCACACTGCTACACATGATTTTCTTAATACCCTGTACTCTGTAAATTTCTACCATTTAATCACAAAACCTACTAGGGTTACCACTCACTCAGCTTCTCTTATAGATAATATTTTGTTCAACTCATGTGACTATAAAGTGTCATCAGGGCTGTTATGGTGTGATGTGTCTGACCATTTTCCAGTCTTTCAAAATGATACATTCTGTTTTTCATTCTTGTACTACTAATAATGTGCATGTAAAATATCGAAATTTCTCCCTTAAAAATATTGGAATATTCAAATCAGCCATCAGCTCCATCATATGGGATGAGGTCATGTTGTTGCAGGATGCTATTAAAGCCTATAACTTATTTTTGACTCTCTTTAATTCTGCTCTGGAATCCAGTTTTCCTCTGATAGCTGTGAAATCCAAAGTAGTTAGAGATAAACCCTGGTTTACCGGTGAATTGAGGAAACTATCTAGAAAGAAAAATCGGCTGTATCGCAAGTCTGTCACCAAACCCACTCCTCATAACCTAGAAATATACAAAAAATATAGGAACCAATTCACAAGCTTAATTAAGGCGACTAAAAAAAGGTTTTATGCAGACCAGTTTAATTGTGTCTCTAATGACATTAAATCAACCTGGAACATTATAAATCAGGTACTGTGTCATAATAGGAAGGCTGCATCTGCAACCACAGAGATGAGGGACTATGATAGGTGTCTATCAGACCCCATTGATATAGCTGATGGCTTTAATCATTTTTTTTACCAAAATTGGTTCTGATTTAGCACACAATATCCAGAAGACTGATAATGATCCATGTAGCCAAATAAATGGGCGGTACTCTTCCCTCCCTAATCTTGATCACCCAACTACGCAGGAGGTCCGAGATATTATTTTATCTTTAAAAAACTCAGCCCCTGGCCACGATGGCATTAAGAGTATCCTCCTCAAGGAGACCATTGATCATATTATTCAACCTCTTACTTATGTAATCTCTTTATCATTTCAATCCGGAATTATTCCCCAAGCTCTTAAAATTGCAAAAGTCATTCCCATTTTTAAATCAGGTGATATTAAGGTGTTTAGCAAAGCAATTATCGTCCCATATCCATATTGCCCTGTATCTCTAAAATATTTGAGAAACTCGTCTACGAACGATTAAACAAACATTTAATTGTTAATAACATTATATATAAACACCAATACGGGTTTCGGAAAAAACATTCAACAGAACATGCATTAATACAGCTTGTAAATTATATATCAAATGCCCTGGATAATAAAAAATTTGCTCTCTGTGTTTTTCTCGATTTAAGTAAAGCTTTTGATACTGTTTCACATGATATTTTGATTTCTAAGCTCAATAGATATGGAGTGGAGGTTACTGCCTTAGTTTGGTTCTGCAATTACTTTATTAATAGAGAACAATTTTTTTACCTCAATGGTTTCTTTTCTAAAACTTCTAAAATTTCATTTGGGGTTCCTCAGGGTTCTATTTTGGGTCCTTTATTGTTTCTAATTTATATTAATGATTTATTCCCTTGTTGTAATCATTTCCTACCCTTATTATTCGCTGATGACACCAATCTCATCGCAGTGCACGAGGAATTTGTGCACCCTGATCAAACATGTTAAAGGTCCCATGGCATGGCATTTTTCTATTATTTTATAGTGTTTTCTGAGGTGTACTTATATTATTAGTATGATTTTTACATCATAAAATGTCATAATTTAGAAATAAAAGGCATTTTTCTATACTGCTGTTTGCCCTGTGGCTGAATGCCCTGCTTCAAGAGGCGTGTCTGCTGTGAGACTTCAGTAAAAACGCCCACTGTTGTGATTGGCTGACATCTTTGCATTTTAAATGAGCGGAGGGAGCGTGGTTTAACGAGGCACGAGCAGGCACGAGTCTGCCATAGAGACGGATGGACCTGTGTTCACTTCTCATCAGTTCTCTCAGCATGTCTCAATTCAGGGTGAACTGTTGTAGTTACTAGCATATACTTCAGGTTATTAGTTTATTTCTAGTCGGAGGGGCTGTCACTCATGTCAGAAAGTTAGTAACTTTAGTAAATTATGGATCAGCGCTGACTCGAGACGCGAACCTTTTAGAACGATTCAGTCCGATTTGGTGAACTGGTTCGGTTCACTAAAAAGAACCGATTCAAAAGAATGATTCGTTCGCGAACCGGACATCACGGAGACGAAGCGATTACTAACAAAGTTATTTATAGTAACTACTGAGTTATGAGAGCGCTGTCTGTCAGCGCAAGTTTATTGTGTTTGTATCTGAGAGTTCTGAATAAACACGAGTCCCAGTCACACCGAGTCCTCTTCATCATTATTCTACCAACTTTGTAACACATGCAATGTACCATTACAGCGAGATGAACGAGTTAGTAAGTGTTGAGTATAGCATTATTTCTAGATATGTTCCAATCATATGAATAGCGTCATTGACGCGCATTGAGTAACGTTACACAGCGCAAACAAAGACACAACAGCTGTAATCGAATGTAATCCAGTTTATTCTGGGGAAAGCTGGCTAGCCTAGCTGGATACCCTCACGCTTACCCTCCTTCTGCTTAATCTCACGCCGCGTTTGGTGCCTCCGCTGTGGGCCAGATGCAGTACTGGGGGTCGGGGATGTTGGAGGCCGAGCTTCGGCGTGCGTGAAGTTTATCTCTAAAGATGTGACTGCTGATGTTAAACAGAAAAGACTGTATGCACATTTTAGAACAGATAGACGCGACAAGGACGTACAAAAACACTGACTCACAAGATAGAAAACACGAACACACCTTTCTGTCGGGAGAGAGAGAAGTCGCTGCGTGTCCACAAATAATAAATAATAAGCTACACATAAGAAATCAATGATCACAGATCAGAAGGAACTGAAGAAAGACTTCTGTTTTCATTTGTACATCCAAACACTGAGAAACTGCCAGTGTTCACTCGTTCACAAGTAACGTTAATGATCTCGAGTGTTTGCATGGGTGTGGCAGATTCTCTGGGCGGGGGAAAGGGAGGTAACCGCTCCTGCTTGGACGTCAAACCAGGAGACTTCAGGATTGGCTCGTCTGGCCTGTCATTTTCTCAAAGGCAGAGAGAGACAGCCAGAACTCGGGTTTACACCGATCAACATTTCTATCCACTTGGGGACAATATTCAGGCTAGGGGAACTCATATTAATGTTGAAATACCTCATAAAATGAAAATTTCATGCCATGGGACCTTTAATGACGAGTTAAAAATATTATCAAATTGGTTTCGCACTAACAAGCTAACGCTCAATGTCAAAAAAAGTAATTTTATGATATTTCACAATATTAATAAATTCTATCCTACAGAACATGCTTGTATAGAAATTGATGGAGATCCAGTTATTCAAGTGGCTTCAACAAAATATCTCGGTGTCCTGATTGATGAAGGTTTAACTTGGTCCAAACATGTTGATCTAGTTTGTACAAGATCCTCTAAAATGTTAAATATTCTAAGAATTGTTTTACCTTCAATTCACTCATCTGCTCATTTAACGATTTACTATAGCTTTTTATTCCCCTTTATGAATTATTGCAACATTGTCTGGGGTGCTACTTTTCCCACGTATCTCGCAAGAATTTCAAAAATTCAGAAGAAGTTCTTGCGTATGATTTCCTACTCTTCTAAATATGCTCCTTCTGCACCTCTATTTCCTAGATTCAAGATTCTTCCAATTGAGAAAGTCAATGTTTATTTATCATGCATATTTATTCATAAGTTTATTTACAAGAGAGAAGACCTTCCACCAACATTACAACACTTTTTTAGTTTTATTTCAGATACTATCCATCAAACAAGGCATAGAGAAATAAATCTTGTTTTACCGTTCTCTAGAACTTCAGGTCATAAAACTGACCTCAGTTTTAGGGGTCCTCAATTATGGAGTAAATTAAGTTTGTCTTTAAGATCCTTAAGATCTATGTCGTCTTTATTCGTCTTTAAAAAACAGTTGAAAGACCTTTTGATTTTACTATGACAGCCTTTTGTTATTGTTTCCTGCAGTATTCTTCATATGCTGCTCTTCACTTTTGATCCTCCTTTACCATCACCTTTACCTTTCAACAACTGTAACTTTAAGTTAAAAGGATAATCAGGCTTCTGAAAATGTGTTTTTCACCCTTTTTTATTTTTATTATTCAACTTATTTGTCTGCGTGTCTTTTTTGTTTTTTCGTGTAAGTGGAGTGGAACTCTGTATAAACCCAATTGGGTTTCGTTCCACCCCTTGTACTGTATCCATGTGATATCCGTGCAGAACAAATAAATAAATAAATGATCTGAAAACGCGCCAGACTGGACACGTGCTGAGAATGACTGCCGCGCTTACCTCAGCTCTGCTCAGCTCTTACTTCGAATGAAATCTGACTCCTGCTGCGTTTGTTCCGAGCCTTTCGTTCGGCTCACTCACACTTTATTGAAAAGACACGTTCAGTTTTTAATTGTAGTGTTTATTCTCTAACTGAACTAAATTATTGTATTATTATGAAGATCAAAACGACGGTGGGGGCAGTATAGGGAGTGGCCAGTATAGGGAGTGGCCTCATAGGGCATCTTCCCAATGCTGAAGTACCCCTTTAAGATGCATTTAAAACATAGATAATGCGGATTTCAATTTCATGCAAACTAACGTTTCCACACTGAAAAGGTGTTACCCTGAAATGATCTCCAAATTCTATTTCTGTTTGACCTAACCCATAAAAAAGACCTAGTCTGTCAGTTTTAGTAACCTAATTTAGTCCGATTATATAACTTTTTTTGACTGGAATAAAACCATTTGTAGATATTACAACATTGAATACTTTTCAGGTTAAGGTTAACTAAAACACTCACACAATTATTAAGTGCTGTCAGTGCCCTATCGCAACTCAGCTTGCAGCTTTTCTTTTTAATTGACACCCTGTTGCTGACCAGAATCAGCCAATTCGGATCTAAGCATCCCCAACATATCAAGCTACAATATGTGACCCTGGACCACAAAACCAGTCATAAGTCGCACAGGTATATTTATGGCAATGGCCAACAATACATTGCATGGGTCAAAATTCTCGATTTTTCTTTTATGCCAAAAATCATTTGGATATTAAGTTAAGATCCTGTTCCATGAAGATATTTTGTAAATTTCCTACTGTAAATATATCAAAAATGTATTATTAGTAGTCATATGCATTGCTAAGGACTTCATTTTGACAGCTATAAAGGCCATTTTCTCAATATTAGATTCCTCAGATTCCAGATTTTCAAATAGTTGCATCTCGGCAAACTATTGTCCTATCCTAACAAACCACATCAATGGAAAGCTTATTAATTACTATGACATATACATCTCCATTTAAAAAAATTACCCTTATGGTTTTGTGGTCCAAGGTCACATATGTCAGGCTGTCATAAGAGCAATATACACAAGCACAAGGTTAGCTAACTTCTGTCAGGTTTCATCTTTAGGAAGAGAAATAAGTCCCTTTTCCACCGGACAAAGTTCAGTTCCATCAACCACACCTGAACCAGCTAATCAAGGTCTTCAAGTTCACCAAAGAAATGACAGATAGGTATGTTATTGCATGAGCTATTTCTAGCAATTGCATTTTGTTGCATCATTCTCATTTGCACTACATTGAATATAACCATCTTCGACATTTCTATTTTGCCAAAATTGGGTGAGATATCACTCAAGTGAAAACACAAACAGATAACAGCACCTTTATATAGCACCTTTTAAAAGGGTTTTACAGACAACATACGCTTATGGCACCTGGGATTCCCTTCTGATTTCCTATTTAATGTCCATCCTGCATAGTTTCAAAGAAAAAACACAACCCAGGTAGCCTGACGTCATCATACTCAGATTCTAGTCAGAATATGCGTCTGCTCCTGCTCCATTGGGCTGTGATTATGGGGTGTGTTTCAACCGAACCAGGAAAGAAAATGCCTCTGCACTCAATTGGATAGACCTACAACCAATCAGAGCAACGGAGTAAGTGACGTATGTCAACAGAACTCAACTGCACACACGCTGAAAGAAGTAGAAGAAGAAGATGAGTGTGAACGATCTTTGCCGGTGTTGTAAAAAGAATTTAAGGATACACAGAGTACTTACGATCATCATTTTTGAGAGAAATAGTAAAGATGAATGCATATATGAACAAGTTCTCCATTTAGGATTAGAACAAATTCAACCCAAGCGCTCTTTGGTGACGTGGATGATTATGTATAAAACCCCGCCCTGACAATTTGATTGGTCCAAACAGCTCTGGTTCGAGCATAGTTGCTCCACAACGGATCAAGTCCAGACTGAACTTCCCGACCTCAAATGTTGTGGGCGGGGCTAAGTTCGGCTGGCATCCAGGCTACCAACCAGACTGAAGCTCAAACGTGCTAGTGGTGACATTTCTGCATTTTTTGCACATTTTGCAACACATTCGAAAATTAAAAAGTCCAGTGAGTGGCACTGAAAATGCGTTCAGTAGTAGTCTTCTAACACTTTATTGTGATTGTCCTCCAACAGACAATCTACTGACTAGAAGTAACTTTGCAATTACATGTCAACTTACCCTAACAGTCTACTAATACTCTACTAACACTAAAGAGAGTTAGTAGAAATGTATGTTACTTTTAGTCAACAGAATGTGTTAAAGAGACCATCAAAATAAAGTGAAACCTAATGTACCACCTACACTAAACCCTTATCAAAACCTAACTGATAGTGTTGACAAGATCTATCGTGAGGTAAAAAACCATGTCATTTAATTTTATCTTGCTTCTGAAAGTCTTTTATCATGATTTGTGTTTCATGGGACTCGAGCGCTCTGCATCACAAGTGCAATTCTTTACCAGGTGAGTTACAGAGCAAATTTATTATGTCAGAAAAGCCATACATATGGGGTCTGGTTATGTGGTTATGTGGTATATGCCGCTTTTACTTTGTATTTTGTTTGTTTTATTTGATTAAAAGTTTTTGAACGATCGCCGGTTCCCCCCTCCTTCTTCTCACAACAACAAACTTCGTTACAGTATTACTAAATGCACTAATGGTAAAAATGTATTGAATCCATAACATAGTATTGTGCATGAAACTGCTTGGAAATCAAGTCTTTATTAAAGGTCCCATGGCATGGATTTTTTATTTTATAATGTATTCTGAGGTGTACTTATAGTGTTAGTATGATTTTTACATGAACCTTTAAAATGTCGTAATTTATAAATAAACGGCATTTTTTCTATACTGATGTTTGCCCTCTGGCTGAATGCTCTTTTTTAAGGGACGTGTCTGCTGTGAGACTTCAGTAAAAATGCCCACTGTTGTGATTGGCTGACATCTTTGCATTTGAAATGAGTATTAGATCTTGTAGCAGAGGGGGTGTGGTTTAACGAGGTCTACGAGGTACGAGCCTGCCAGAGAGACGGATGGACCGGAGTTCACTTCTCATCAGTTCTCTCAGCACGTCTCAGTTCAATGAACTGTTGTAGTTACTAGCATATACTACAGGTTATTAGTTTATTTCTAGTCGGAGGGGCTGTCACTCATCTCAGAAAGTTAGTAACTTTAGTAAATGATGGATCAGCGCTGACTCGAGACGCGAACCGTTTAGAACGATTCAGTCCGATTTGGTGAACTGGTTCGACCGGTTCACTAAAAAGAACCCCGGTTCACTAAAAAGAACCGCTTCAAAAGAACGATTTGTTTGCGAACCGGACATCACAGACCAGAGACGGAGCGATTGCTAACAAAGTGATATTGTACTGAGTTGTGAGAGCTGTGCTGTCAGCGCGAGTTTATTTTGTTTGTATCTGAGAGTTCTGAATAAACACGAGTCCCAGTCACGCCGAGCCCGTCTTCCTCCTTATTCTACCAACTTTGTAACACATGTAATGTACCATTACAGCTGTCGAGATGAACGAGTGACGAGTAAGTGTTGATTATAGCATTATTTTTAGATATTTTCCTATCATATGAAAAGCGTCAGTGACGCGCATTGAGTACACAGCGCAAACAAAGACACAACAGCGCAGTAATCGAATGTAATCCAGTTTATTGTGGGGCTAGGCTGGCTAGCCCGGATACGCTCACGCTTACCCCCCTTCTGCTTAATCTCGTGCCGCGTAAGGCGCCTCCGCTGTGGGCCAGATGCAGTACTGGGGGTCGGTGATGTTGAAGGCCGACCGGTCAGTGCAGCCCGAGCCTCGGCGTGCGTGAGGTTTATCTCTAAAGATGTGGCTCTGCCGATGTTGAGCAGAAACTCACGACTGTATGCACATTTTAGAACAGATAGACGTGGCGACGACGTAAAAAAACATTGACTCACAAGATAGAAAACACGAAAACACTGTTCTGTCGAGAGAGAGAGAAGCCGCAGCACGAATAATAAAGTTCTGTGTGAACTTGAATCATTAGCTACACATCAGAAATCACAGATCAGATGGAACTGAAAAAAGACTTGCATGGGCGTGCCAAATTCTCTGGGCGGAGGAAAGGGAGGTAACCGTTCCTGTTATGACGTCATAACAGGACAATTCAAGATCAGCTCGTCTGGGCTGTCATTTTCTCAAAGGCAGAACTCTGTTTACACCGATCAAAATTTCTAGCCACTTGGGGACCACATTCAAGCTAGGGGAAATCATATTAATGTTAAAAACCTAATAAAATGAAAATGTCATGCCATGGGACCTTTAAATCAATAATCTGCCCCTTTAATTATAATTTGGGAAAAATAATAAAAGTTGTTTTAAAGCCACTAGTGTAGTGTTGTCAAAAATACTGAAATTTCTATACTGAAAATATCTGAAACAGTTTCAATACTCCTTGTGCAAGAACCTTTTTTTAATATAACTCTGATTGTATCTGTCTGAATGAAGAAAGTCATATACACCTAGGATGACTTGAGGGTGAGTAAAGTCAGGGGATAATTTTCATTTTTGGGTGAACTATCCCTTTAAATAAGCATAAAAAACATCTTTCACAGAGATATCTAAAATACTTCTGTAAAACACCCCAGAGTCCGCAGTTACAAACACATAAATGTGGCCTTACCTCGAAACTTCTTAGGAGGGTTGTTTAGGTCTCCAGATTCGGGTTGCACCACACAGCGGTCGTCCACCAGACTGCAGAGATGAGAGACATGAGTCAGAACTTCTCCAGACTTCTCTGGAGGCAAAATATTGAGTATCTCTATTTTCACACAGCTATTTTACAGCTACATAGAGGTCATCTATAGGCTAGCATACCCATAAAAGTTGTCAAAATAACTATAAACATATCAGTTTATATATTATCTAGTCGCACAGCCCATTGCTCAAGGTAAATCACTTTGTCAAGGAAATTATGTGTAGGGTTGTTGAATTTCTCTTACATGCGAAGTATTAGAGTATTGGCATACAAAAAGAGTCTGAAAGAGAAACGATGAGCAAATCAAGAGGTCTTTGTGTTTCCTGAAAGGTTTATCTACTTGAACGTATGAGCCACAGCGTTATCTTTTCCATTTGTTCAAATCAAATGTCAATTTATACAGATCAAATCATTCAGTGATAATGTAATGACACTAAAATTTGCCTCTCATTATACTTTCTCTATATCTCTATTAGCCAGAATGAGTCACTGGAGATCTAACTCTTACTGGCTACATTCACACAGCATCAAAACACATTTCTGTTCGGTTATGAAACACAGTAGCAACTGAATTATAACCAAAGTGAGTCAGCTCAGCCTATATGAACAGAACTGAAATATTATGGTTGTCAACTTGAATTAGACAGAATGACAGAAAATACGGATATGGTGTGATCAGAATACAAGACACAATTCCTGTTTGGGTTTGGGCGGAGGAGGGAACACATGAACAAAGGAACCAGTACTTTTTGGGGCACATATTTAAGATGATGAATCGGCATGTGCAAAATACCAAACAAGACTATCCTTAATGTATCAATAATCATTATCTGTAGTAACATAGACTGTCTCTGGTAACATCCATCTCAATATTTTAAAGTGAAAATCCAGTAAAACTCTCTGACAGTAACTGTAAGTAAGGGTCTGGTCATGGCCTTATAAATTATTGGCTGCATTTCAAAACCTACTGTGCTGCAAGCCTGAACAACAATTTTTGGGAATCATACACACGTCAGAATAAACAAACCAAACTTGCACAGTATTTCTGGGTATCAAATGCACATTAAACATCTGAAAGGCCTGAAAGGCATGTACAAATCAAAATTCTGTATGCGTGTGTGTGTGTTGTCAAATGGATTAATCGAGATTTATTGTACATAACCCCATAAGCAACAAACTGCGATGCACTGTGTATTCTGACACCTTTCTATCAGAACCAGCATTAACTTCTTGAGCAATTTGAGCTACCACATGTGACAACCTTGGCCGCCCATGACCCTGTCGCCGGTTCACCACTGTTCCTTCCTTGGAGCACTTTTGATAGATACTGACCACTGCAGACTGGGAAGTCTGCATTTTGCAGATGCTCTGACCCAGTCGTCTAGGCCAGGGGTTTTCAAACTTTATGATGCCAAGGACCCCCAAATATGATGAACCTTTATGATGGACCCCCTTCCTAAAATCCATCTATTTTTATGTACGAAAAAACACTTAAGCTGTCAGATAAATAGCAAGTGTGACATTCTAAGTACAACATATTGTTTCCCAACTTAAATTGGTTATTGATGTTGGATGTATAAACCTGAAGAAAAACATTTTGAATTAAAAATCATTTGTATAAGCAACTTTCACAATAAATGTATGCAAGCAGCTTACGTACTGCATTAAGAAAACTGCCTTACAACCCCAGTGAGCAAGATAAAGGGGACTATGGTGATAAAAACTCACTTAAGATACAAAGCAAACATATACAATTCTGCAATGTATAACGCAAGAAAGGAGAGAAACATGAAACAGAAATGAAACAGTTAGAATATTCAGTAGACTTTATCCATTTTTGTTTTGTCTTTTTATTCTCTGAATTTTTCTGGGAACTTTATGGAGGACCCCAGTTTGAAAACCCCTGGTCTAAGCATCACAATTTGGCCCTTGTCAAACCCGCTCAAATCCTTACGCTTGCCCATTTTTCCTGCTTCTAACACATCAACTTTGAGGACAAAATGCTCACTTGCTGCCTAATATATCCCACTAACAGGTGCAATGATGAAGAGATAATCAGTGTTTTTCATAATGTCATATGTCATAATGTTTATCATAATGTTATGCCTGATCGGTGATATATGTGTGTGTGTGTGTGTGTGTGTGTGTGTGTGTGTGTGTGTGTGTGTGTGTGTGTGTGTGTGTGTGTGTGTGTGTGTGTGTGTGTGTGTGTGTGTGTGTGTGTGTGTGTGTGTGTGTGTGTGTGTGTGTGTGTGTGTGTGTGTGTGTGTGTGTGTGTGTGGACTGGTAATCCCTACGTTATGGGGACAAAACTTTGTGTCCCCACAAAGATGGCAATATCCGAAATCCTCATCCTTGTGGGGACATTTTTAGGTCCCCATGAGGAAAACATCTTATAAATCAGACTAAGTGATGTTTTTTGAAAATGTAAAAATGCAGAATGTCTCCTGTGATGGGTAGGTTTAGGGGCAGGGGCAGTGTAGGGGGATAGAATATACGGTATGTACGGTATAAAAACCATTACGCCTATGGAACCATTACGCCATTAGACTCCCCCTGCAACTGCCTCATCGACACGGCATCTCAATAAACCCGTCTCCGGCGTATTGACTCAGATTGTTCGAATATTACAATTAAATAATACTTAAATCGATATGTCATCTTCAATAAACCCGTCTCCAGCGTGTTGCCTCCGATCATTCGAATATTGCACTTTAATAATTATTTAATCAACATCATCCTCAATAAACCCCTCTCCAGCATGTTGCCCCCGGTCCCTCTAATATTCTGATCTATTATGACCTCTGAGCTGTAAAGCTGCCAGAATAATAATAATAATAATCATACGCTGTTTGTTAATTGGCCAGAGGAGAACTGGCACCCGACTGAGCCTGGTTTCTCCCAAGGTTTATTTTTCTCCATTAGGTCACCTGATGGGGTTTTGGTTTCCTTGCCACTGTTGCCTCTGGCTTGGCGTGCTCAGTTGGGGACACTAAATTTTTCAACTAAACATCGAAATAAATCTAAATAATAAACTAAATTAACCATTTAAACTAAATTACTGATTGAATTATTGATCTAAAGCCCACACTGTCACTGTATGATAATTGAAATGAACTGATGACATCAGCGTTTTTTCCAGAATGGCTAGACGGCTGAAGAAAATTATGCTGCATTATTTTTCTGTTAAACACTGTAAAGCTGCTTTGAAACAATCTACATTGTTAAAAGCGCTATATAAATAAAGTTGACTTGACTTGACTTGACTATGGAAAGTCCCCATAAAACATGAAAACCCAACATGTGTGTGTGTGTGTGTGTGTGTGTGTGTGTGTGTGTGTGTGTGTGTGTGTGTGTGTGTGTGTGTGTGTGTGTGTGGGCATGTTTTTGTGAAATATCAGGACACAAATGTGTATAATGACATGGGTATGACACAGGTATTACAAAAAGAGGGTGAAATATGAGGACGTTCCCCATGTCCTCACTTTTCAAAATGCTTATAAATCATACAGAACAAGTTTTTTTTCACAGAAAGTGAACTGCACAGTCTCCAGTGAGGGCTAGGTTTAGGGGCAGGGGCAGTGTAAGGGGATAGAAAATACGGTTTGTACGGTATAAAAACCATTACGCCTATGGAATGTCCTCACATTTCACAAAAACAAACATGTGTGTGTGTGTGTGTGTGTGTGTGTGTGAGCAAACATCGTACAAACAAATACAGTGTTGACATTGGTGAGATTATATATGTACATTGTTGAGATTATATCGGCCTTAAAGCTACACTGTGTGATATTTTCCCCCATCTAGCGTGACAAGGTATATGACCATCCAGTGAATATTAGTTTCTGTTCCTCTCAATTCCGATTTCGTTTTAACTCCTACGGTGGCCGATTTAGTCCAAGATTAATATGGCTTCCAGTTCGACCTCGTTCACATTCAACACGGTGCCATCGAGTGTTAAAACGCGAAAAGGTATGTCCCTCTTTGGCTAATGTACTTTCAAGATGGAGGGGCAACATGGCGACCCGCATTCGAACCCCTCACGTATGTATTTTCAATGGCATATTATAAACTTACGAGAATACTTTATTACTTGAAAGAAGTAAATATACATTAAGGAGCACATATATTTTTGAAAGAACTAAGTGTTTTTAGCTAAGAATAAACTAAAAAAGTTACACAGTGTAGCTTTAACAGTGTATGCACTATTGGAAAATAACTGAATTATATATTATATACACACAATATAAATTGAACTGTAGTTTATGAACATAGATTGAATCTATGTACGTATTGCCATTGCAGCAATTTCTGCCATTATATATGCATTCAAATGTCACAAAAGATTAAAGGGTTAGTTCACCCAAAAATTTAAATTCTGTCATTAATTACTTACCCTCATGTCGTTCAACACCCGTAAGACCTTCGTTCATCTTCGGAACACAAATGAAGATATTTTTGTTGAAATCCGATGGCTCAGAAAGGCCTCCACTGGCAGCAATGTATTTTGCACTCACAAGACCCATTAAAGGTACTAAAGACGTCGTTACAAAGTCAATCTTGCTACAGTGGTTCTACAATAACTTTATGAAGCGACGAGAATAGTTTTTGTGCGCAAAAAGAAAATCTAAATAACGACTTTATTCAACAAGTTTCTGTCTTCCGCCTGGGCCTTTGACATGAACTCACGAAGCACCACAACGCATGCGCGAGAATAGAGCCGGCGTTCTGACACATGACCTGGAAGCGAGTAGCTTTGTTTACAAGCAGAGGAAGACGCGCCGTATCTAAGCTGTTGAATTCTACATTGATCGTGCTTTAGGTCTTGGCGTAGTGCTCAAAATGGTGCATTTTTTGGATGCCCGAACCGTGAGAAACGAACAAGTGCACGTAAAAGTGCCTTATCAAAGCGGCGAAATGAAAGTCATATTCTCGCGCATGCGTCGTGGTGCTTCATGAGTTCACGTCAGAGGCCCAGAATAAAGTTGAATAAAGTCGTTATTTAGATTTTTTTTGCAGACAAAAACTATTCTCGTTGCTTCATAAAATTATTGTAGAGCCACTGTAGTGAGATGGACTTTGTAACGACGTCTTTATGGGTCTTGAGAGATGAAATGTCACTGCTGCCAAAGGAGGTCTTTCTGAGCCATCGGATTTCAACAAAAATATCTTCATTTGTGTTCCGAAGATGAACAGAGGTCTTACGGGTGTCGAACGACATGAGGGTAAGTAATTAATGACAGAATTTTCATTTTTGGGTGAACTAACCCTTTAAAACTACAAAATATTGTTGATTATCACGTTTATACTAATTGTGAGACATTTTAGGTACAATTGTCCTATAACACTGTCTATGCTGTCTAGGTAGGCAGCCCACTAAGGTTTTACAACACAATAATTGTGTATGATAGTAGTGTAATATAGCCTGGATGCCAGCCGAACTTAGCCCCGCCCACAACATTTTAACTCGGGCAGTTCGGTCTGGACTTGATCGGTAGAGAAGTAGTTATGCCCAAACAGAAACTGTTCGGACCAATTAAATTGTTAGGGCGGACTTTAGACGATGATGGACAGATGATAAACAGTAACGTAATCATCCACGTCATCAAAGGCGCTTGGGTTGAATTTGTTCTAATCCTAAATGGAGAACTTGTTCGTATATGCATTCACCTTCACTATTTCTCTCAGAAATGATGATCGTGTTGGTAAGTACTCTGTGTATCCTTAAATTCTTTTTTTACAACACCGGCAAAGATCGTTTACACTCATCTTTTTCTTCTAACTTACTTACTTTCTTTACAACAAAACCCGCCCAATTGCTAACGTTCCTCAAAACTAGCCAAAAACAAGCCCAATAGCTTCCCTGGGGGGGTTCTCCGGGGAAAAAGGCATTTGGGGGGTAAAATATGTGTTATTTTGGCAGGGCTGCCTGCTAAAATTCGCATTTCTGGGTCTGTATTTCACATAATTGGGGTCGCTTCAACCCGCGGACTTGGCAACACAGTGCAGTTAAGTTCTGTTGACATTTGACAACTAATGTTATGCGTCGCTCCGTTGCTCTGATTGGTTGTAGGTCTATCCAATTGAGGTCTTTCCTGGTTCGGTTGAAACGCCCCATAAATCACAGCCCAACGGAGCAGTATCAGACTCAAATTCTGACTAGAATTGAGTATGATGAAATCAGGCTAAGTGTAATAGCTTCTGTACAAGAAGTCTAAAAGTCTTCAGAGACTTCAAAACACTGGGTATTGTCAAAGTTATTCAAATGAACCAGCAAAAAGTCCGTATGAAATTTGCATCCAGCTTTCATCCATTCACTATAAATGCGACCTGGCAAGTGAATTTCACACTCTCCAGGGACTAATGGACAGGTGGCTTCTGTCCGGTTGTACCTGAGTGACGCAGCCGCACGCGTACACCAGGACTGCCAGTTCTCATCACACGACGTTGTGTCCTTTCTGGTTCCCTGTGCCCAGCTGCAGGCCAGGTGGCTCATTATCCCATCCCTGCTAAGGTCGCTCGGTGGCACTGAGACAAACACTACACCACTATATACGCCAGTGTGGCTAAAAATAGCTGTGGCTCATGAGGATGTGCGCATGGTAGAAAGGCAGAGAAAGTGATTACAAGGCACAACAACGGCACGACTGACAAACGAGATGTGTCAACGTTCTGTTCTTCAAAGCCGCACGCTGCCTTTTGTTGCCATGGATGGGTGACGTGGGGTGGCGATGTGTGTGATCACATCACGCAGACTGGCAAAGGGGGCTGATTGCCAGGAGGTGGCAGGGTGTGATTAAGTAAAGACGGCACAATCTCATTTCCAAGGGGAAGGACAAGAAAAGGGCAGCGTTGAGACTTGGCTTCATTTCAGCGAGAAACACTGGATCAGAATACAGAAAAGAGAACGGAGGAGGCTGCAACTACTGGCATTTTAGCAACGTTTTGTCCTGTATTAATATCATTTTAATAATCTACTTTATGTAACTGGTGGGTTGCCATCCAAAATGGGCCACAGGCACTTTCTGATAGGGGCGTAAACAAAGGGGAAATTAGATACTATATTAAAATGCAATTGACCATAAAGAGTAAACTAACATTTCAAGAATCAGTGCGATTGTGAGTTGGCCTCATCTGGAGCCTGTCTCTAGCGGCCAGTCGATGAATTGCATTTCAAGTCACTTCCGTATTGGCTTCAAGAGAAACTGAGAGAGGTTGCTGCTTGTCTCAAACTAGCGCACGACATCAACGCCATCGTTCTCAGCCCCTCCCTCTGTTCGCTGATTGGACCGGTTAAAATTTGACCGGAGAAAACCAGAGAATATATCGCAATCCCAGACGGAGTACTGAAGGAAAATGAAAATTGAGCGGAAGTAGTGCTGGGCGACAAAACGATAACGATATGTATCGTGATAGACACGTAATCAATATCAATAAAAAATTATTTAAAAAAAAATTTCTTAGTCGGAAGAAACCAGAGGTTGCGAAGCAAGTTTGATTGCATGAACGTAGGGATGAAACGGTATGGAAATTTAACATCACGATTATAGTGACCCAAATTATCACGGTTATCAATATTATCACGGTTTTGTTCAAACGAAATGAAAGTGTTCAAAAAGAACAGATGCACACACTTAAAACATTTCAACAAGTTTTATATTTGAAATTCAACAAACAACAAATAACTAAAGCAGCTCTAAGCACTTTTTTAAGCTAGATTCTGTGGGATTTCCTTCCTTAATGGCCGTCATCAATAGCAACGCATAACACATAAATAATAATAATTTGTTGTAAATATAATCTCTAATATTATCACTGTAAATATATTCCCAAGCAATATTCTCATCAGTGTTCTATCAGACACATTTAAATCTAGCATATTTTGTGTTAGAGCCCAAACAGTATCCTAGTGAAATAATGCATATCCATATTTCCATATGATTTGACAGTTTATTTTATTAAATATCAAAATGTGTGCATCATACCTGACACCTAGATGAACACTTTACAGTCTTTTTATGACTGTCATTCTCTTCAAATGCTATTGAAGTTTGAAACGTGTATAACGTTACCAATGTTGTATGTAACTTTAGAGACGGTCCCTAAATTCGCCTGCGTTATGCCAGTCATATCAGATGCGCTGTGGTTCTGCTGTGTTTTTTTAAACCATTTTCGCTGCTGAAATAGAACAAAAACAGTCATCCACTGTGTGATGAGTGAATCTCCTGCATACATCGCACGTTTATCTCTGCTTTGAGTGCAGATTTCAGCGTGTGAGAGCGGCGCGCGCTCTGAACAAAACTCCGCTAATCTGAACGCCTCTGATTATGAGATATTGCATTCATAAACTCAATAGAAGCACGTGTAAGTGCTTATAATGCGCAACGCGATTATAACAGATGGCTTTTGAGAAGACTATTATAAGTTCAACAGCCAGAGTGGCTAGTGTGCAGCCGAAATAACGTTACACCCGCAAATGGCGGTTGTCAATGTCAAACCCTGATTTTTATCCCTTAAATGTCACCCTAGTCTTGTCTGAATTTGTTCGTTCGCTTCACGTTATTATTTCCCAGACGTAGGTTTGGTATTGAGGTCAAAGTCCACTTGCCTTGCGTTCGTAGTTTTGAAGTGTTTTCCCTATTACAGCAACTTTCTTCTGGCATGTTTGCAGACAGGGTGACCATCTTAGATTAAGTTTCCCTCAGGACTTTTGTAAAAGCCAAAATATGACCACGCCTCTGATTTGGTCCTTTTAGAAGGCTGAACATTTCCCCGAGTGCTGTCACTGCTTTCTGCCATTTCTCCTCATTCAGAAAACAGCGGTGCGCCAGACTGACGCTGACTGGACAAGATTTACAGCGAGTTTTCAAAACCGTGATAATCACACGCGGTTTTAATGATAATAAAATTTTATACGATATTACTAACCGTCACTAAATTTTATCGTGGTTTATCGTGAAACCGGTAATCGTTTCATCCCTAGAACAAAGCCACTCGCTCTCTGGTAACCAAGCAACGTAGGGAGTGACAGACTAAAAGCCAATCAGGTAACTGTATCGTTTTGGTTGCGCCATATCATTGTCTCCTGTTGGATTCATTCTTCAGTAAACAGAACCTGCGTGGAGTGATAAGTGGAAAATGAGTGCCGCGAGCGAGGAAATTGTTGATAAAACAGGAAAACAAGTCAGCTCGCCAGTATGGCAGTTTTTTGGATTTTATAAGTCTGACCGTAGTCAGACCAATGTCGTCTGCAAATTATGCAAGACTGTCTTGTTTATACTTTTGTCTGGCTCCGCAGCGCGCGCACGTCTCGTTCGTTAGGGGAGGTGTTTATACTCGACGCGCTCGCCGTTGTGCTATTCTTGACTTTGGCTGAATCCGATATCGCCCCCTAAACCCTCAAACACTTTTCCCTGCTTTAATCTACTAATACAGTTCACTTGAAGGAGTGAATGAAAACAAGTGAGCAAATTCGGACAGCCGCTGTGTGTACACCGGCTGTACACTCGTTATTGCGGTGCAAAGTGGGATAGAATGAGTGCACTCAATAATGTCCACTATCGTTTTGGACACCACTATAAATGGCTGTCCCCTCAAATAGTGCCCTATTTAAGGGTATATGGAGGGATTTCGGATTCAGCCTTTGAAACTACAGAGGTACTCTGCATCAGTGCCTTATGACAAAGCATCTAAACGGTAACAGTTACAAAGAAATAACAGGCACTGCGCCTTAATGTTAAGAGATAACTGTCAAGTGTTCATTGTGATTTTATTTGAGTGTTTTCCATGGTTGTGTTGACATTTTCTGCCTTTATAACTGAGGGGATTTTAATCAGAGGAAGGTTAAGTTTAAAATTAAAATGTTTAAATGTAAAACATTTTTCTCCTGGTCCCCATTTTAAATAGGTCATAAAAATATCAATAATTATCGATATCGACCGATATGAAACACTTATATCGTGATGCAGTTTTCAGCCATAGCCCTAAGCAGATGTACGTAGGAGAGCGGAGCCAGGCTAGCCTTCCTGTGTTTGAATGGACAAATTCACTCAAAAGTATGTCAAAAAACACCCGTCTCTGCGAGTATCCTAGTAAACATAGTTGGTTATGTCTTAAGTGTATGTATGTTGAGAAAGAAAATGCATGATCCGTGCGCGCATTCGCATACACACCAAGCCGACGTCGGGTCATTTTTGAGCATCGGCCATCTTAAGTTGTGTCACAAATGATGCACTATACAGTATACCTATGCATTATGTACTCAAACGTGTAGTGTATGAGCTTTACATGGTTATTTTATCATTTAACATCGGATTCCACGTTGGATTGTCATTCCACGCCCTCCACTACGTAATTAAAGCTCCGACAGTTGAGTGCATGAAGTGTCCAACATTCCACACTTTGTTTTTTCTGTTAATTTTGTGCATCATCCGGGTATTTAAAGTGCCCTTTTTCTTTTTGGAATTTTCAGTGTGAACACACTACTTACACTATTTATACTTAAAAACGTTATAGAATAGTGCATAAGTATGCGAATTGGGACACACCTTTAGTCTTTTCAACATGTAGAATGTGCGGACAGTGCAGCGCAAGTTCACACCGAGCCGATCTCGATCACGTGACACCGTTACTACACAGCGCTGGGAGATCCAACGAGAAAGTGTTTAAAGGGGTGATGAATTGAGAAATCAACTTTCCCTTGAGCCTTTGATATATAAAAGTTCATCGTGATATAAGAATATCCTGTACGTTTCAGAGCTGAAAACTTCCTTGTTAGTCAAAGAAAAGCTTTTATTGACACCAGGCCCAGAAAACACTCGATCTCAGAATATGTCGACCACTGACGTCATAGAATGCAGCAACGCTCCCTCAACAGATAAATATGTACGCCTGATTCTGTAGCACCGCCCACCGACTAGTGGAGCTAAAAGGATCGCGCTACCGAGCAATAAACATGCTGGTTCCAGCTCACGTGCGTAAGACATTGCGCGTTTGTTCGCTTCATTTCACCGCAGAATCGTTTGTAAACAAGATACAGGTCGAGACTGGATTTGTACAGACATATTGAGTTTAAAACACAATGATGTGCCTTCTATATTGGATCCGACAGGAATGGTGCAACACACTTATGAGAGTAAAACATGTTTTTTATATGTGATAGTATTGCATTGTTCCAGATCGTATTGATTATGTATACGTATCTAAATTAACATACCGTAGCACGCTGTCACAGTCTGGAGAATCCTTTATTTGAGGTGTTATTGGTTCATTCGTGATCAGACTCTGACTTGTTTTTCAGACGGGCTACCAAAACTATCTTAAATAGTGAAATAACATTCCTTTCTTGTGCGCGCATTATTCACAGATCGGGCCGTCCAAGTAATAAAAAAATTACATTCCAATCAATCGCGGGTGGATGAGAGATGAATCATTGTGTTTGTTTGATAAAGACATTTTGCGAGCCCTGTGGGCGTTTCACCACACACTTTCAAAACAATTCCCACATGTACAGAGAGGAGCTGAAGCTCATTAAATATCCAAATCTTATCCAATCCTAGCCGTGGGCGTTTACTTCCAAGTCTTCAGAGTGGCACGCCCCAGTAGGTAGGGTAGAAAATAGCCTATTACTTATTCATTATGATGTTTTTGAATGTAAAAACCACGCAAATGTCATAAGTTGACCTCAGAGAACAGTATTTTTTTTTTTTTTTAAAGCCAGGTCATGACCTCTTTAAAGTTATAATAAACCACAGATATCAGATCAAACAGTGCTGATGTGGAAAACAGGAGAAACATTGAGACAACATGAGTGAAGTTCAGGGCTAAGCAATGGCTCCACCATAGCAGTGTACAGTGAGAAATCAATGATTATTTATTTACCAGTCATTTACCAATAATTGGAATTTCAAAACTATTTTGCTACAAATTCTCTATTAATCTATTAGTCTGCCTTAACATTGCTTTAATGCGTTACTAGTATTTTAATCATCATCTTCCTGAGAACCAGAAAAAAAGGATTTGTGGATTTAGATTTGTTTTTTCCCGGTCAATATTGTTTGGAGCATAGTTTTTTTTTTTTTTTTTTTTTTTTTTTTTTTTTTTTTTATTCCTGTTATATGCTGTATCCTCTGCTCTGTAGAGGACACCAGAACCCCTTTATTGAGAAAATTAAAAGACATGAACAGACAAACAATGGGATTTTTGTTTTCATTCACCAATCAATTTTTTATGCTTCAAGTTTTTTTTATCCAAACTTTGTATAAAGATGATCCTCAATGTTATGAAAGATACAGAATAAATTGATATACCATTTTACTTTATGCAATATGTGTGTAAACATAGCCATAAATGCCATTCCCATTCTAGGCAATGCATCTATACACTGTATCTAATTTGCATATTAAAGGGTTTTGGGACAAAATGTAAATGTAAAAAGACGTGAAATAATATTTTCATAAGAATGTCTTGTATTTCATAAGAATATCCAGACTTAAAACTGTGTATGTTGTCAGAGAAATTCGTTAAATAATGTCCTCTACAGAGGCAAAACCGCTATTCTGGGTCTCAGGGGGATATTTCTGTCTCGTGCAGAGTGGCATTTATATTTAGATGTCACTTCCGAAACTTTGCTGCGTGCATTTGGCCGTCGGTCCTCTTAGCAATAATAGTTTTATTCAATGAATGATAGCCTCAAAAGTGAGCCCATATTAAGCCAAGATCTCACAAAGTTCCGTTATAAAAATGAAGTCGTTAACATTAAATCTCTTACTTACATCGTGTCTTGACTTTGTTTGTTAATGAGAGATTTCGGGAGCCTGTATTAACACAGCACTGAATAAAAAATCTTTTTGGAGCGTTTAGCGGTGAGATTCTGATCACGTTCGAGAAATCAACAACTATATCTGTGATTGGCTACATTACTCGCCGCTGCAAAAACTCATTGTAAATAGATGCATTTGACGCTCTCCAGAACTCTGACACAAATTTGCAAATCTGCCAAATCTGTTTAACCAATATTATTACAGTATCAACTGAGGGTGCTTTTGCTTGCATTTGAGGGTGCTTAGCACCCCCGTAGAACCGGGCCTGGGTTTCAGTCACAAATCACCAACATTCACCATGATTTACTGTAGTAACACCACATGGATTTAATGTTGTTGTCATTATTCATCTCAGGGTTCGTACAACCTTTTGAGATTGAAATTCAAGCACTTTTCAAGGGTTTTCAAGTACTTCACACTTTTTCTAGCACTTAAAAGCTATAAATATTATCCAATTTTTAATGTTATTTTTAATGTGATGATTTGTAAAACTAACATTTTAAAGGGGTATTGTGGAAGAAATAGTCGAATGTTGTTGTTTTTTTAATGTGTAGACCACTTTGTGGCAAACAAGCACTTTTATTTTAAAAGACATGAAATTGCCACTATAACCAGTAGATGGCAGCATAGGAGCACTTATTGACTTATCAGACATTTCCACTCCCTAATATCTGGACAAAAGTAGGAAGTCACAAAGTCTCATGAAAAACTTTTACCCAGAAAACAAGTAAAGGGTGCTCCTTTAATAATCACTGAAACTTTCAGCCAGTGAGACTATAAAAGAACAATGGTAACCTATATTTAATAAGAGCAGAATATTTACATTTTCCCTATATTTTTTTGGCACATTATTGTTGTTAATAAAAGTTTATTTTATCTGCATATCAATTCATAAACCATTGATATGTATATTGTATATTGTAAAAGATATGGTGCCCATTTATACTGTGGGATAGTCGGGGTTTATTCACATGCTGGAAGTTTTGGACCCCAGGTATGTGCTACCAAACCGCAAATATTTTACATAAACAAAATAAATTTAAAACTCGTTTTGAACAATTTCTTTGTCATCTGCAGATTGATATTAAGTAGGATTTAAGATTTAATCGATTTTTTTTTTTTAGGCCATATCGCCCAGCCCTAATGTGATCTGACTTTTAAGAACCAGAATAGAGACTTTTGTCTTAGACCAACATCCTAGCAACATATAGCAATGCCCTAGCAACCGCCGTAATGAAACTGCACCACAAACACATCTGCACAATAACAAGCACACAACATTTCTGTTACTTCTCGTTTCTGAGTGTTGTCCCATCACTTTCTTCTTCCTCTTGTGCTCCTGTATTTCCACCAAGTTCCTCTTATTTAAACGCTGATGTCCACACAGAGGGTGACGACATGAGGATTGTTATCTTACCCTAAAGTGCTGATAAATCCATTGGTGGACCCCTCCGCATACAGGGAGCAGATGTCCCCGATGTGGAGGAAACTGGACATTTTGTCCGACATATTGCTCCACTTTGCGGTGTGCCTGCGGACAAGATATGAAACAGATTAAGGTGCAATAAAATCAGCCTTTATTCATCTTATTTAGACATTAGATGTAGGTTATCATCAGACATGGAGATAGCGATACAATAATAGCGTGAGAGCCATGGGGATGGTTTGGAGAAAATGAGAATTTGCCATTTTGAGATGGCCTAGTTTTTGACAGCACAAGCATGGAATTGAAGGTCCTTCTGCTGTATGGGTGGATAATGAGAAGCGCTTTAGAAAGTACAGCTGTGCTACATGCTGAAAAGACACTAAATTATGTACACACTTGCAAAGAATTGTTCATACCTCTCTAAAGGGAATGCAGCATCTTGGTTCACTAAAATGTCTGTACTATTCAAGGACAGCTAGTTGTTAAGTGTGACCTTTTGAGGGCTCAACAATAGAGATGTTCCAGGGTTAGCAAGAGAACGCGTCTTACGTTTGGTAAATTAAAAAAATTTGGTTATGTGTATTGTTGTGCTCTATTGTATGCATTGTATATTGTTGCTGATTCAAACATTATACATTAAAACGATACACTGAAGAGATTATGAGTCTGCCAAATGTGTCATATGAAATATGAGTGCCTTATGATAGTCTGAAAATCGCCATATTATTATTTTATAGTAAATAAATGATTTGTTGTAACATTTGTATTTAAAGAAAATAATGTTTAATGAAATATCATCATGAAAAAGAAATGTAAAATTATATTAATCAAATATTTAGCAAATAACATGACGAATAATATAATTAATTGTCGTAAATAAAATACATTTTTATTTTTTATAAAATTGTAAAATGTAATTTATAATTAAATATATTAAAATTGAGATCTAATTGTTATCATCTAAATTAAATTTGTATTATATATATATATATATATATATATATATATATATATATATATATATATATATATATATATATATATATATATATATATATATATATATATATATATATATTTGGTGGGAGCATTGAAAAAAATTTTCAATAAATGGCAGATGAGACCACAGAACATCAATAAGGGGTACAGACTGCACAGACTCAACATATATCAAAGTAATACAAACACATACAGTGTTGACATTGTTGAGATGATATCTGCCTTTATTTTAACTGACAGTTTATGCACTAATGAAAAAGAACTGAACTTTGTTTTCTTTGTCTGATTAAATACTAATGATTGCTCTACCTATAAAATATCAAATGATAATACATCATAACCTCAAGCTCTGTTTGAATTTCAAATATGACCCAGGTAAATACAGATCCAGATGTTTACTTTATTTTATTACGCTGCTTTCTGGAATTCTGATTGGTCAATCGCGATATTCAGCGGTCAAATATTTTCTGAAAAATACTGTAGCCCAAGGAAACACTGTATAACTGACCGCTCATCCTGGAAACCTGTTTTTCATATTTCTGTTGACCTGTTGGAGTGTATTTTGTGATAACGACTGCCGGACTGTACATTCTCCCTCACTTAGTGACTGAAATAAAGTTAATAGGTACTGCAATGGCATCTGTGCAGGAACAACAATAATGCATTATAGGCC
>NC_137112.1:42485831-42883331 GCF_949357685.1 Gobio gobio
ATATTAAATCGTTTTTATCCGAGTTAATTTTTATACTCATTCATTATGCATGATATTTTTGTGCTTTATGGCATTTAACAGACTGACAACTTTCAATTTTCAGCAACAAAGTCACCGGGAGTCATTCCGTTTCAATGAGAGTTTGCAATTTAAATAAATAAAATAAATACATTTTTATATATATACTGATTATCTCTTCATCACGACACCTGTTAGTGGGTGGGATATATTAGGCAGCAAGTGAACATTTTGTCCTCAAAGTTGATGTGTTAGAAGCAGGAAAAATGGGCAAACGTAAGGATTTGAGCGAGTTTGATAAGGGCCAAATTGTGATGCTTAGACCAGGGGTTTTTCAAACTGAGAATAAAAAAGACATAGCAAAAATGCTTAAAGAAAGTCTAACGAATATTCTAGTTTCATATCTAAATGTGTCTTGCTGTATACATACTTTCCAGAATTTTTAAATATTATGGATATTTTTCTTACACACAGCCATCGATTCACTTCAGAACACACAGCCCCCCCCCCCCCCCCCCATGATTTACTCACCCTCAAGTCATCCAAGGTGTATATGACATTCTTCTTTCAGACGAATACAATCGGAGTTATATTACAAAAGTCCAGGCTAATCCAAGCATTAGAATTGGATTTATAGCTGCTCTGTTTTTGAAGTCCATAAAAACTGCATCTATCCGTCAAATAACATGCTCCACGTGGCTCTGGGGTGTTAATAAAGGCCTTCTGAAGCGAATCGATGCGTTTGTGTAAGAAAAATATCCATATTTAAAACTTTATCAAGTGAACTTTCGGCCGACCGCCTTCTGTGGAAAAGTGTTGAATGTTGAAAGTGAAACTCAAGATGCGTACGTGACGTCATGACGAGCGGAACTGGTCGCGTTAGTCTTTCTATCGGCAGGGGAACTTTCAACAATTTTTCCATAAATTGAACAGGGAAGGCGATCGGCCGAAAGTTTACTTTATAAAGTTTTAAATATGGATATTTTTCTTACACAAACGCATCGATTTGCTTCAGAAGGCCTTTATTAACATCCCAGCGCCACGTGGAGCATGTTATTTGATGGGCAGATGCACTTTTTATGGACTTCAAAAACAGAGCAGCTATAAATCCAATTCTAATGCTTGGATTAGCCTGGACTTTTGTAATATAACTCCGATTTTATTCGTCTGAAAGAAGAATGTCATATACACCTAGGATGACTTGAGGACAGTGTTGGGGGTAACGCATTACAAGTAACTTGAGTTACGTAATAATATTACTTTTTCCAAGTAACTAGTAAAGTAACGCATTATTTTTCAAATTTACAACAAAATATCAAGTTACTTTTTCACATTAATTTGACTGACAGCTCTCCTGCCCCCATGTTGAGAAAAATAAGTGCAGAGGCGTTGTGTGTAAACATGATGGTTATTGTAGTTCTAGACTAAATGTGAGCATTTATTTATCTCACTAGCACGATAAAGATTCTGTACTCCTCAAAATGAATAAAATCAGTCAAATGCAAAATCAGAGTACTATGCAAACCTCCAATAATGAAATGTTAAATAAAACAACTATTTTTATGCATAATCTACATTTATATTTAATTTACCAATGTCTTGCTGCTGACCTTTGATGATGAAAATTACTCGATTTTTTGTTTTTATTGGTAAAACTTTTTTCTCCTGCATCCTATAGAGCTGCACCCTCTACTGTTCATGCGTGAATTTGCATTTTTACCTCAGCCTGGGGCTTATTATTTCAATTTTGGTATGAAGAGGTCTTTACCGTTGCACAAAAATATAACTTTTTTGTTATAATCAAAAACAAAAACAAGCCCAGCCCAGGTGAGAAAAAGTAACGCAAAAGTAATGCATTACTTTTCTTAAAAAGTAACTAAGTAACTCAATTAGTTACTTTTTAAGGGAGTAACGCAATATTGTAAAGCATTACTTTTCAAAGTAACTTTCCCCAACACTGCTTGTTGAGGGTGAGTAAATTATGGGCTAATTTTCATTTTTGGGTGAACTATCCCTTTAAAAAATATATAAATTGATTTTAGGAAGGGGGTCCCTCATAAAAGGTTCATCATATTGGGGGTCCTTGGCATCATAAAGTTTGAAAACCCCTGGACTAGACGATGCAAAACTGCAGCTCTTGTGGGGTGTTCCCGGTCTGCAGTGGTCAGTGTTTATCAAAAGTGCTCCAAGGAAGGAACAGTGGTGAACCGGCGACAGGGTCATGGGCGGCCAAGGTTGTCACGTGTGGTAGCTCAAATTGCTCAAGAAGTTAATGCTGGTTCTGATAGAACGGTGTCAGAATACACAACGCATCGCAGTTTGTTGCATATGGAGCTGCATAGCCAAAAGATTTCTATTTAGAATAAATGCTGTTCTTTTGAACTTTCTATTCATCAAAGAATCCTAAGGAAAAAATGATATCACAGTTTCCTTAAAAATATTAAGCAGAATAACTATTTTTAACATCAATAATAAGAAGAAACGTTTCTTGAGCAGCAAATCAGCATGTTAGAGTGCTTTCTGAAGGGTCATGTGACACTGAAGACTGGAGTAATGATGCTTTTAAAATATATTCAAATAGAAAACAGTTATTTTAGATGACAAAATTGTGTAAAATTGTAATTTCACGATATCACTGTTTTACTATATTTTTAGTCAAATAAAATAATTCTTTCAAAAAGAACAACAAAACCTCTCCGCCCCTAGCTTTTGAATGGTACTGATTTTTAATCCGCACTCTTCACCAGAGCAGCATCCCCAACATTGCCTTCCTCGGCTACATCAGAAAGGTAGATCACCTAGCAACCTAGTGTGCACTCATACCCTGAGAGTGATGTTTATTCCTGACAACACACAGACAGACACAATAGAAGCTCTAGTGCTTGTCATTCATCATGTGCTGTATTCTGAACAGCAGGATGAGTAAGAGGGACCATGAGTGTGGGTGGGCTCAGGTCATTGTTATCATACAAAGTTGTGCGTCTTGCGTTGGGCTCTCACCTTATTCTGTGTGTGCGTTTGTGTGGCGTGGAAGAGAGCATCCAGCGAGCCTTTGAGATGGAAATGTCTGCAGCTACAGCTGCTCAAACCAAAAGCAGCCATACGAGCCGCTCCTTTGATCTGTTGATGGATGCAACAGTTAACCCAAGCAAAACAACAATCGCCTATGGAGAGACACTGTAAACTACTGTAACATGTGACAGATGACATTAGAATTGATGCGTATCATGCGTTTAATAAACTTTCAGACTAAAGTCATTCTAAAGGTTGACGATTAGCTCTACTACTAGTCGACACGGTATCTTTACCATGAAAGAGAATTATATTCCTCTGAATAGTCACTGTTGCTCAGTGTTTGAATTGAATCCTGCGACACATTTGAGTTGATTTGAATGGACAGCTTAGTCTGCCTTCGGGCCCTGAGGGTCTCGTCTGGGTCTCAGAGGATCTCCAGCTAAGAGAGAAAGAGTGTAAGAGCAAATGAATCAGAAATTCACTGCTGTACAAAATGTAGGGTTAGTACGTTTTTTTTAAATAAATGGACTGTTGTTGTCGAATGGTTTGTAATTGTGCTGTGCCGTACCAGGCTCAAGTGGAAATTGAACTGAGACCATTCCTTGCCTTTCTTAGAACCGTTCAGCCTGACAGTGGAAAGGCGGCTTTTGAGACATTTTTGAGATCTCTTGGTATATTATTGGGGTCTTTCTCTCAGGGGAAAAAGAAAAAAAATCAGCAAGAATCATCAGCAGACATTTGCATTTAAAGGGATAGTTCACCCAAAAATGAAAATTCTGTCATTAATTACTCACCCTCATGTCGTTTCAAACCCATATGACTTTCGTTCATCTTCATGTAAACATTTATCATCTCATACATGAGTTTGGTAAACAGAAGCTCAAGCACGTTCACTTGACGTGCAAGAACCAATGAGGTTCATTCTCGTGTTCATTCTCGTGTATTCACGTTTGAGCTTCAGCAAGAACCAATGAGGTTCATTCTCGTGTTACGCAGCACGTTTGAGCTTCTGGAGAACCAATGAGGTTCATTCTTGTGTTCCGCAGCACGTTTGAGCTTCAGCAAGAACCAATGAGGTTCATTCTTGTGTTCCGCAGCACGTTTGAGCTTCAGCAAGAACCAATGAGGTTCATTCTCGTGTTACGCAACACGTTTGAGCATCAGCAAGAACCAATGAGGTTCATTCTTGTGTTCCGCAGCACGTTTGAGCTTCAGCAAGAACCAATGAGGTTCATTCTTGTGTTCCGCAGCACGTTTGAGCTTCAGCAAGAACCAATGAGGTTCATTCTTGTGTTCCGCAGCACGTTTGAGCTTCAGCAAGAACCAATGAGGTTCATTCTTGTGTTCCGCAGCACGTTTGAGCTTCAGCAAGAACCAATGAGGTTCATTCTCGTGTTACGCAGCACGTTTGAGCTTCAGCAAGAACCAATGAGGTTCATTCTCGTGTTACGCAGCACGTTTGAGCTTCAGCAAGAACCAATGAGGTTCATTCTCGTGTTACGCAGCACGTTTGAGCTTCTGCGAAAACCAATGAGATTAATTCTCGTGTTACGCAGCACGTTTGAGCTTCTGCGAGAACCAATGACGTTCATTCTTATGTTACGCAGCACGTTTGAGCTTCAGCAAGAACCAATGAGATTAATTCTCGTGTTACGCAGCACATTTGAGCTTCTGCGAGAACCAATGAGGTTCATTCTTGTGTTATGCATCACGTTTGAGCTTCAGCAAGAACCAATGAGGTTCATTCTCGTGTTACGCAGCACTTTTGAGCTTCTGCAAGAACCAATGAGGTTCATTCTTGTGTTACGCATCACGTTTGAGCTTCTGGAGAACCAATGAGGTTCATTCTCGTGTTACGCAGCACGTTTGAGCTTCTGCAAGAACCAATGAGGTTCATTCTCGTGTTACGCAACATGTTTGAGCTTCTGCAAGAACCAATGAGGTTCTGTTTATGTTCGCTGCTCAACGTTTACATGTGAATAATAGCCTAAATTCAATCTGGTCATCAAGAGATCATGAATTTCTTTTGGACTAAACCACTCAATTCATAAGGATTCATTTTACGATCTCTTTATGCACTTTTTGAAGCGTCAAAGTGGTAGTTGCGTAGCGGTCTATGGAAGGACAGAAATCGCTCAGATTTCATCAAAAATATCTTAATTGTGTTCCGAAGATGAACGAAAGTCTTACGACATGGGGGTGAGTAATTAATGACAGAATTTTCATCTTTGGGTGAACTAACCCTTTAATCTTATTTTTGTATATTTCTTTTGTGCTTTTTCCTTCTTATGTGTGTCAACATACAGTGTCTGTAAAGAGTGATGTAAACATGGAGGAACAGCCTAGACCAGTTTACAATCAGTAAATTAAGTGCTGGCTGCAAGACAAAAATAAAATCAACCAGCCAATGAGGAGGAAACGGCCATTGTTTGTCGTGGATGATGCAATTAATGCTCATAATGAGCCGCGTATTAGCTTAAAGGATGACAAACATTGAGGCTGCCTTTTTAAACTGACCCTACTGACTCTCATACAGTATATGAATAAGAAAATCATATGGTTATACAGCTTAAATCTGTTTCTTTTGAAAGAATGGAGGAAAGTGTATAATATTAAGCAGCTGTTTCCACGTCAGCGTTTTTCACAAATCTTTCATAAAAATAAAAATAAACAATTTTACATATAACATTTTTGTAAAAGAAAAAAGTAGATCACTTCCATCAACACCCCCAATGCACCTCTCCCTGGGTCGACAACTTCATGTGGTAACATTAAGCAGTTTTGATTTATATGCTGTTCAATGTTTGATGTGCGTAAGCAATACATTTAAGGGCTGCATCGATATACTTGGGCCTTTTAGGCAATGACTCTGCAGGCAGTGTTTGCACACAAAGGTAACTTACCTCACGAAACTGATTTTAGACAGAGGCAGAGTCACAGTCCCCTTAAGACATTTCACTCGGAGGCCATCTTTGAAACGCCTTTAAGGAAACATCAAAATCTCCAAAACTGTTTGCCAAGCTTACGATTAAATTTTATATTTGAAATCACCAATGAGGTCCTATGGGCGCATCTCAGAACACTGCCTGTTTCTATAGCAACCGGTGCTTCTAACAGCAGCCGCAGTGACGCGTGGCTTTCCTAATCAAAGATTGGTTCTTTGATTTCGAAGGCGGGGCTTATTCGCCATTTTGGGCATTGCAATTTCTCCCATTCATAAGTAGTACACGGGAGTACACCGTCTTCCTTTGATAAAGTCTTTAATGATCTACAGCAAAATAGAGCAAGCTTTGGTGAGACCTAAACAAATATCTAATTACAACAGTGTTCATTTCTCGCAAGAAATGGCATCAGAAGTGGAAACCGTTGGTCAAAATGTACATTTATACACAAACTGGTGAGCAACCGCAACTTTCAGACGCCATCTTTCTTTTTCTAGGCCAACTGTCACCGAATGGAATGCATAGGATTGTGGGATATCAACAGGGGCGCCGCTAGCAATTTTGGGCCCTATGAAAGAATATGATGTTGGGCACCTACCGCACCAACCTAGCTATCCAAAATCTTTGTCTGCAATTTAATGATACTGACCAATTAAGCTCTGCTCGCTCAACCCAGAATGCCCCAATTTGCTGATGAAACATTGATTAAAATTAAGATTCAATTTATACTAAACAAAACTTAATGAAGTGGTCACAATCATGCCTGACCCACTCCAAGTCTCCTGGCATAGCGCATCTTATCATGTGTCCTTTCCCACTCATGCAGTTCACTTTTCATAATCAACATAGATTGACAGATTGACAACATAGACATCAAAAATAACATTATAATATTTAAACATAAATATAAAACTAAATACCTTTTTTCTTAATGGCTACAACAAGTATAGTAGCCTACAGTACAGATAAATTTCATGTTGGAGTGGGATTTGAGCAAATGTCGTTTTACCCGTGAGCGTGAGCGGTTTGTGAGTGGAGCATTTTGCTGGATTTTGCCGGAAATGCAGAAATAAGCAATAATTTTGTTGTATTTGTAACTCTTTGGTAGATTATACATTTATAATTTCTATTACATTACTACTAGTACTACTAATAAAAACAATCTCTGGGGGCCTCAAAAGTGTGTGGGCCCTTAGAATCATCCTAACTTTCCCCCCCTTAGCGGCGCCCCTGGATATCAAAGTCAGCAAAGGGTGCATCTATGCTGCCTTCAAAAATCGATCAGATGAAGGTATTTCAGTAGAGAGGAAGTGAAGCTGGATTCGGACGTGTCTTGATGCCTTCCTACCTTGAAATGCGTCCTCCGAAGGCATCATTTTTTAGTTTTCGGATGCAGCTCTTGGCTGTGTCCGAAATCGCCCCCTTTACCCTTAAATAGGGCACTATTTGAAGGGACACCCATTTGTTGTCCGAAACCAGTGGACATTATTGAGTGCACTCATTCAATCCCACAATGCAACGCAATAACAAGTGTTTCTGCTTCTTCTTGTTTTGATCCGGAGATTCTGTACTATTTCGGAAGATGCGCAATAACGTACCGTATAACAGCGAACACATGGATTGCCGGAAAACTCCAATATTATCTGCCTACAATACTGGAGGCTGCACTTTTAGGACCGCCGCAGTTCCATGACTGCATTTGGACCCTAGTTTTTTTTGTGACAGTGCCATCTAGCCAACCGTACTCCAACAGAGGAGACCCGACTCAAACTTTTTTGACCTTATTTTTAACAAAACAGCAGGCACAGCCATTTTAAACTTAATTTACTTAAATTACTTTAAATATTTCAACAGGGTTACCAATGGGTAGCTTTATGGCTAGGGGTTTATTAGGATAATATATCTATTAAACGTAATCAATTTAACAACTAAACATTGATAGGAAAGAACTGCGGTCCTGAAAACGTTTGAATGATATGTGTAAAACAGCAGGCAGATCGTGACGAGGTTACTTTCTGTACAGGCCACGTCTCACATTACATTGAAAAAAATCTCTAATGTTGTAATAGGATATGGAACCCCCTCTGATTTGATCAACCCCATCAGGGACTTATCATTTCAGCCAGACTTGTTGCACCGACCACTGTATCACAACATATTATGCACATAGTGACGTGACATGACCACATACTGTAGATGACAGATGCAAAAGAACCAGAGTTATGTGTCCTGTTCCATCCTACAGGACAAAGTTCTACCTCACTAAAAATAAAAGACAATTATACAGTGATAATGGCTTTGGTTTTCCCAGAGGAAATGGTCTTATTAAACGAGCTATTACTCGAACTGGGTCTTGTGGTTTAGCCTGAATTGCCATTGATAAGCCACATTATTTGGTTTAGAATAATACAAATTACTGTACACATATTCACTTGCAGCCAATAATATATACCACGATTTATCAGTTCACATGCTACAAAATGAATAAACATAATATGCTTGACAAACAATATGATCCTAGAGATGAACATCGCCTTACCATAATCTAATTTCGGCACACTCTAGTATGTGGTAACTATGGAAATGAATCATTTGTACTCTTCTGAGATATGATATCTGAGGATGCAGAGCAAACAGACTCTTCAGAGAGAGAGAGAGAGAGGAAACCTTTTGAAATAAATAATTCTCATCACCATTAATGTATTTGCTCGATTTCCCCTCATCGAAACAGGCCTGTGATCTTACGCTGAGCTCTTACACATGATAACCAGCTGAGTTTAATGTCCCTTTCTTTCTCCATTCCGGATGACAGGACCTCCGACGGTCTCTGTTGAGTAATAAGGGCCGATTAGCAGGTTTGAGCTTTCCGAGGCCAGCAGCTTCATTAAGTCACTATTAAGCACTATGCAATTTGACTGTCGCTAATGGCAGCGTGGAGGACAGGCGTGACTGATGAAAGGAAACTAGGCTCAGTGCGCTTCTGCAAACGAAGAATTAGCGAACGTTAAACAGTGGAGGAACAGCAAAAAAGCACAGATTGGTTTCCTTTAACACACACACAAAAAACGGTTACTTGATTAGAAGCTTATGAAGTTTCATTCAGACTGCATTGCATGATCTTTCCTCACTCTGCAAGCACAAGAAGCATTTAAGATGAGAAGAAACTTGATAATAATGAAGAGATGACTTTCGATAAAACTATAAAGAGCTTGCATCATGTGGAGAATGCAATTTTGCCAATTTCAAAAAAGATGAGTCTTATACATAAGTGTGTTAGGGTAAGTTGCCTAAATGCATTTTTTGTGCCAATTTATTTGAAAATAAGACATTTATTTTCCCAAAGATTATTCAGCAGGATGTCTCAGTGTTGTCCATGTTATGCACATGTATACTCATAAATCACAGCAGTGGATATTACTATAACGCTCTAAAAGTCACATCCTTATCTGGGCCACTGGAATATTTCTCTTTTTCTCTCATGTTGCAGTTAAACCCTCCTGATAATGTTCTATATAAAAATATATGGCAACACGGCTTTAAACTCGGCTGCACTGAACACCAGCAGCGTGGACATTAACCGAGTCTTGAGGGACACGCTTGTTTAATAAAACACTGCCCTAGTTTCTCCAGAGGATCTCAAGCCAAAGAAAAAAAAGGCCAACCAATAAATGGAAATGCATCTTTTTGAATCACAACTTCACTAATATCCAGACTAGGTATAATTAGTTTTTAGTTACCTATACCACAGTATATTAAATTTTTAAACTCGCTGGCAAAACTTTAAATATTATATATATATATATATATATATATATATATATATATATATATATATATATATATATATATATATATATATATATATATATATATATATATATATATATATATATATATATATATATATAATAAAAATTATGATTATAATTGTATACATATAAATAATATGTGTATATATATATATATATATATATATATATATATATATATATATATATATAATAAAAATTATGATTATAATTGTATACATACAAATAATATGTGTGTAAATATATATATATATATATATATATATAAATAATAAAAATTATGATTATAATTGTATACATATAAATAATATATGTGTGTATATATATATATATATATATAAATCAATAATTATTCATTGATTGAATAAAGTGAATATATATATATATAATAAAATTATGATTATAATTGTATACATATAAATAATATATATGTGTGTGTGTATATATATATATATATATATATATATATATATATATATATATATATATATATATATATATATATATATATATATATATATATAAATCAATAATTATTAATTGATTGAATAAAGTGAATATATATATATATATATATATATATATATATATATATATATATATATATATAATAACAATTATGATTATAATTGTATACATATAAATAATATATGTGTGTATATATGTATAAATAATATATATATATATATAAATCAATAATTATTCATTGATTGAATAAAGTGAATATATATATATATATATATAATTTCATAAAATATACAGTATATATAATAAATATATAATATACTTTAAGATTTTTTTTCATCAAACTTATTATATTTGAACCATTATGAGTATTGCTAATGGTTAATTTATTAAATATGAATCAAATGAAAAAATAACAATTCATTTTTATTAAATTAAATATTGAATTATAAATGTATGCTAAAATATGTTCTGTAATACTAATAATACAAAATAATAATAAACAAACAATAATAATTTAATACAAATCTAATTCTAATCCACCTAATTCTAATCTTTTTTTTTCCAGCTGTTCTTTTATCTGACTACCAGAAAATACAAGCACAGAGGTCAGAGGTTGAATAAACTGCCCTTTCAATGGTGCAGAGGTTGGGCTCTCTCTCTCTCTCTCTCTCTCTCTCTCTCTCTCTCTCTCTCTCTCTCTGAGGTGAAATTGTGAAAATGTGACCTTACCATGAAAAACACTAATGAGACCTTGACACGCCCTCCCTCAAGTGGCACAGCTGACACTTGCTAACTGAGCAGAGAATTACGGATTTTACTCCTCAACAATCTATGCTAAATACTACAGCCTACACGCACCGTCCATGTCGATATCACACATCCCGTTGCCATAGAGACCCAGGGATGTCGGCTCACTCACCAAACCCAATGACTCATGAGACAAAAACAGGATTCGGAGAGTTTGCCACAATCCTCACATTATCAGTGGATCGAAGTGCAATCACTGCACAACGACTAATAAACACACGGCTATAACCACTAGACACGGTGTGTCCCTCTCGGTAATCAGAAAAGTAGTCCATCAATATGGGTTTAAATTTGATCCCCACAATCACAAACGTTGGCTAAAATCCTTGAGAAAATGTTTTGCATCACACACTGAGAAAGGGACTTAAATGCTAATTTAAACATAATAATAATAATTTGCACAAAAAAATTTTTTTATTTAAAAATAGAATTTATATCTTTTTTTATATCAAGTTTTTAGTTGTATTAATATTAATATTTAAGTCTCTTTCTCAGTGTATGACATCCTAAACGTGTTAAATAAGTTATAATATTTATTTTTCATAAAAAATAAATAAAACAGCACTTGCTTGTTTTCAGAAACATCTGAGATTTCTATATGAAACATGAAGTTTCAATCCTGAAAACCCAATGAATCTATCTGCTTCAACCCAGAATGCCTTGCGCTTTGCTCTGGTTTTTGGGTCTCTGTGCTAATTAACCCAGATGTGGATATTAATATTGCGGTGGTGATGGAGGTGGGGCTGGAGTGGAAATGGGGCAGATGGAGAGGAGAGGGGGCAGATTTAAGGGTGGCGTCAGAGTGAAGTGGGTCGCTCCCACCCGTGTGTGACAGGAGACTAACAGCCGTTACTATATTAAAACACCCATGGGTCTCTTTTAATTGCTCATTACCCAAAAGGATACAATGAGAAACCCAGACTGCTCTTAAAGGAGACAACACACAAGAGGCTGCTGTTGTACATTTTGGGAGAAGTGATGAAGTTTGGGGTAATAAAACCTTAAGACGTTTAATTTGTTAACATTTGTCAGAGCATTAGATATCATGAACAGTGTTATTTTAGTATTATTTATATACTAATATTTTGAATTAGCTTTTATTTTTACATTTTCAGTTTTAGGGATTTGTACTTTTTCAGTATTATTAGTTTGTTTTTAAATATTTCTATTTAGCTTTAAATGTCCATTTTAGTAATTTTAGAATTTAAACTGCAGTGTGTAATATTTTTGAGGATCTATTGACAGAAATGCAATATAATATACATAACTATGTTTTCAGTGCTGCAGAGGTGGAGGAAGTACACAACTCCATTACTTGAGTAAAAGTAAAAATACTATTGGTTAAATATTACTCCATTACAAGGGAAAGTTGTACAGATAGATCTTTACTTAAGTAAAAGTACAGAAGAGCTTGCTTTTAAAAGTACTTAAGTATCAAAAGTAAAAGTAAACGCATTATTTTATTATTGTTGCATTGTTGTATGAATGCACGCTGTTCCATCATGGGGGTTTACGCCAGTCGTGCTCCATCTGACATGCTAGCATACCTTGAACTCATTTAATTACTTGTTTAAAAGTTACAAAGCTCTTATCAAAGTCAAAATCATACTAGAAAAGAAAGGTTTCTACATTGTGTTTATTTGACAGGATTATGTAAAAACATATTTCTGAAAGGACTTCAGTTAACATTATTAGCCCAACTACGCTTTTGCATGCTAACTAACATCATTGTGGAACGTTAGCTATGCGTTAGCGCTGTATCCACAAGGCTATGGCAACTTGGCTGGTAAATCTATAAAAATCATTTGACCAATCATACTTCATACCAGTGTTCATTTAGTTTTAGTCAGTCTTTTGACTATAACATTTTAGGCATCTGAATTGTTTTAGTTTTAGTCTAGTTTTAATTGACTATAATAAGATTTTAGTAGATTCAATAGACTAAACTTCAGTTCTTGTGGTCTGGCGTCTGAGAGGCAGCTTTCTTTGTGCACTTTCAGACTTATCCACGTCTGCTCTTCTGAAATTTAACTTTTAAGTATGACTGTGTTTGCGTGCACTGCGTCTGAGAACTGCCGCCTTCTATTTTGCCATCAATTGATTGGTGATCAAAAAATACTTGGTAATCATTTAACTTCATGTGATCCTACAAGAGGGATTACTGATAGGCTGTCTGCAAAAAAAACAAAAACAAATCACGTTTTAAAGAAGAAAACAAATCATCCACTGACTTTCAAAGCGGCTACAACTTTCTACTTCGAGGTCCTTGATAGAAATATAATGGAGTAAAAAGTATGATATTTGTCTTTCAAATGTAGTAAAGTAAAAGTCATACGTTTCCAGAGAAAATACTACTCAAGGAAAGTACAGATACTCAAAAAGTGTACTTAAGTAGAGTACTCAAGTAAATGTACTTAGTTACTGTCCACCTCTGCAGTGCTGTATAAAGACCTGTTGCCTATAATGAACCCTTATGTTTTTATTACCTTAGAATGAGCCGTTTCTATCTTCATGCGGGTGCCCTTACAATTTTGCGCCGTCATATTTCTACAGTAGCCCAAAACGGGCAAACTTCTATACAGAGCGCTAGCTACTCTCCGCTGTCTCAAAAGACGACATTTTTGTCCTGTGTCAGCCACCGTAGCTTCACTATGTGTTTCGAAAGGGAAGGGTGAGCTGTTGAAATTCACAACCTCACCACTAGTTGCCGCTAACATTTACAGTGCACCTTTAATTTTCATTTAAGTTTTTTTAATTTATGATTTTATCTAATATTTATATTGTATTTCATTCCATTTCAATTACCGAAATTACTTGTATTCGTTTTAGCTTTAATTAACAATAATGACAATGATCATGAATTAATAATGAGCACACTATTTACAGCATTTATTAATCTAGTTTAAATGTACATATATTTATGTCTGTTAAAAATACATTAACTTAAATAAATGTAATCATTTAGTCAATCAATTATTTCTCCAACTTGAAATCTTAAAATAAATAAGTAAATTAAAATGAACCTAGATTAAGTGATATAAAATATGATTTTATTAATTGTTTTAGTTAATACATTTAGGCCGGTTTCACAGACAGGGCTTAGACTAAGCCAGGATTAGTCCTTAGTTCAATTAGGACATTTAAGTAACTTTTATAAACGTGCCCAAGAAAAAAACATTACTGGTGTGCATCTTGAGACAAAACAATGCCACTGACATATTTTAAGATTTGTCAGTGCAAGATTCTTTCAGTTAAAACAGCTCAAACATGCATTTTAGTCTAGGACTAGCTTAAGCATTGTCTGTGAAACCGGGGGTATGGGTCTTAACCCCTTAACTGTCACCGTCCCACAGGTGGGACGCCTGGTGCTCTTTTTTTGATCGCCTTTTTTCATATCATATATTTATCACAAATTAGGTATCATTTGAAAGCTTACAAACTCAAAATTCATCCTGTGAAAACCGTTTTGAAATCGGACATTGTGTTGCCATGGAAACGTTACTCTAAATTATTCTAGTGGGCTCCTCCCCTAGTGGGCGCTGTCATGTTTCATATTACAACAATTATTTTAACTACTTTATATTCAAAATCTTTTCCAATCTTGACAAAACGCATATTGTCGGAAAGGTCTGAGTCTCAAGGGTCCATATTTGGTGACTGTTTTGTGATGGAAGTAATATTTGGACAGAAATTTACAGGAAAATGCATCAAAACAACAATAAATGGAATTTGAAAAACACCCGGTGGCTATTTTTGGTACAGCACCCTAAACAAAATCTCATGGGGACTTCAATTTTTGTGATATCAACTTCAAATTTGGAACACAAATTGGTTAGACATATGGCTTTGATTTTATAGTAATTTTAGAGTAAATTCTTTTTTGTAAAATATATATTTTATATGAAATAAAAAATATTTAGTACAGTAATTTTCATTTACAGTAAATTTAAACTTCCATAACTATTTCATACTTTCATATTTTGAATTGCGTTCACTTCAGCAATAATCTGCAGAACGTCGTCTTTAAAACGAGACCAAACTTTGGTCTATATTCCAAAACATTCTTGAATTACAGCCCTTTAAGTTTGGATAGTGCATTTTCATGTGTATTCTCAAAAAGGGTAATGCATACCAGGGCTCGACATTAACGCTTGTCCGCTTGTCCGGGACCAGTGGATTTTTTGAAGGGGCAAATGAAAAGAATTTTACTTGCCCGACCGGACAAGCTGATAAAAACGTCAAAAAATAACTAGGGAGTCACCAAAATGCAAGAATGATTCTGCATTCATTTAGAGTAACTGGTGATAGTGGATAATAATTTATAATGTAATGAGCTGACATAACAAGGTCGCACTGTTGAGGCTCGCGCAGCCTCACGAAGAGAACCTCACAACAAATCAGCGCCGCTCAAACAGAGAAACTCAGTTAACATACACGGTTAAAATTACAAATTGTGGAGTTTTTATATTTATAACAACATATGATAGCCTACAGTTAAGCAACATCACAGAACCAAGAGAGCTGTTTTCCTGAATACCATCACGACTGAAAATGACACTGATTTCATACGCCAGTTCCATAAACAATTAATTAACATTAAGTCACTCACATTTTAGATGCAATTTTGACTGTTTTTGTTCTATTTCAGCAGCAAAAATAGTTCCAAACAAAGATCACAGCAGAACCATAACGCACCTCACAGCAACAGCGTGTTACTGAATGATTCAGCGTTTTGAATGAATCGGTTGAATCAAAGATTCAATGACCTGTTCGTAAACGACCTAATTCTTTAATGAATCGTTTAAATGAATGACTCACTCATTAAGACTCACCTGCTGCCACCTACTGGTAGTTTAGTTTCATCTTTCCAACATTTCTTATTTGTATATTCAAACAAAGTTAAAACAATCTCATAACATTAATTAATGCAGTTGTAATTTTTTTTAGTGTAAACTATTTAATTTGATTGGTAACAGCTCTATAGTGCCTTATTCTAATTTAATTTCTAGATCAAATAAAAAAAATAAAATGAAAGCTGAAGCATAGCATAGCATATTTAATAAGATTGTGGAAAAAATCCCCTTTATAAAAGGTAAAAATATCACAAACATGCAGATTTAAATATGTCAAAGCTGATTGAACACTGGTGAGAATATTGCTTCAAAATAAATTATATTTACAACACACACAAAAAAAAATTCCGTACAAGCACTTTTTACGAGCACAAGCACATGAAAAGGCTTAATGTCGAGCCCTGCATACTAACTGAAACTTATTAAAAAGTGTCACATAATTCCATAATTTATTGCTAAATGCACATCCACAAAGGTCTTACTAACAATAAAGTACATTTCTACTTTATTTATTTATTTATTTATTTTCTATATTTTCTTTTTTTCACGCATATGTTAATCAGCACATAAAACATTTTCCCTGTAAATTCAAAAGACACTTTAACAAAATGAAAAAATAAGGTAACACTTTATTTTACAGTGTCCTTGTTACATGTACTTACCATAGTAATAACAGTAAATTAGACATAATTACATGTAACTAACCCTCAACTAAACCCTAATCCTACCTTAACCCTATAGTAAGTGCATGTAGTTAAAAATAATATTTGAATACAAGTTTTAAACTGGCACCCAAGATCCACTTTCCTGCTCCAATCATATAGTTTAACTAAACTCTGCAGGACAGTGGACATTGAGAACCCCTGCTTTAAACCATACACTTCTAATCATCCCAAGTCATTAATACACATTCTTAGTTTAGTTTAAACACTGTTTTTAATGGAGAATTGACAAATCCAATGGTAAAAATCCTGAGCAGTTTGAAGCCCCACAACGACAGACTTTTTTCAGAGGTATTGTGTCCCCATCAGGCCCTGTGCGAGTCCCGCTTGGCGTTTTATCCCATGTCAGTGTGTGTGTGCTGCTGTTCTGTCCACCTGCATAGTCAAACGTCAGCTCTTCATACCTTTCTATATCTCGATTGGCAAACAAAGCGAGTCTGGGCAGCAGCGAGTGCACTCGGATGGGCACCATGAGCAGGTTGGGCTGGCAGGAGTGGTTGATGAACCTCCCCACATTGCCTACAGCGACGGGGTCCACGAAAGTCTGGGTGACCCTCTCCCCTCCACTGTGCTCTTGAACGGCGATGATGTAGTTCATATCTAGGGGAGTCTGGGCGAGCTGGCGGCGATGGGCCTCGTGAGGCCCGATTATTTCCCCGGCGTACTCGCACACGAATCGGCCACAAGGGAGGCGCTCAAGAGCCTCCACCCCCAAACCCCTGTCCTTGGTGCTGAAAACACCCAGGCGAACTTCAACGCCATTTTGAACGACACGGTTCTGGCAGGAGTCACTGCAGGCACATAAGGCGTTGCATTCGAAAGCAGGCCTGCTGTAGCCAACGTCCTCCTGCTGTTGGTTCAGACGTCCCTCGCTGCCGTACGTCTGGCCGAACCTCAAGCAGGGGCAGCTGTCGGGCAGGCAGGACCGGGATCCACATGGGCATCCAGGGAGGGTCACCGCACTAGGGTCAAGGTCACAGCCTGGTCCTTGGACATTCTCTGGCACATACTAAAGGATTGACTCAGATTAAGACTTACTGTGAGTTGGAAATCAGTGTGAAAGTATAGGAAAGTGCTGGCATCTAGTGGCGGTGTGACAGAACTATTCATGCCGTGTAAATCTATCATGTCGTCAATAAAATCAACTTAAGTGCTGTTTGAAGCCACTATTAGACTGCAACATGATGAAAATGTCAATATATCTATAAAGACTATACTGTAAGGCGAGTAAAATCATGAATTACCTGAAAGCTGGAAAAAGCCTCTTTGGGGATGCTGTTCTCAATCAAAACAGGAACATTCTCGACTCCGCCACTCAGATCCAGGCTGTATGATCGCATTGTGTCTTTTTTTACATTTATGTCTGATTCTGATGTGAAACAGAACATTACCAACTTGGGGCTTGATTATTGATATACGAGCATATGAGAAACGGAACCGGAAAAGCTCCTGGACACGTATAAAAGCCCGGAGTTGATGCAATATAAAAGTCCAATCGTGAAAATATCAATACCAATACCAGAAATGTACAAATAATAAACCTAACATTTTATTATTTAAAATTGAACTTAAACATTATATTGAGGCCCTAAAAGATGTATAGAATTTTTGTATCCTTTTCTTTTTGGATTTTTTTGTAAGTGTATTTATTTATTTTATTATTTCTGTTGTTTCCTTTTTACGCTATTATGAATGTAATAGATAATAATTGAATACACTGTGATCCTCTGTATGTTGTTTTTGTCCTTGTTACGCAATAAATAAATAAAAAGTCCAATCGTTAATTTTTTTAAATAAAATAAATAATAAAATAAAATAATAGTCTATTCGTGCATTCTTTTCACCCTGTAGTGTAGAGGTGGAATAATTTATATTTTTCTCATTGATGGAGTTATGATTTTATTGGTTAGGCATATATAAATTATGACGTTCATGCATATGTTACTTTGAGGTGAATTTATGAAAAATTGTGGGGGTTTTAAGGCAGCAAATTGTATATACAATCAGAAATGCAAGCCAGAGGCTGAATCTGACAGATAAAGACAAATAGATAGAATAATGTTATGTTATGCATTTCAGAGAGTGAGATGCTATTGAATGCAGTTGTAACTCAAAAAACGTATTTGCCTATTCTAATGTCGCAATTGCTAATTGTGGTATTAAATCAGTTGTGTGTGTGTGTTATTAACTATGTGAATTTTCAGTTTTGTTAGAATATTTATAGCAATGGCAATAGACACATTATACCATTTAATGACTGTTTCACACACACATTAATATGTAACTTTTAATTATGTTCTAATATTATCAATGTCACTAATTATTTAAAAAAAACACACAAGCATGTCCATTTAACAGGTTTTTTTATTTAATGTTTAACCACAAAAACACTGAGACATAAAATTGTGTAACTGGAGAGAAGCACTAAACACTTTAAAACAGTCTGATTGGCACGTTAGTGCTTTCCATCCACTTCCACCCCTAGCTGGCATTTTTCATGATGTTTTGTTGCATGATAAATGTACAGCAGGCATCAATGTATTTTAAACACATACTTTTGTAATTTAACAAGAACATTATAGACTCTAGTAAAACACAGGAGGGTTAATTCAAATAAAAAAAGTTATCAATAAAATAAAAAAAGGCATAATGTCTGTTTTTCCATGGTGACTTCAATCAATTTTTGCATGACCGTCAATATATATTGCGTGGAGTGTCAAAGTTCAACAGTTGTTTAATAGATGGTCAGAACCAAACGACATACAACATTGGGCTGTTTGCATGAACAAGCACCACAGAGACAGCAACAGGTTGCCTGACAGATTAAAAAAAAAAAAAACATGGAGTACCAGATACAGTATAACCTCAGCATGAAATGAGGAAGATCAAAATCTGCTTATAGCATAGACATCACAATGGTCCCATATTGAAATTAACTGATCTACAACAGCCAACTAATAGAAATTTAGTTTGAATAATTAAAATAAATGATAAAGACAGGAGGTGAGTGTTCGTAGCCATCATCTTGTCCTCGGCGTCGGCCGGGACGATGTCTAAGTCAAGGTTTCCCCTTTTGTGACCTTAAGAGACGAAATGGAAAACAAATCAGGGGTTTAATTCAAAGGATTTAAAACAAGTGGGTCCTGCAAACTCTTGTTTTTTTTTTCACTTTCTAAAATCATAAAAACATACTCTGGCTTCAATGTACTCAATCCTCCTCTCCAAAGCAGTAAGCTTCTCATTCAAAGTGGCTAAACGGGACCTGCAGGACATATCTGAAAAGAAAACAAAATGTATATACTAAAAGTATTAGGAAACATGAGAATAGCAATATGACAAAAGTTTTCAATTATTATTGTTAATATAATTTACAAAATAGTATAATATATATTCTGTATAATCAGATTCAGAATAGATTTATAATATAAATAACTTTTGTTAAATTGCGATTCATATTATTGAACTGTACTGGCACTGAAACTGGGGATGGTAATCAAAACAAACCAATGTCTCTGCATTAGCTAACCGTGTCTGGCCCTTTCACCACAAAATATCAAATATAAAGACTTTAAATGTGTATATAGCCATTGAAAGATGTATATTTCTCTATATCAGTAAGCTAAATCATCATTTAAACACAAATATTTAATATAAAAGTACAAATTTGAAACATGGACGACAAGACCAGCATCAGACCAACCCAACGCCCTAACCGTTACATGTTTTCCTGGTCATTACACGATTTGTATTTCTAATAAGCCCCGTCTTCAAAATACACACTCATTTATTATGATATTATATGTCCCTCAACGACATTAAACACAAAACAACTGAATTAACCCACATATTTTCTACACATAAATCAGTCGAATGACCCACTGCTCTCGATTAGCATGCTAGCGCGAAGAAATGCCGTAATAAATGAAGCAAAATTAAACGACACGTCTCAGCTTCTCCGTCTCACCGAAGGAATTGAGGAAATCGGCTATTTTCTTTATGCTGCTGGTGATCACTTCGATGTATTCACGGTTCGCCCAGTCTTGGTGAATTTCCCTTTGCACTGGATCCTCCTGTCCGGCCATCGTGAGCTAGTTAGCGTTAGCCGCTGTCTGTCTGTGTGAGAGGAAGGAGCAGCGCCCCCTGATGGACAAACGGCGATCACAGTTCGTTCTGGACATCACGTGGTAAAGAATCTTGGAATAATGAAATCAAACACAAACATGCGATTTGTTGAACTTGAATTTTATTATATAACAGTTGCTTTAAAAACAAAAACAAATAAATAAGCGAGTTAATACATTACAGACATGTACAATATGAACGTAAATAAATTAAATATAGGCCTATTAGAAGATAATATATAGATATGTTAACTAATAAAGTAGATATTTAATATAATATATAAGCCATAATTAACCTATAAAAAGATAGATGTTATAAATAGACTGCACGTAGTAGCTAAATGCACGAATAGGCCTATATTTATATGATTTGTTAAGAAAATGGCTTTACTAAAATCCAGCGAGCGCGTGCGAACGGAATAAACGGAAAATATACGAAATAAAAAAAAACACACAAAGAGAAAAATAACATTCTGATGCACGTTATTAACAGACATTCAAGTCACCGGGCGTTTCGATATTCAATATTCATAACGAATCAGCCTTCAGCCCACTAAACAACAAAGTCTGGACAAAAACGTCCTATTCAGAGCAGGTTAATATATGTTTTAATCACCAATATATAATTGTGTGTTATTTAAATTAACATTTGCGACCGATGTTCAGTGTCCGATCTTATGCTGATGTGTGACCTTTTAGCAAAGAGGCTACCAGGCAGTAATATAGTAAATATTATCTTCATAATCTTTGAATTGGCCAATGCTATCATGATAATACCATGTTTTTGGACATGTAGCTTATTATTAATATGCCATTGTTTTAGTTTTTATCATGTGTAAGTGTTTTGACCCTTTGACCTGTATTGTGCAGATCTACAGCTCACTAATAAGCACCGCTTGCCAATATAGTAGCTTTCAATGTGCATTTCTGTGACCTTCATGTTTTTATTGTGTAACATATTGTTCTTAATTGATTTAAATCAATAGAGAAATGCCAGGCAAGTCAAGAACATGTAGACGAGGCCTTGCGGCAGCTTTGGATCAGGCAGCAGAAGAGGTTCCCAGCGGCTCATCGTCGTCTCCAGACAGTGTCTCTTCTCATCATAACTACAGCCTGGTTAGAGTATCACACAATGACACATATGTGTTTGACCACTGGACAGAGAGGCCAGACTACATGTGTTTAAGGTGCGTATACTTATAAATGTGCTGCAGTTGCCCCGATTATCATGTCTGCCACTAATAATTAGGCCGTTTTCTATAAATAGGGAGGAAGACTTTTTATGCTGCACACAGTTTGCAAAGATGCAAGATCTACACGGGCTCCTCGGTCAGTGATTTCACCAAGGGTCAAAATCATGTCAGGTGTGACACTTTTCACTGAATAATTCCCTCCTCTATTTTCAGACATACAGATCTTGGAGGATCTTGTGGCAAAGCTGGAGTTTGAAAATGAGCTGAACCGCGTCTGCAGTAGATCCTTGCAGAGTGAAAACCCAGAATCCTCCCCTTTAAACCAAGGAGAAAATGCTAACAGTGATATGGAAGAGGGAAGTACAGACCACGATAATGGGGAATATTCCTTCTTGCTGGACAATATTCTTGAGATTGAGCGGGACAGTGACTTCGCTGCTGACTGGGATGGCAGTTCTTTGGAGCTGGATACAGTTATCACCATAGTTTGATGCCCTCGAGCATTTAATATGTTATACTTTTCCTGTTTGAGAGGAATTGGATAATTTTCAAAAGAAAATATGTGCTTTAAACATGTGTTGGGTACTCAGAAAGTTTTATGCAATTCATAATGTATGTTTGTGTAGCACAGAGTTCAAAGAAATACAGTATATGCATGTCTTTCTCAACTCCTTGTTTAGATTAATTTATTTCTGCACTAGAATCAATATCTTTAAAAAAAAAAGATTTTTCTGTATTATTTTTTGTTTGTTAAATATGTATATACTAAATAAAACACTCATGTGTCATTGGGCATTGGCTTTAAAAAATATAATTTTTTCAGAAAGGTAGAAATATTGCTATTAATCTATACAATTTAAATTTTTTGTTATAATATCTATATATTTATAATACTAAATAAAATACTCATGGGTCAGTGGCTTTAAAAATATTATTTTTGTTCAGCATGGTAGAAATATTATTAATCTATATAGTTTAAATGTTTTGTTATAATATCTGTATACTTATAAATAAAATAGTCATGGGACATTGACGGCAAAAAATATTATTTTTGTTTAGAATGGTAGAAATATTACTATTGATCTATAATTTTATTTGTGATTTACTTTTATTAAATAAATTACTCATGGGTCATTAGCAGTAAAAATATTATTTTTTTCAGAATGGTAGAAATATTATATTGTTATATATATACACACATACACATTTATAATACTAAATAAAATACTCATTAGCAGTACAAATATAAGTTGTTCAGAATGATAGAAATATTACTATTAATCTATAGTTTTCATTTTTATAATATATATATATATATATATATATATATATATATATATATACATATACACACATATTTATAATACTAAATAAAATACTCATTGGCAGTAAAAATATTACTTTTGTTCAGAATGGTAGAAATGTTACTATTAATCTATACAGTTTTCATTTTTATTTTATTGTTTGTTATTATATATATATATATATATATATATATATATATATATATATATATATATATATAATTATAAATATATACATTTATAATACTAAATAAAATACTCATTAGCAGTAAAAATATAACTTTTGTTCAGAACGGTAGAAATATTACATATTTATATATTAATCTATAGTTTTCATTTTTATTTTATTGTTTGTTATTATATATATATATATATATATACACATACACACTAAAAAAGGAGATCAAATTGGCAAAGAGGAACTATTTCGAAATACTAAGGAACCAGTTCTATCCCAACGACTCCTCATCAGTGTGGAAAGGTCTGAAAGCCATCACCAACTACAAGTCACCATCCCCCAGCACTGTGGTGAATCAACAACTGGCAGACGAACGAGTTCTATTGCAGGTTTGAAAAAACACCATTAACTCAGAGGTGGACAAAGAACACAACTCCATTACTCGAGTGATAGTTAAAGTACTACTGGTCAAATATTACTCTGTTACAAGTGAAAGTTGTAAAAAACTATTTGTACTTAAGTAAAAGTACAGAAGTACTTGCTTTTAAAAGTACTTAAGTATCAAAAGTAAATTTCCTTTTTTATGTCAATGCATTATTTTATTATTGTTGCATTGTTGTATAAATGCACGCTATGCCATGGTGGTATAAGCCCTTCAGTGATGCTCCATCTGACATGCTAGCATACGACCACCTTAAACTAATTTAAATACTAAAAAGTTACAAAGCTCTTTACAAAGCTGCTGTCACTTTAAGGCAGAATGCACAAATCCTATACACTGATACACATCCGATATTCCCCCAACTGTTAACGTTCACTTAAAGGGGCTATATGCAACTTTTTCCCCAAAATAAACGTAACAATAGCCTTTTTATTTTACCATTTATAACTCAAACATCTCCTGATGAGCATACTGACACCTTGTCCGCTCACAGTGGGTGCACCTATAAGCCTGTATCCTATTTTTCCTATTTTCTGGCGGGTCGTCTTTTCCCGCGCTGTCTGCGGATGTGACGTCACCACCGCTGCGAGAGCGAGCAGAAAATGAGAGCAGTTCTATTTTTTGGCCACAGGTGTCAGTCGCGAGTTTAAATTTCAGAAAAACGCATATAGCCCCTTTAAGACATAATCAACTTTGTTTACCTGAATACTTTCCAAAATGAAAATTGACATTTTGTGTGTATTGGTCTGTTTAAGTGCGAAAAAAACACACAAAAGAAAGCTCTATTCAATACTCGTGCATCTGAGAGGCACAAAAAAACAGACTGAACTGAGCTCTTTCAGATTCATCCATATGTCTATGCTTCTCTTTCTCCCAGACATTTACATTTTGCAAAAAAAAAAAAAAAAAAAAAACTTAAAGAAGATAAAAAATCATCCACTGACTTGTAAAGCTGCTACAGAAACGACTTTTGACTTCGAGGATCTTGACAGACATGTAGTGGAGTAAAAAGTACGATATTTGTCTTTAAAATGTAGCGAAGTTAAAGTAAAAGTTTCCCTAAAAAATAATACTTGAGTAAAGTACAGATACTCAAAAAGTGTACTTAAGTACAGAACTCAAGTAAATGTACTTTGTTACTGTCCACCTCTGCCATTAACACCTCCAACAACCCCCCTCTCCCCCACTCCTCCACTTCAGATCAGTGAAGATGATGTGCGCCAGGTCTTCAGGAAGAATAAAAGGTAAAAAGCACCAGGCCCAGATGGTGTAACACCAGCCTGTCTGAAAACCTGTCCTGATCAGCTGGCCCCCATCTTTTCACAGATCTTCAACAGATCTCTGGAGTTGTGTGAGGTTCCCTCCTGCTTCAAACGCTCCACCATCATCCCCGTTCCAAAGAACTCCAAGACAACAGGATTTAATGACTACAGTCTGTCGTCATGAAGTCATTCGAAAAACTGGTTCTGGCTTATCTGAAGGACATCACCGGACCCTTACTGGACCCCCTGCAGTTTGCTTACAGAGCAAACAGGTCTGTGGATGATGCAGTAAACATGGGTCTGCACTTCATCCTGCAACATCTGGATAAACCAGGGACTTGTGTAAGAATCCTGTTTGTGGACTTCAGCTCGGCTTTCAACACTATCATCCCAAACCTCCTCCTGCCTATATATATACATACACACACACACACACACACACACACACACTAATAAAGAAAATACTCAGCAGTAAAAATATAACTTTTGTTCAGAATGATAGAAATATTACTATAAATATATTTTGTATTTTTTTGTTATAATATCTATATAATTATAATAGTAAAATACTCATGGTCATTGGCAGCAAAACTATTATTTTTGTTTAAAATTGGCAGAAATATTACTATTGATCTATAGTTTTATTTTTATCAAATAAAATGCTCATGGGTCATTATCAATAAAAAATATTACTTTTGTTCAGAATGGTAGAAATATTATATATCATATTTTTATTATATTTTGTTATAATACCTATATACTTATAAAAGTAAATAAAATACTCAGGTTCATTGGCGATAAAAAAAAGTTGTATTTTATTTTAGTTTTTGTTATAATATCTACATACTTATGACACTAAATACAATGCTTATGTGGCGTGGGCATTAGCAGTAAAATATTTTTGTTCAGAATGGTAGAAATATTACTATTAATCTAGTGTTCATTTTTATTAGATAAAATACTTGTGGGTCATTAGCAGAAAAATATTATTTTTGTTCAGAATGGTAGAAATATCACTATTAATCTATACAGTTTTCATTTTTATTTTATTGTTTGTTATTATATATATACATTTATAATACTAAATAAAATACTAATTAGCAGTAAAAAATATAATTTTGTTCAGAATGGTATAAATATTACTATAAATTTATATTAAATTTTTTTGTTATAATATCCATATAATTATAATAGTAAAATACTTGTGGTCATTGGCAGCAAAACTATTATTTTTGTTTAAAATTGGTAGAAATATTACTATTGATCTATAGTTTTATTTTTATTAAATAAAATACTCATGGGTCATTAGCAGTAAAAAATATATATTATATTTTTTGTCTTAATACCTATGTACTTATAAAAGTGTAAAATACTCACGGTCATTGGCGATAAAAAAAGTTTTTTTTTTTAATTTTTTGTTATAATATATACATACTTATAACACTAAATTAAACGCTTATGTATCGTGGGCATTAGCGTTAAAAATATTTTTGTTCAAAATGGTAGAAATATTATCTAGTGTTCATTTTTATTAGATAAAATACATTTTTATTAGATAAAATAGTGGGAAAATATTATTTTTGTTTAGAATGAGAAATATTTCTTTTGATTTTCATTTTTAATTATAATATCTATGTACTTTTTATGCAGCAGATTTTGCCTATAAAATTCTAAACAACAATGAAAATACTGTATCATTCTGATTAGGTGAATGTGTAGATTCCACATGACATGACAATATTCAGTGTTTATGCTTGGTCATGCTGACACTGTGCAATCTAAACAGGATTCAGATTTCTGCTGATCATTAAAACAAATATGATTTAGAGAATAATTAACTGGGCATTATAACATAATACTGGACTTTTTAAGAAGGCAAAGAGGGGGAATATTATCTCAGGCGTGACTTGAAATGAAACACAAATGTGGAAGTGAAAATGTAAGGTTGAGGTCTGTCATGAACTGCTTCTGTTTTTTTCAGTGTTGTAACGTGAAATAAGGAACAATAGAATTTGTTTTCAATGTTTATTTTTTAGTTAAAAGTTGAAAGACAAAACCTGAGCTGTGCAGTTCATGGATAAAATACAACTATTATAATAAACATTTACAGTTACATCAGAAACTTCCCTCAGAAAGGTTTAGGAAGCATCTTCATTAAGTAAACCGTCTAAAAAACAGCCGCACTTTAATCATGCTGCACAGTCGGCCTATATCAAACAACAATCTGTGTGATATGCACTGGACGGTCTTATCTTGCTTGGCCAAACACGAGGAGGCCGCCGGCCAGGTTTACTTCGGCCTCTTGAGAAGCTCTTTGATATCCGCTTCAATGTCGCTGGTGAGGAACCTTCTGCTGTACCGCTTGAACGGTTCCCCGTCCGGGCCGATGAGGAACTTCTCAAAGTTCCAGGAGATGTCATTCCTGCACACGGGACTCCAGATGATGCATTTGGGATCCCCCATCAGGGACACAGCGTCGTCACTGGGCTGAGGCAGCTTCTCCTTCAGGAGCACAAACAGAGGGTGGGCGCTCTCACCGTTCACGTCCAGCTTCTCCAAAAGCTGAAATTTGGGCTCGAAGCCATTTCCCGGACGGACGTACTTCAGAGACCGCAGGATTTCATCATTCTTGCAGTTCTCCTGTTCAATTATTAAAATTGCACAATATGTTATGCAATAAAGCAGATAACAGCATACGAGCATGAAATCAGTTAACGTGCAGGTTGTCCATTGTCATTGCTATCAAAAATGAACAAAGCTTTGCTAATAGATAGGGGTGTGGCGTGGAGATTTACAGATTGTGAAATATTTTTTTATCAACGCATTATCAAAGCAAACCGCTGAAAGCTTTCCAGATGTACAGAAATTAACACAAGAATATAAAGTACCGGTCAAAAGTTTGGAAACACTACTGTTTTTTATGTTTTTGAAATAAGTTTTTTTTTTTTTAAGCTCATCGAGTCTGCATTTATTTGATCAAAAATACAGAAGAAAAACATTAGGCTAATATATAAATATATATATATATATATATATATATATATATATATATATATATATATATATATATATATATATATATAGGCTAATAAAAACCTGTAATAAATTAAAAACAACAATTAATATATATTACATATTTAATTTAAATTATTTAAAATATTACAAACATTTACTACATATAATCAATGTAGTGTTTAACATGAATAAATATATTTCACAAATATTAATACATTAAGAATAATAATATATTAAAATGAAATTGTATCTTATCAAACATAGATATCATATCTATCTTTCAAATCATCACAGAGTACATACAAAAATGAGTGACATGGGGAATGACTGAGCCATGGTATTGCTTACTCATGTTTGTTTTTCTGTTTTTATCCCCCTTCTTTATTGATGTTTTTCGTAATTATTGTAGTGTTCTAATTTTGTTGTACCATAGTGCAAACTGAATGTTCAAATAAAGCATTACAAAAAAAAAAAAAAAAAAAAAAACATGGGGAATGACCCATTACTGTTGGAAGTCTCACCTGATGTCCGAACTGGTTGCAGGGAGCGCCCAGAATAACCAGCCCCTGGTCAGCATACTGGCTGTGGAGCTCGTTCATCTGAGTGTAGTCCCTGACGGTTGTGCCTCAAAGCGACGCCACATTTTCAATAAGCACAACTTTACCTTTGAGAGACGAGAAATTCAGGAGGTCCCCTGACAAAAGCTTGGCGGACAGATCATAAAACTTCTTCATGGTTCCTGCCATGCTCGAACGCGCCGTTTACTCTGTAGTTCAAGAGCAAAATGCAGTTATATCAACGAACCTTGAGTTGAACCTTGAGTCAGAAGAAGGAGGGAGGGAGAGAGAGAGGGAGGGAACTGAACTGCCTGAGTATTAAATACAATTCAAGGAAGTGCATGCGAGGCCAGCACGAAGGTAAACACTGTTAAACACCGCCATCTTCTGTCAACAACGGTATTGCTTTCCATACAAATTAAAGTTTGTTTTATTTTGAACTTTCAGAGTCAGACTCTTAAATCAGAGTCCTTTTATTTTCTAATGACGTTTAAGTTGTTGGTTATTATATTATTAAGTATGCTATTTAGGTTTGTATAGGCTATTAAAGTAACTCCATATTAAACCATCTTACTTTTCATCAGTAAAATAATCTTTAAATTATTTGACTGATGAAAATAAAATTAATTTGTCAAATAATTCGAATGACTCGGTTCTCGGTTCCTTTTAGAATCGGACTTGTGAGGTTCGGCTCAATGAGCTGGTGAGTCTCGAGACCGTTGACTCAGTCCGAGTGAAAAATATTATTTTTGTTCAGAATGGTATAAATATTACTATTAATCTATACAGTTGCAATTTTTTTTATAATATCTATACTTATTCTACTAAATAAAATAGTCATGGGTCATTGGCGGTAAAAAATATTATTTTTTGTTTAGAATCTGAGAAATGTTACTATTAATCTATACAGTTTTAATTTTATGTTTTATTATAATATCTATATACTTATTCTACTAAATAAAAAAATTGTGGGTCATTGGCGGTAAAAATATTATTTTTGTTCAGAATGGTTGAAATATTACTATTAATCTATACAGTTTTAATTTTAATTAATTTTGTATTATATTATCTATATACTTATTTCACTAAATAAAATAGTCATGGGTCATTGGCGGTAAAAAAAATATTATTTTTATTCAGAATGGTAGAGATATTACTATTAATCTATACAGTTTTAATTTTTATTTAATTTTTTGTTATAATATTCAGTCCGAGTGAACCAATAATTCAGTTCAGTCCGGTTTTGTGAACCGATTCGATCTGTTCATTAAAATGATCCTACAATAAAGAACGATTCATTAACGAATGGAGTCCCTATTATCTTCTGTGCAAATTATAAAAAATGAGAAACATAAAAAGCATAATATAAATAAAGAACAGCCCGAAGGTAAATACTTCATAAAAGTTACAGCTCTATCAGCTGTCTAATTTGCGTGTTCAGTTAGCTTTTAAATTTATGTAGCTTAAAGCCAGTTCAAACCATACCATCATCAACCCATCGATATACAAATGAGAAACATTTGAACCATTTTGAAAACCTTTCTGTATTAAATTATGAAGGGCTAATATAAAAAAGTGTTATAAATGTTTAGAAAAAAGACACGACACTCGCTTTTATTTAAGATGTAGTAATAATCTCCCACCCGTGTAACAGCGAATGGTTGCGTCCAGGAAGCTCGAGCGCGCGACCTGTTCTGTGTTTAAGGAAGTGAATCTGCGCTTTGAGTGTCTTGTGTGACATCTTCAACTAAGTTTTGATTTCTAGCCAAATCCTCTAATCTGAGTCCATTTTACACGTAACCAATGCAGTCGCTCAGTAAAACCCACACAGCCCGGATGGTTTGCTGAATGAATGAATCAGAGAGTCTGTTATTCTCGTTAAAAGCAGCTCTCGGTTATCATTTTACACTTTAACCTCACAATACAGCACTCAGGTGACATGTGGGAATGCCAGATTTTGAGTCTCATAGGCTTCATCTGTCTAGTCCTTTTTCTCATAGCTGTATGCTATATTTTGTACTCTGGACTGGCCAGTGAAATCCAGATCAGGACTGGTTTACCCCCGGTCAGGAACATTACTATAGCCTATAAATACAAAGTGGGACCTTATAAAAACTGTGGGTCACTGTTCAAAGAGAGCTGCAGCATTGGACCAAAGCTGTCGTGCATTGGGATCTTCTATGATGATCCAAAGAAGGTGAGTAGACTAGAATGAATACTAGTGTACCTTGATGAGGATTGTATGATTGATGAGTATTGTATTATTATTTCTGGAATTATTCATGGTAATGATTCAACGTTAAGACCAAACTAAGTGACAGGTGGATCGGTGTTTGAATTACAGCTGTAACTGATTCAAGATAAGTTAAAAAGATGGACTTTTCCCCCCATTTAGAAATGTGTGTGTGTGTGTGTGTGTGTGTGTGTGTGTGTGTGTGTGTGTGTGTGTGTGTGTGTGTGTGTATACAGATCAGGCATGTATATACATACACATACTGTACATATACACATACTGTACATATACACATACATATACACATACTGTACATATACATATACTGTACATATACATATACACATACTATACATATACACATACTGTACATATACATATACACATACATATACACATACTGTACATATACATATACTGTACATGTACATATACATATACATATACATATACACATACACATACTGTACATATACATATACACATACTGTACATATACATATACACATACACATACTGTACATATACATATACACATACTGTACATATACATATATATATATATACACATACTGTACATATACATATATATACACACATACTGTACATATACACATACATATACACATACTGTACATATACACGTACGCATACTGTACATATACACATACACAAACACATACTGTACATATACACATACATATACACATACTGTACATATACATATACACATACTGTACATATACATATACACATACTGTACATATACACATAATGTACATATACATATACACATACTGTACATATACATATACTGTACATATACATATACACATACTGTACATATACACATACATATACACATACTGTACATATACATATACTGTACATGTACATATACATATACACATACACATACTGTACATATACATATACACATACTGTACATATACATATACACGTACATATACACATACTGTACATATACATATACACGTACATATACACATACTGTACATATACATATACACATACTGTACATACACACATACATATACACATACTTTACATATACACATACATATACACATACTGTATATATACACATACATATACACATACTGTACATATACACATACACATACTGTACATATACACATACACATACACATACTGTACATATACACATACATATACACATACTGTATATATACACATACATATACACATACTGTACATATACACATACACATACACGTACTGTACATATACACATACCGTACATATACACATACATATACACATACTGTACATATACACATACATATACACATACTGTACATATACACATGCATATACACATACTGTACATATACACATACATATACACATACTGTACATATACACATACATATACACATACTGTACATATACACATACATATACACATACATATACACATACTGTACATATACACATACTGTACATATACACATACATATACACATACCGTACATATACACATACATATACACATACATATACACATACTGTACATATACACATGCATATACACATACTGTACATATACACATGCATATACACATACTGTACATATACACATACATATACACATACTGTACATATACATGTTGAAAGTGTTAGCACCTTACATTCAGGAGAAAATACTGCATGTTAATTGCATTGTTATTTGTAGTGTATTTTTCCGTAATGCATGTGCATTAATTTTTGTATATTGCACAGATAATAAAAGCACCTGCAGAACACATTTAAAATGTACACCAAGTACTTCAACTTCTAATTCCCACAGCCATCATCACTCTCATTATATGTGTAAATAACACAATGAAATTAGTAGCTGTGAAGTGTGAGTTGTGGCTTCAGAGAAACCTGTGCTGTTTCCTGTTTACCGAACGCTCAGTATGCAGAGCTCAGCCTCAGCACATCTAACACATTACACATGCATTAAACTTTAATTCCCTCATGAAAGTAAATGGGTTCAATTTGTTTAGTGAATTCATTTCATTTAAATTTGCTGTTTAGTTTGTTTGGCAGTGTAATCCATAACCTTTCCCTTCAAGTAGGCTAGTCTCTTACAAAGGTCTCACAATTAAGAGGGCATTTTATTAGAGATTTGATGCACACTTTCTGTTCTGATATTTGTTCTAATCAGTGTTATCCATTTATAGCTATTTTAATGGTTGTTGGATGTTGAAAGGTATCATTTCTATTAGCAAATGACCATAGATGTTGGTCCTCATACACCACTAGATGGAGGTGTTGATTTATAGTCATGTTGTGCTCTAATGTTTATTATGCAGTTGACCATGTGGGGGGTGGAATTTATTTGTATGTTCTGATATTTTGATATAATTAGTTTCTGTTATTGTGTGGCGCTAATCTCATTTTATCATGTATAATCATGATAAATGTTGTTACATTTTCTAATTTGCCTGCTTTGCACATGTTCTATATTCTTCATTGTATCACGCTGTGTAAATGCATCATTACTAAAGCCATAGAATTAGTCATGGCTATTAAATTATAAAACCTGTTTTGATTGATTATGTTTTACGTGTATTTGTAGCAGAGGTGTTCTTATACCAAAGTAAAAAGTGGTAACATTAAAGGAATAGAAAAAAAAAAAATCATTATTTACCTTCATTTAGTTCCAAACCTGTCTTACTTTATTTCACAAAAATACATTTTTAATCATGGATTCTCTCAATTCTCACAAGGAATTAGGGTGCTTTGATGATAAACTGACTCCTGGTTCAGTTGATATCGTGAACGAATCTTTCAGACCAGTTTTATCCATAGATATATATAATAAAGGCTAGATGTCTTACGGCGGAGTCTCTAACGTCATCACCGGCGGCCATCTTGTCACAGGCAAGCTTTCTGGCGGGCTCTGTGGTACCTGATGTAAGGTGAGTGATCTGCACGAACACAAATACTCTTATCTCGCTGAAATCTTGACGGATTTACAAATGGTTTGGTTTCTTACAAACGTTATTAATGTGGCTATAATTCTGGATGCTTGAACAAATTATGAATAATTATTCATAAGTATGCATGGTCATAACTACATCTCTGACGTTTATAACAAACCAAACAGTTTGAAAATCGGTAGAAAATGTATCAAGTTATGGTTATTTTAAAAGTACATGCACCATTAAAACACAATGTTACGAATGAGCGAGCTGACTGTGACAAGATGGCCGCCATTGGTCAGCAGCGCGGACGAGACATTTAGCCTTTATTATGTATATCTATGGTTTTATCAATCGAATCAAAAAGATCTGACTCGAAATAATTATTTATTCATGAATCTGGCATTGCTCCTTTTAAAGCTTGAATGTTTCAGTTCAAGCGTAAAAGTTTGCTATTCTTTTGAATTGCTTGGGAAAGACCACATTAATCAAAAGTCTTTCTTGTTCCAAGAGAAAAATCACCTCAAAAGTTGTAAATATAGTTCCAATTGAGTTTCAATGCTGAATACAAGAGATGAGTTTAGCTTGTGTTTATTATTATATTATATTATTATAGAGTCTGTACATGAGTTTATTCACGCATTGTAGTCCTAGAGGTGCTAAATTCTGATGTTGTCTTCACAAATAGTAGAGAATGTGGAGGAGTGCAGAAGTAGCCGATTCAAAGCGGTCTAGTTTGAATTTAGAGAAAAGCAACAAGGTTATGAACCCAAGTATGGACCTTTATCTCAGAATGTCATAAAGAGGAAAGCAGAAAAGGTAAAATCTGTCAGCCCTATACCTACCCCGCTTGACCTTAGTACCCTTACACTTTTAGGGAATATAAATGAGCTCTTAACACAACTTCTGTGACTTTTCATCTGACCTTCAGTGGCTTCAGTTGCCCTCTGGGTTAAATCACTTTTTCATGTTGTTAAGGTCAAAGTTTGCAACAGTGTGTTTTATGAATGTATTTATATTTATCTATTTATGTATGCATTTATCTGGCCAAAAAAAAAACCTCAACAGGAGCTGTTGCAAATGGAGGTTCAGTAAATAACCATCGTTTCTGCAGCAGAGGCAGAGCAGAAACCCGCCATCCTGTTGGAGAAGATACTCCAAGATACTCCATCCTGTTGGAGAAGATACAAGATATAGTTTGTGTAGGTTGACAGTTGTTATTTCTTGTCTCGTTTGGCAAAGAATATCTCTTGGTTTTCCTGTTTGTGCACAAGACCTTCTTGATTCAGAACTTGCATCATCACATTTCTCACACTTCCAGCCCACCTTCTTCTCAAGCGGTCAAATCCGTTTTCATAGCGTTAATGTGTACTCAACCTCCCACCAGAAAGCCCTACTGGAATGGAGTTCGACTCTTGAGTGACAGCTCGGCCTTACTTTCAAAGCCTCATTGTCACAGACAGACAGTTTTTTTCTTTCCCCAAGTCCCCAATTAGCAACTGTCCAAAGCTCCACGCATACAGCCATGGCCAAGTCCTGATCCAGTTCAGCTAATTGGCATAATGATCTCAACTCGTTAAGAGAGGAGCCTGGGGTGCTAAACCCGGGGGTCAGAAGCTCCCAAAGGCTGCTGATAGAAAGTAGAGAGAGGCAGGAACAGGATTGGAAACAATGGACTCCTCTGGGATGAAAGATTCTTCCACAAGGATTGGCGTGACCGCCCTGGTCCCTCAATTTCGGATTCACTGACTGCTACTGTAGTCCGCAAACCCTCAAGCTTTTGGGAACTTCCTCTCATCAGGCCTAACAATGCGGTGGAAGTGGAAGCCCGTGGGTCTGAAGATGGTTGCCATGGATAAGAAGAGCCTTGAAGACTTCTTCACATGCCAGATTCTGTGAAGGGCCATGAAAGGCATTCCAGTCCCTAAGTGACGGAGAGTTTTAGGGTTTGCTCTTTCTCTGTTCTCTATGTCGGCTTTTAGAGAGTCAGTCAAAAAGATGAAAAGGGAAAAATAGGCACGGCAGATACTTGTGTCAAAGGCTTTTATTAGAGTAGGTGATGGTGACTGCTGGCAGAATTGTAATTTCAGAAGTACTTCTGTTGGATTTCTGAAGTATGTGCGTGCTTTTTGGTGCTTGTATTGCCCGTTCCATAGCACAAGAGGAGGGATTTGCTAAGTGGTCTGTAATATTAAGACCTTTTTTATGGCATATATAAGCATGTTCCAATACTGCACTGTCAGAGAAAATGTCCAAAAATTGTACATTTTGAAGTCTTTTAGTAGCTTAAAGGATTAATTCACCCCAAAATTAAAATTCTGTCATTATTTACTCACCTTCATGTCGTTCCAAACAATATGTTATTGGTAACTAAAATGATTAAAAATAATTTTTGGTAAAAAACTTTGGCTAAACTTTCAGTTAAACCTAAAAATCTAAAATTAATTGTTGCCTTGGTTGACGTACTAAAATGGCTAAAACTAAAACAAAAAAAAATTAAAGTTGTATAGAAATATATATTAAAAAGAAACAAAGTAATCAAATAAATGATGACAAAAAGAACAGCAGAATTACTAAAACTGAAACTAAAATGCAAATAGAAAAGGAAAAGGAGAAAATAAATAATTAAAATGATTAATAAATACTAATAGTATATATATAAAAAGGTTCACAACCTTTATGACTTTAGTCCCTCTGTGGAACACCACAAAAAAATATATTTGAAAACAACCATTGACTTGCATTAAATGGACAAAAAAATCCAGCGAGATATGATCGATTACAAAATTTGTTGGTGAACTAACCCTACTAATTAGGTATTAATTTGCACCCTTTAGGTGTTGGTACAAAAATGTGTCTTTGAGGGTACGTCCCCAATGGCAAGCTAAAGGTACAGTTTGTGTGCCGTACTGTTACTCAAAAGTTTGTATTTTAAAATCAACAATGAATGAAATACATACTTTAATGCTTAGAAGCATATGCAAATATAGTGTGTGTTCTGTGATACACCAGGAAGTTAACTACATCTTTTTCATTGAAAATGTTCTGTTCTGGCTTGTAACAGAAAGATGCTGAGATGCCTTTAACTCGTGTCAAAGATGGGCCCTAAATGAGTGTTTTCTCTCCTCGACAACTGTGAATAATTTGATGAGCTTGATAGCTTATTGTGATCATCTTCATGATCCATCACTCCTGATGAAAACTGACTAGTGGCAGAAAAGATAACGTCAACAAACTGCCATTTTCAGTAAGGAATTTAAGCATCCTGTTGTCAATAAACGTCTTGAAACAGAATTCCAACTGGCTCTCGCCATCAAAACTATTAGTATTTTCACTGCGTCCTGGCTGTCTGAGGATGGCAGGAACATGAAAAGGCAGTCCACTGTGAAGATGCGGATGGCGGCTGTGACAGCGAGGGGGAAGGGAAGATGCGAGAGCTTTTTAAAGTGCATGCTGAAGTGATGAATAAATGAGTCTGCCTTCCAAGGTATTTTGGAGTCGATTTCCCAGAGGACTACTGCAACACCGTAACCTTAGTGACATTTCGCAAATTTGCCTGAAATGGATTTGACTGCTGCTTGACGAGTAAAAACGACTAAAGTAAAACCGAACCGCTATGCTGACAGTTACATATGCTCATCAGTACTTCTGTCTTTCTGTCAGTTCAGTGTCTTGAATTATCTTTCCTCTCCATATTTCAATGTGTAAAAGCTTTCTTTTCAGATGTTTACCTCACTTGGGACTAAACATGCCGCCCTACGGCTAACCCACTCTCCTTCCAGTACCCACATTGCAACTCCTCTAAACCCAATTTTCAGAGTCGGTATGAGCTTTTACAGTTGTCAGCAGGAACAAATGATTTTTGTAGTATGACTTACTCTGGTATTTTGATTGGTAGTTTATTGTAATGCGTGGTGTGATGTAGTGGTTAAGGCTCAGTGAAGACTAAAAGTCATTAGGTTGCTCCCTGGTTTGGGGCAGTCGTGGCCTAGACAGTCAGACTGGTAACCCGAAAGTTGCGTGTTTGATTCTCAATACAGGCAGGAAATGACTGAGGTGCCCTTAAGCAAGGAACCTAACCCCCAATCGCTCCCCACTCGCTACAGCAAAAATGGCTTCCCACTCCTCGAGGGATGTATATGCACGGATTGCAGTGTGTGTGTGTGTGTTCACTCCTAATGTGTTGTGCACTTACTTGGATGGGTTAAATGCAGAAGACAAATTCCAAATATGGGTTACCATAATTGGCCTTCGAATGTCACTTTCACTTTTCACTTTACTTGACTGAAATTGTGAAATCTGAATTGTGAAATCTGGTTGCATCACGCACATGAGAAAGTTCAAATTTTTAGGCTGGTCTGCCTCAGCGGTCTAACAGTTCTCGTCAATTTCAAAATGATGGTCAATTAGATCAAAGAAGGTGTGGCTTAAATGAACACTCCTTTTTTTAATGAAAATAGGCTCATTTTCCAACTCCCCTAGAGTTAAACAGTTGAGTTTTACCGTTTTCACATCCATTCAGCCGATCTCCGGGTCTGGCGGTAGCATTTTTAGCATAGCTTAGCATAGATAATTGAATCTGATTAGACCGTCAGCATCTCATTCAAAACATGACCAAAGACTTTCGATATTTAAAACTTGACTCTTCTGTAGTTACATCGCGTACTAAGACCGACGGAAAATGAAAAGTTGTGATTTTCTAGATCGATATGGCTATCATTCCGGTGTAATAATCAAGGAACTTTGAGTCGTATCATGGGCGCAGCGGCTCAATGATATTACGCAGCGCCTGAAAATAGTCCCCAGCACGCTATCTGTGCAAGCAGGTTGTCACGTTGGTTATGTTGACGGAAGTTAGCCTATTTCCAGGCGCTGCGTAATATCATTGCTCCTGCTGCACTCATGGTACAGCACTAAGCTCCTTTATTATTATGCAGGAATGAGAGTATAGTTCATAGCCATATCGGCCTAGAAAAATGGCAACTTTTCTAGGGCTGTTATCAACCAAAGAAAATCTTGGTCGACTGAAGTCCTGAAATTTTCGACTAAAAATGACTTTAGGAATTAATTATAATTATTTATAAATAAACATAAAAAACTAGTAGGCTATTTGCAGTATATTAAATCGTTTTTGAGCTGATTATTTTGCACTGAAATGAGTCTGACACACGAGTCTGTCGGCTATGACAGCGTTGCATCGCGTGCACCTGCGCAATATCATAGCCTATGACTTTCTATGAATATGAATACTATGTTGTCAACTAGTGATTTCATCACAAGAACTTTTGAGGAATATGCAACATAATTTAGACAATTGTTTTTGACATATGTATTATAATAACTGACAGACAGTATCATTTGAGACACGAATAGACTATTAACTTAAAGCTTTTACTCTTAAACACAAAAGGCAAGTCCACTTTAATAAAAAAGGAATATTTATTAAACAAGCCAGATCAAGAGCAGAAACGAAAAAAAGTGCATAACTGAAAAATAAAGCATGAGCTCAAAACTAATGCAAACAGTGGGCACAGTGCATCGCACATTAGTCTCCAAATAAAAAACATTGAAATATGGCAATTCTGATATGTTCATATAGCCTACTCAAAACAGACGGGGCAACCTAACGCAGACAAGTAATTTATCAACAATATGGCTAATTTTGCCCTTCATGACAACTGTGAGGGGGGTGAATTTTTCTATAACTCATTCGTTTACATTATATAAAGCATTAAAAGTTCTGCCTAATTAAGGGCGTGGCCACTTCGAGTGACAGGTGGATAGCCATTTATCTGCTGTCTGTTAGTCATTGCGTCACTTCAGCTCCGCCAACGTCCCGCCTTTTTTACCCATTTTCTATTATACCGGAGTTGACGCGCTGCCAAGATGGCGACGGCCAGCTCGACCCTACTTCACGCTTCAAAACTGCTCATCAGAATCCTATGGGTGACGTCACGGACACTACGTCCATATTTTTTTTACAGTCTATGGTATAATCATACCCTAAGAACCCTAAGAATTGTGTACCTTTTAAAGGTACAGTCATACGTTTTGTTCCCCAAAGAACAATTGTACCTCCACTGTACCTTTTTTGCTGAGAGTGTACTATTATTCTGGGAGCTCAGTTTTCACATAGTAAATCCTTTATATGTTTTGATAAATGTTTAAAACATATTTTATTTTGGTTGAATATTTTGCATTAGTGAATCGTCGTTTCTGTTTGCCCTGCAGATATTTGACATCATGTAAAAAACAAAAAATCTGCTGATGAATTCCTTAAGATGCCCCAAATTGTTGACAGCACATGATCTCTGGCAATTCAGTTTTTATTGTTGTGGTCTCATTTATTTATAATCTAATGCTGTGTTGGGAGAGACTTAGTCACAATCTCTGTCAAAGCCTCTGAGCAAATGGAGGCTTAGTGACAGGCCAGTCTGTTAAAACACACTCCCCATGTGCAACACCTGCTGGGAGCGCACCAGGAAACAAGACCTCCCGCAGACCTGGGCCGCAGAATGCTCCAGCTGTGAGTAGACTACTTGAAGAATTGTTATGCTGTAGAAGGATCGTAATTGATTAGCACTGTGATATAAACACCAAACGATGGCACGTATGAAAGAAAACTAAAACCTTTAACTCATCTGGTTATCTGCTTTTCTGACTGATGTTTTACCTGACTGGCAGTGCAATTTATTCCTGGAAGGCTCGGCAGGAGGCCGAAAGTGACCCAGAAGACTATGAGATGAATGAACACTTTCCTCCAGTTTAAAAGATGGATGTTCTGGGAACTGTTGCAGCCTCTTTTCTAAACAGACCTTCATCTGTCACAGTCTGCCTTCAGCGACCTAGCCCTCTTCTCACCGAATCCTCAAGGGTCCTGAACCCCAAGCTCAGACTGGGGCGTACAATCCATCTCAAATTTCCCCCGTGCCCTCATTTGCAAGCGTATATACCTTGGGTTGGTAAAAAGCAAGAGGCGTGCATGAAAAGTGTTGGGCATCCATCCACAGTGGTCTCGAAGCTGCCAAACACCTGGCAACTATACACCGTCTTCTCAAACTACAGCTTCATTGTTGTTTTTTTCACCTCGCACAATGCCACCTGCTCATGCAACTCCATCTAATCCTGTATTTATATGCTTTTTTCAGCCATGGCTTTGTTTATACTCATTAAGCTAGCTTTTCCTCTGTGACTCACTGAATCATGGACGCTCCCCGTTGTCTTTGAACACAACTGTGCAAGCAAGAGCGAAGGAGTTCTTCCTGCTTATTTGTTGCATAAGATAAGCGTTATGAGAGGTGTATGGCTCTTTTTGCAGATTACTGCAGGCAGCTGATGGGTTTTAATGAGGTTGGGAAAGTTTTTTTGTGTGTGGATATGCTGATTGGGAAGATCAGTGATATAAGCCTACTTTAAGCTCACCAAGGCTGCATTTATTTGATAAAAAACAATAATATTGTGAAATATTATTACAATTTAAAATAACGTTTTCTATTTGAATATATTTGAAAAATGTCATTTATTCCTGTAATTTTCAGCACCATTCTTCCAGTCTTCAGTGTCACATGATCCTTCAGAAATCATTCTAATACGCTGAGTGATCAGTGTTGAAAACAGTTGAGCTTCTCAATATTTTCGAGGACACTGTGATGCTCTTTGTGTTTACTGTCACTTTTGCTGAATAAAAGTATTTCTTATAAAACAAAAAGAATTCTAGTTTGATATGTTTGAGTGGGCTATATAACCTGCAAACAATGTGTTTCATTTGAAATGCTTGATTATACTATGACATGATTATTTAACCCTCTGGTGCTCTTCGGTCATTTCTGACCAGAAAATTTTCTGTTTTTAAAATGTTAAAAATCACTGCTTCATCAGAATGATATGAAACTTGGTGACTTTTCTAGCATTAGGTATGTAAACACAAAAAATTGGGGTCATGATTCGAGCATGCTAATTGGTCGTAAAAAAAAATACTCCCACTTGTGCTCTTCGATCATAAATTACCGACCATAGGAAATGAATGGGAAATCGGCAAAAACACAAAAATTCCCTGAATATTTGTGTGTACAATCTACAAAACGGCCACAATGCTGAAAAAAAGTACACAGCAGTAAAGGGGTGACACTCTAAAACATCAAGAGTGTGATATTGACACATCCACTCACACACGCACACACACTTATACACACACACACCTATGAAAAACTGAACCTATGAACCACATTTGGAATTTTTAAAAATCAGAAAATTTTCTGTTTTGAAATGTTAAAAATCACTGCTTCATCGGAATGATATGAAACTTTGGGGACTTTTCTAGCATTAGGTATGTAAACACAAAAAAAAATTGAGGGCATGATTCAAGCATGCTAAGTGGTCATAAAAAAAATACTCCCACTTGTGCTCTTCGGTCAAAAATGACACCATAGGAAATGAATGGGAAATCTGCAAAAACACAAATTCACAGAAAAAAATATATATTTCTAACAAAAACAAAAAAATATATATAAAACTTTATAATAAATAGTCTATGAGATTTTTTAAATATATATTCAAATCCATAAAAAAAATCATTAAATGTGTTCAAAACAGAACTAGGGAATTCTCCATAGAGACCTATAGTGATTACACACATGGTTGCATGATTTCTTAAATAATTCCAAAAGAGGGCGCTAATCTGCCTTCAAAAAAAAATATTTTGAAGGCTTAGTCTCTATTTAAACCGGAAATACTGCAATAATAAAAAAATACAAAAACATTTTTTTGTATAATTTTCAATGGCAAAAATAGACCATAATTATTGAATAAATATTAAAAAATAGCATCAAATCATCTCAAAATACAAAATTAAAAAGAAAAAATATTATTGAAGAAAAATAAATTGCATTGGTTTTACTGGGGCGGAGGAAGTTTAATTTTTAGGTGTCCGGTCACTTATGACCGGGAAGACAACCAATGCAACCCCTAAACGAAGAGCACCAGAGGGATAAACTATTTTCTTCTTCTTCTGACATGTTGTTCTTGCATTATTTACTGTATATCTTGCTGTGCTTTTTTTGTCATATTCTCTTTAGTTATGTTTACCTATTGTCCTGGTGTGTCTTTTTCATTATTGTCTTCATTGATGAAATAAAATGAAGTAATTCCAATATTTACACTGGTTCAACTTTCTAAATGTGTGTTTATTTGTGTTGTAGGTTCCAGCACAGAAGTGTCGCTATGCTGTAGGCAGTATTTTGAGTGAAGGTGAGGACGGCCCCAATGAGGACCAGCAGCAGCAGTATGAGAAGCACGGCTTTCGGGTTTTCTCTTTCCCAGAGGTTACACATGTCGTCACAGCCTCCTTCCCTCACCGGACCCCTCTCTCTGTTTTCCTGGGGGTGCAGAGGGTCTATCCACAGCTGGACTACTACATCAAGGTAACATCCCCTACTTCATCATTCACCAAATGCCCGTTCTCGAAAATTGGAAGCTTTACAACTTTACTTGCATCCTGTGTTTGTGCAGTAACTTTGCCTTTGCCTAATTCAGGTGTGTTTCATTGAAGTCGTCCTTATAGTGTGATTGATTCTGACAGCGTTTTTATGTTTCCTTCAACATGATTGGTGTATTGGTGCATAAAGGTTGTGAGGGAATGAACGCTTAGTTTGTCAGTGTCATTGTGAGGGAATGAACGCTTAGTTTGTCAGTGTTTTTGGCCTCTATCTAGAGGGATGGAGACAGTAATTATTAAGCAGTAGACTTAATCATAGCAATTAAGGACAAAGAGAGAGAAGTGCAGGGGATGAGAGCAAAGAAAGCAACAAATGAGAGTTGCAGGACTGCGAATTGGGGAAAAAGGTAAGTGGAGAGATGGTGCATAAGGACAGAAGAATTTGGTGTTGAGGGGAAAGCGGTTTTGAAAAGAGCTCAGAGTAAAGATGCACACTCAAGATTTTGGAGACGTGGCTTGAGGCCCTGATTTACTCACGGCAAAGTTCTTTTCCATTTAGGGGTAAAACCAAATTAGAAATACCTTTGCAGCGATATACTGTTAGCAAATATCCCAACTCCAACCACGCTGCTGAGAGCAGCAAGTTTCTTTCCTCTCAAAAACTAAATAAAGACAACAAAAATGACAACGATATGTTTGCACCAGCTCTTCAAGTCAAGTCACATCACGCTTATTTATGTAGCACTTTACAATAGATTGCTTTAAAGCAAGCAGCTTTACAGTATTAAAGGATTAGTTCATTTCAGAATGAACATTTCTTGATTATTTACTCACCCCCATGTCCTCCAAGATGTTCATGTCTTTCTTTCGTCAGTCGAAAAGAAATGAAGGTTTTTGAGCGTCCATGACTTCACGTATTACGTAATCACGTTGGAAAGGTCATGCAAAAGGGCTGAAAATTTCCAAAAGCTTCCAAAAATTCTGGAAAGTTTCTGAAAACTTTGCAACCCTTGTCATGCGTGACGTGACGTTCATCTGTGTACTCCGGTTGCACAGGTAAAGGTAGGGTAGGGCGAAAAACTCCAACTTAAAAAATTGTCCGACATCGTTGTTTTACCTTTTTTTTTTTACTAAGTCTTTGCATGTTTGCTGTGTAAACACTGGGGCGGTACTTCTGCCTACATCACGTGTGGTTAAAAAGTATATAAATGTTTTTGTGTTTTTTTTTTTTTAAATGCCATCTCGCTAGCCTGACGTCGTCATACTCAGATTCTTGTCAGAATATGCGTCTGCTCCTGCTCCATTGGGCTGTGATTATGGGGGGTGTTTCAACCGAACCAGGAAAGAATATGCCTCTGCACTCAAATTGGATAGACCTACAACCAATCAGAGCAACGGAGTAAGTGACGTCAACAGAACTCAACTGCACACACGCTGGAAGAAGAAGAAGATGAGTGTAAACGATCTTTGACGGTGTTGTAAAAAGAATTGAAGGATACACTGAGTACTTACAACACGATCATAATTTTTGAGAGAAATAGTAAAGGTGAATGCATATACAAATAAGTTCTCCGCTTAGTAAACAAATTCAACCCAAGCGCTCTTTGGTGACGGGGATGATTACGTTACTGTTGATCATCTGTCCATCATCTTATAAAGCCCGCCCTGACAATTTGATTGGTCCGAACAGCTCCTGTTCGAGCATAGCTGCTCCACAACGGATCAAGTCCAAACCGAACTTCCCGACCTCAAATGTTGTGGGCGGGGCTAAGTTTGGCTGGCATCCAGGCTAGGCTCGTTTCGCTAGATAAGACCCTTATTCCTCAGCTAGGATCGTGTAGAGCCCTTTGAAGCTACATTGAAATTGCAATTTGGACTTTCAACCCGTTAGACCCCGTTTAAGTCCACTATATGAAGAAAAATCCTGGAATGTTTTCTTCAAAAACCTTAAAAAAAAACATTATTTTCGACTGAAGAAAGAAAGAAAGACATGAACATCTTGGATGCCATGGGGGTGAGTAAATAATCAGGAAATTTTAATTCTGAAATGAACTAATCCTTTAAACATGAAAAATTAGTGTATGCGTCACTTTCATTTAGAATTACATATAAAGCATCTCTCTGACTTTTTTACTCGCTCTGACTTCGACGGATTGAACAGAAAAAATGAAGGACCAATGGACCAATTAGTAGTTTGCCGAGCAATCTTTTCTGGAAATTTGGCTTTGGTAAGCTGTTTCGAACTCCCAAAAGGAACTCCAAGAGAACTTAATTTTATCCTTTGTTCTTTGATTTCGCTTAAAGTATATCAGGGCCTAGTGGTTAACATACATGCTCTAGTGTGGTGAGTCATTTCCCAATACCCCCCCACGTCATTTCCTGTCCTCTCTCAACTGTAAAGGTGTGTTCAAACTTGTAGTACGGTTCGCTTGGTTCGTTTGGTCAAGACCAAAAAAACAACTTTAGTCCTGGTCCATTTAGCGTTCAGATTGCCATTTTTATCACCTAACCAAAAGATACCGAGCCTAAAGGCATAGGCATACGTTCACAATCTGATTGGTCGGCTTTTATGACGTATGGCCTATATTGAAACGGAACTTACTGAACATCCAAAACAATGCTGTGTGCTTGGATAAAAGCCTCATTGTGTCTGCATAGCCTGCATATATGCCTATATGATGGTATTTTGACCAGTACTCTTGAAGAGCTTATAAAATGTGTAAAGGGGTCAAAACAACAGCAGGAAATCCCTCCGTCACACACACAAACGAAGATCTGCTGTGAGGAGACGCGGTTTTGGCGCCTGTACCGAACTGTGATGGGCAAACTCACGACTATGACGAGAAAAAACATATATATGCGTGAGCATTTTGTCCTTTTTAGGGTCTCATCTTCCTGTTTTTGGTTTGTTTACATGTCTTTGGTCCATGTTGCGTTCATATAGCATTCGAACCGAACCAGAGTTCGTTTGGAAGCGGAAAGAGACCCATCTTTTCAGCGGTCTTCGGTCCACTTGTTTGGTGCGCACCAGGGATCGGATGGCATTGTTCACATGTTCAAATGAACCGGACTAATAGAGCAATCGTTTTAATCAAGCCAAACATGCCAAGTGTAAACACACCCTTAATTAAACTGGACTTAACTAAATTAGATTAAATGTTTGTTTTTTTTTAAATAAGAAAATGTTTGTGGTGCTTGCCTAGTCACTGGCTCGTTGCTGGGGTGTCAAGGTGTTTTAAAGGATTAGTTCACTTTCAAATAAACTTTTGCTTATAATTTACTCACCCCCTTGTCATCCAAGATATCCATGTCTTTCTGTCTTCAGTCGAAAAGAAATGAAGATTTTTGATGAAAAGATTTCAGGATATTTTTCCATATAATGCAAGTCAATAGACCCCAAACGGTTCAAGGTGAGAGGTTCAGTACAGCTTCAAAAGGGCTTTAAACCACATCAAACAGTACCAGATGATCAATAAGGGTCTTATCTAGCGAAACCATCAGTCATTATTTTAAAAATAAATAAAGTTTAAGTTTTATAAGCACAAATGCTCGCCGTGCTCTGTTCAGTGATGCGCACTCGTGACGCCACATAAAACACAATTACGTTGAAAAGGTCACGCTAGACGCAGGCGGAAGTACAGAGTCAGTGTTTACAAATGAGCGGAAGGAGGACCGTATCCACATATTCAAACGTCTTTGCGCCTGCGTCTAGCGTGACCTTTTTAACGTAATTGCGTTTTACGTGATGTCACGAGCGCGCATCAATGAACAGAGCAAGGCGAGCATTTTTGCTTATAAAACTTAAACTTTATTTATTTAAAAAAAAAAGACAGATCGTTTCACTAGATAAGACCCTTATTGATCGTCTGGTACCGTTTGATGTGGTTTAAAGGGTTAGTTCACCCAAAAATGAAAATGATGTCATTAATTACTCACCCTCATGTCGTTCGACACCCGTAAGACCTCCGTTCATATTCGGAACACAAATGAAGATATTTTTGTTGAAAGCTGATGGCTGAGAAAGGCTTCAGATAGGCCTCCATTGGCATTCAGTACATTTACACTCCAAAGACGCATAAAAGGCACTTAAAACGTCGTTACAAAGTCCATCTCACCACAGTGACTCTACAATAATTTTACGATGCGACGACAATAGTTTTTGTGCGCAAAAAAAAATCAAAATAACACCTTTATCCAACTTGTTCTTGTCTTCCGTGTGTGCCTCCACGACGCATGCACGAGAATATGAAGCAGATCCGGCGCTCGGACACATGACCCAGAAGCGATTTGTTTACAAGCAGAGGAAGACGCGCGTGTCTAAGCTGTTGGATTCTACATTGATCGTGCTTTAGGTCCCGGCGTAGTTCTCAAAATGGGGCTTAAGTGTGCATTTCATGGATTTCCGAACGCTGGCGCTACGTCATATTCTCGCGCATGCGTCGTGGAGGCACACACGGAAGACAAGAACAAGCTGGATAAAGGTGTTATTTTGATTTTTTTTTTGCACACAAAAACTATTGTCGTTGCATCGTAAAAATTATTGTTGAGCCACTGTGGTGAGATGGACTTTGTAACAATGTTTTAAGTGCCTTTAATGGGTCTTGGGAGTACTGTATGCCAATGGAGGCCTATCTGAAGCCTTTCTCAGCCATCAGCTTTCAACTAAAATATCTTCATTTGTGTTCCGAATATGAACGGAGGTCTTACAGGTGTCGAACGACATGAGGGTGAGTAATTAATGACAGAATTTTCATTTTTGGGTGAACTAACCCTTTAAAGCCCTTTTGAAGCTGTACTGAACCTCTCATGTGGACCTTGAACCGTATGGGGTCTATTGACTTCCATTATATGGAGAAATATCCTGAAATCTTTTCATCAAAAATCTTCATTTCTTTTCGACTGAAGACAGAAAGACATGGATATCTTGGATGACAAGGGGGTGAGTAAATTATAAGCAAAAGTTTATTTAAAAATGGACTAATCCTTTAAGTGTTTTTAGTGGCAATTTTGAAGGCCATCACATTTTCTCCATATTTTGGCACCATTTGTGTGTGGGTGTATGTATGTATAAGCCTCCTCAACTCTCCCCACCATCTGCCCTGATGCAGCCTCAGTGTGAACGCAGCCAACAGGCTCATGCTCCTGCCTCCTCCAGCATTAAGGTCTGTCTGCTCAGCTGCTAGATAACTTATCGCCTCCTGTGTGAGTCCATCCCCTTGCCTTTTTCATGCATGTGTTTACTTTCTGTCCCTTATAGAAATCTTGATATCATCAACTTGCAGTTCTAGGCTTAAGAATGGCTGAAGAACATTTGTGTAGACCAGTTGGAGTTAAATGCTGACATCTATTATCTCATCCACTAGGGATCATCATTATATTCGATTATTCCATCTGTTTGGACATTGTTTGAGAATGTGAGAATTGAGAAGTGGATTTTTCCAGAAAGGTGGGCTACAGATAAATAAGATTAAATCATTTCTATATTAGGGTGACCAGACGTCCTGTTTTCCCGGGACAGTCCCGTATTTCAGCTCTCTTTTTAGTGTCCTGACTTATTGTGAAAAAAACAAACAACAGAAAAATATTTTCAGCATTTTTTTCTGAGAGCAAGTCTGTGTAGAAGCTATGCTCTCAGGAAAAAATGCTAAAGAATCTGTCATTGGGACAGTAACCTTTTAAAAGGTCCACCTTTTGTACCTTTTTTTATCACTAGCAGATGCATATTATTAGTACCTTAAAATGCATTGTATTCCCTAAAGTGTATAGTAGTACCTAAAGTATGCATATTAGTACCTTTGAAAAGGTACTGAACTAACCTAGAAATCTAGACGCACCCTAGCGGCAGCAAATGTAATTTGCAACCAGGTCATCTAGCAACTCTCCGTTGGCTTGCGAGCTGGAAAAACCAAACTCTGGTCAGGCCTTAAAGGGTTAGTTCACCCAAAAATGAAAATTATGTCATTAATTACTTACCCTCATGTCGTTCATGAAGCTTCCAAGCGTTATGAATCAGTGAGTCGATTCAGCCATTTGAATCGCCAAAGTCACGTGATTTCAGCAGTTTGGCGGTTTGACACGCGATCCGAATCATGATTCGACTCGCTGATTCATAACGCTTTGAAGGTTCACGATGCATTATTTTGAAATCGGTCATCACTATATAAGTCGTTATTTAGGTTTTTTTTGCGCACAAAAATTATTCTCGTCGCTTTATAAAGTTATTGTAGAACCAATGTACTGAGATGGACTTTGTAACGACGTCTTTAGTACCTTTTATGGGTCTTGAGAGTGTAAAGTGCATTGTGCCAATGGAGGCCTTTCTGAGCGATCGGATTTCAACTAAAATATCTTCCTTTGTGTTCAGAAGATGAACGGAGGTCTGACGGGTGTTGAACGACATGAGGGTAAGTAATTAATGACAGAATTTTCATTTTTGGGTGAACTAACCCTTTAACATAACACGGCAGAGTTGCGGTGGTTCTGCGTGCTACTTGTAAACAAAGAAGCTGGCGAACAGCGGTCTTTTGAATCGGCTTTGGTCGCAACTCTGGAAGACTTGGAGTTAAGCTTTTCTTTGAGAAAAGAACAAAGAACGGCACTGAAGTCATTCTTAAGAAAGGAAAATGTGTTCTGAGTTTTGCAGACCGGATACGGCTAAAGTTTAATCTGTCAACTAGCTCCGCTTCACCTTCTTCGTTGCTCTGGTTGGAGCGTTACCCTATTGCATGCAGAGGGAATTTGAAAGACAACCGTTTATCCCGCCCCTCGGATTGAGCCCTGCCAATGGTGTGTTCCCAGACCCAACATCTTGATGTGGGTCAGACTTGTCAGGCTAGTACTGAACTGATCGAGTGACAGCTTTTTTTGTACCATTTTTTGCTGAAAGTGTTTATTTAAATTTTCACCAGTGACATCTAGGCTCATTCCCATTAACAATTTTTTTTTTTTTTACATTTCATCTTCCCTGATTATAGTCCTTAGCTAAAACATTGCACTCTGGCAGCATGCTAGCAGCTAAGAATTTTAAAATATAAATAAATAAATAAAAAACTACTTGTTGCATAGTCTGTTTCTCTATCAAAGTCTTTGCCGCAATCAATGCTGTCGTGTAGCATGTTCAGTTGCTTTAAACAACAGCTGAGGCAAAAAAATGAACTGACTCAAACCCGAGATTCAGATACAACGTGCCTTTGTTTACATTACATAACACGATTCATACAGTATATCAACATACATTGCATATGCATCAAATCACGAGAGACCCGCGGATACCCGGCCCTAATCGACACCTAGAAGCCTGCCAAACGCACAGGTTTTTTTTCTAGCGCCTACATTCGTTCTGCTCTCTTGATGCCTCACAGGCGGCGTTTTCAAAGTCACTCTTAAATATATCTTTTAGAAGCGAATTTCCATTTTAAACAGCCCTCTTTTTACTTCACCAACAAAAGGCAAATATTTCACGTCATGAATAATCCATGGCAGAGGCCGTCTGTCCGTAGCTTGTGTGGGCTGCAGATGATTGAACTTTGCGTATAGTCAGAATGAGTAATTTGAAGGCAGTTGGTGATGTGAGACGGAAGGTTGGTCCTCTCTTGTTCGTGGGCAGATTGCACAGAGACGCTTCTAATTCTGACGAGGACAGTATAAGGGAATCCCTATGGCAACCAGACCCATTCCTGGAGAGGTTGTTCAAGTGGAAACCTTGTTCTGCTTTCTTTGTGTTTTATAATGTGCAGTAAAGTGACATTACGCTATCGCTTACCCATGCATGCATGACCAGAAAATATAATTCTTCACCCTTGATTTAACAGAATCATGCACGGTTTTTGGTCACAGTTACTTGTTAAGGCGAACGTCACTGTGCTGTTCTTAAGCTTAGGGTTTATGGATTTAAACAAACCTATAATACCCTATAATAACAATCTTTTCCTTGCAATTAAATGAAACCTTTTCAACACAGAATAATCTTATTGAACAGATGTGTTGCAGTGTTGTATGATTTCATGTGGTTATTCATGCACTTTAAAGAAATTAAGTTCAATAAACTTGGATGTTTAAGTCATTTCAACTTAAATTACATTAAACTGACTTTAAAAAATGAGTCTTGTAACTTACAAAACAGTTGAAAATTGCTTAACATATATTGATGCGTTTAAGCAATGTAAAAACATATGCTGTCATAACTTATTGATCATATCATTTTTTTCAGTGTATACTACATACAATGAAAATGTCGGAGCAAGATTTTTTCAAACATGGATATTTTTTTCTGCCATGTAGCAATATTTAAATGCATGACTATATTTAAAAATGTAAGCTTTTTTTTTTTTTTTTTTTAGTTTAAAAAATGTTTATGTAAAAAAAATTTGTTTTATTATTAAATCAATATTAGTGTCTTTGTTTCTGTATAATTATGGCCAAATAATACCTGGGCATATGGCTTGATGAAAAGTTGAGTTTTAATATTCATATTGAAAATCTCCTAAAAAAGCTCAGACCTAAATTGGGGTTTCTTTTTCGTTTAAAGAAATGTTTTCCCTTTGAGGCCAAAAAGAGAATCATCCAAAGTTGTTTTCTCGCTGTGCTGGATTATGGTGATGTGATCTATATGCATGCAAATCTATCTTCACTAAAAAAATTGGATTGTATACAGTATATCATGCTGCAATATGATTTGTGACTGGTGTTCCTACTCGTACCCATCATTGTACTTTGTATGAACTGGTTGGTTGGCCCTCCTTGCATCAGAGAAAACTGCATATGCTGCTGTTTACTGCTAAGGCTCTGTTAGGCAAATTGCCTCCATATATCTGTAGTCTTTTATCATACTGTACTTGTACTTATAAAACCAGATCATCTTCAAAATTACTTTTAATTGTGCCTAGATCATATTCTGAATTTGGCAAAATTGCCTTTTTCTCTTATGCTCCTAGGCTATGGAATGAAATGCAGAGTATTTTGATGCTAGAAGTGCTCCCATCTTTAAATATTCTTAGAAACCTTTTGGAGGTTTATTTTAAAAATCATGTTCATGTTTTACATAGTTTTATTTTATGGTTATTTATATATAGTATATTTTAGTCATTATTAAGAACTGTAATTATATGAGTGCTGGACACACTCAAAAAAATGAACTTTCACTGTTGTTAGTTGCCCTCAAATCAAACTTGTTCACATTACTTAAAAAACTCTTGTAACTAATTTTACTTAGATTTACTGAGTTGTTTCTACTAAAAATGAGTATTGTCAGCTTTACTTAATAAGTGTTTGTTCGGTCAACTTAACATTGCTGAGTGAAACGAACAAACTCAGCAGTGGATCTGTAGTTCCCAGCATGCTTTGCAAGGGACTGCATTAGGAGAGTTAATTTAGGGATTAAAGTGTTATTTTATTTTTTTTCAGTAAAGAGAAAGATGTTGTTAGTTTATGTTAGTGTTATGTGCAGTTATGTTGGACATTTAGAGCAGTTTTTGTAATTTTGTGGTTACCATTATTAGGGGTGTGCATTGGGACTGCCCTCACAATTCGATTTGTTAACGATTCACCAGGTAACGATTCGATTCAATTCGATTCTACGATGCATTGCGATGCATCAAATTTCTACTGCACACAACAAGGCAAATTTTTAATCAGTCATGAGGCAATACAAGCAGTCAGATATTAAACAACAGATTTTATTGGCTGCTATGTGTGTATTATCACTCTCCTGTATCTTTGACATAAATGTCATTAAATAAAATAAAATTGCATGGTACAGGGTATTGGATATGGCATTTTCAAACCTGAAAAAGAAAACATAAATCACTGCTTTCAGTGCTTTGAATGAGAAATATTTCTCTTCTCTGCTTTAGAACCATTTGAAATTAAATAGAGCAATAATAACGGCCAACTTTTTCCAGCAGTGAACATAATTAATCAGTAATCTCCCTCCGCCTCAGCCATCTTGATTGTTGTTGTTGTTTTGACCCCGGAAGTAATTGAAACTTCACAACTTTATTGTCCAACTCAAGGCCAGAAAATAAACGATGACATAATCGATTATGGCACTTAGCCGCATCGATGCTGAATCGTGCATGCCCCGCATTGCCGAATCGATTATTGTTGACACCACTAACCATTATGCAGAAGAGTGGTGCCTGTGTTTAGGCTGTGGCCACTCAGATACTCATTTATCAGATGGACTTCCTGTTCTCAATTGAATTATTTTTTTTATTTTGTTTTTAAAAATATGCTATTTGTTATATTTAATAGTTTTCCACTTACACTTGTAGAGCAAGTAGTAAATTTAATAAGGTAAATTAAATCGATAATTGTGTTCACCTAACATAATAAACTTTTATAAATGTAACATAACATTATTAAGTAAACTGCACATATAAATATTATGTAACAGTGACAAATTCAAATGGTTTGTATTTACTTAAAGAAATTTTGTCAGCTTTACTTGACTTTCTTTTGTTCATATAACTAAATTCTTAATTGTTAAGTAAATTCAACAAATAATTTTTTGAGTGCAGGACTTTTTTGTATTTCTCGTTTTGTGTGTCTTTTGGATTTATTTACTTTTGTTGTGATTACTTTGTGCTGCCATTTTGGCCAGGACTCCCTGGTAGAAGATATTTATATCTCAATGGGATTATTTCCTGGTAAAAAAAAGTATTATTCATACCAATGCAAATGGATTTAGTAAACTGAAAAAAGAAATTGCAAATGTTAATTGTTTAATTATTTACTGAATTATAATAATACAAATCATGACATTGTTGAATTTGCTCAATAGAAATTATTTTATTAGATACAATTATTTTTTTAGTGTTTTTATACATTTTTGTCCAATAGATTTTGCGTTGAAGGAGGGACCCATGTATTTTTTTTACTCAAAATGAAAATTGTAACAACAACAAAAAAGCTTATAATGAAACTCACCACACACGGTCTTACTAGACATGCGTGTCTTGTTCTGTGTCAATTCAAGCTCGTATTGTCACTTAATCCCGGACAACCCATTAACAACTGTTTCTGATGCGCTGACCTGAGTTTAGCACTTCCGGGAATCATCACACCCGTCAGACATCCTGACAGCATAGAGAACAAGCTTTCACATCAATCGTATAACTCACACATGTCACGCAGAACCCCAGCAGTCCTCATCAAAGGCAGGAAGGGCAAGAGACGGCAGAAAGTGTCTGGAGATCATGATTGAATGAATGGGATCAATATTTGGTCAGTCTTAGCCTTTCATTTTCTCTTACGTGAGTACACAGGAGAAACAGCATCTTTTTAAGACCCTGCTTGCTTCCCTGTTCTCCTGCTGGTCTGTATTGATCCAGGAGGTTCAGGTTACCTGTGCTAAGATAACACTACATGCTCATTATTACTTGGTCGTTCCTAACCTCAGTTCTGCAATTTGATTTCTTCTCGAGACACAATGGTAGTTCTTTGATCCAGATCAAATCTAAGATATTTGGTATTAAAGGAACACGCCGACTTTTTGGGACTTTAGCTTATTCACTGTATCTCCCAGAGTTAGATAAGTCCATACATACATACATACATTCTCATCTCTGTGTGCCATAACTCTGTCTGACGTACCCACCGCTAGCCTAGCTTAGCACAAAGACTGGAGGTAAACGGCTCCAGCTAGCCTACTGCTCAATAAGTGACTAAATAACGCCAACATTTTCCTATTTACATGTTGTGATGTGTATAGTTACATTGTATACTAAGACTGATGGAAAATTTAAAGTTTTTCTAGACCGATATGGTTAGGAACTATCATTCCTGCGTAATAATAGAGGAACTTTGAGCCGTACCATGAGTGCAGCGGCGCAGAGCCTGAAAATAGTCCCCAGTACGCTCTCTGTGCAAGCAGGTTGTCACGTTAGTTATGTTGACGGAAGTTAGCCTATTTTCAGGTGCTGCGTAATATCATTGCACTCATGGTACAGCACAAAGTTCCTTGATCATTACACAGGAATGAGAATATAGTTCCTAGCCATATTGGTCTAGAAAATCACAACTTTTCATTTTCCGTCGGTCTTAGTACACGATGTAACTAAACACATCACAACATGTAAATAGGAAAATGTTGGCGTTATTTTGTCACTTATTGTGCAGTAGGCTAGCTGGAGCCGTTTACCTCCAGTCTTTGTGCTAAGCTAGGCTAGCGGTGTGTGTTTCAGACAGAGTTATGGCACGCACAGAGATGAGAAGGGTATGTGTGGACTTATCTAACTCTCGGGGATACGTAGGGCTGTACGATTAATCGAAAAATAACCGAAACCGACATTCAGAACCTCTAACCGACGTATTTTTCCCATGTCGGTTATTTCGGTTTTCACGTGACTCCGCCCCGTCAGTCACATCAAGTGCAGTTTGAAGGCACACAGAGAGATGCAGGAGCAGTTATGTGTGTTTATAGATGCCCAGAATCACTATAGTAACTGCATGTTTTACACAGTTTATACAGGTCAGTTAATTGTTGTTCTTATAGCCTACGCGCTGACACGCACACGCACACACACACACACACAGACAGCACGTGCAAGCCCCGAAGCCAGATCGCTTTCACTTTCGTGCTCATAAAGTTTGTCAAGTACATGCTTTTAAAGGCTTGCCAATTTCAACATTTAAGGCGATTGTGCACTATTCAAAAACAACAATACGGACAATGTATCCGTTCAGTGCTCATGAGCTTTTTTCTGTGACACAGAGAGCCGAGCCGTGTCGCGTCCTGAAGGCAGATTCACCTGCGTCCTCACAAAGCTTGTCATTTGTATGTGGTTTAAGCCCTGCCAGTTTTCGACCATCAGATGTGTATTATGTTGAACTAATGCCTGATATATTGTGACAAACGAGCACTCAGACAGAAGCTCACACATCACGTGAAGATCGCGCGCAGAGAGCAGCGCAGAAACGCCGTCCTATGACTAAAGTAAAGTCACTAAAGGAGCTTAGAAACTCAACCGTTATAGGCATATATTTTAATACCTTTGAAGTAAGTACAAACCACAGCTTCATAATGAATAGAGATGGTATGAGTAATTCACACACACAATCATTCTCTCATTAATGCATTCAAATAAATGTAATGTAGGCCTACTGTGTTAATTTATCTGTATCTGATGTACAACAAGCAGAAATCTGCCCCATAGACAATAACTGCTGAAAGTGAACCGTTTCCTTCAAGTATTTTAAAATCACAAAGAAATGCACTTTTTCACTAGAAAAAAAATTCCACCTTTTAATAGGAGAAAATATTTACAGTACAAACCTTATCAGTGAACTTACTCAAAAACCTTATGAGGGCAAAAAAAAAAGCAAAATAATCGTTCATTAATCGTAACCGAGGTAAAATGTTCAATTAATCGAGGTTTTTATTTTTGGTCAAATCGTTACAGCCCTAGGGATACGGTGAATAAGCTAAAGTCCCAAAAAGTCGGCGTGTTCCTTTTAAGGCCAATTTTGAAGATTGTTTTGTGCTTTTTGACACTGCAGTGCCTCGGAAAAGTTCAGTGTTTGGTATAATTCACTCATTATACTTTATTTAAAACTCTAAGTTGATGTTTTCTGGGATAGTTTTAGTCATAAGCACTGAAAATCATAGTTATTTTAATATTTAATTGTTTATGTTCAAAATGTTCTTGTTGTTTTGTTTTGTCTTAGTGTCGCAGAAGCCATAATGAGGACATGCTTGCTGTTAAATTGGCTCGTTCCAGTTATGCTCCCTATTATAATGGGAATCTTTAAAGTAAGAAGCACATATTCTACATTGAACATTCCTAATTAAGGCGTCATTATTCAAATTGCGAACTGTGAAAATCAAGACTAAACCACAGAATAAAATAAAACAAATGCATAATTATTATTATTCAATATTCCACTAAGGCACTGTGTTAAAATTTAAAGAGGGGGTCTAATGCTATTTCATGCATTCTGACTTATTTACACTGTTAAAGAGTTGATTCTCATGCAAAACATGGCCAAAAAAAAAAAAAAACGAGTTGGACGTTTGACAAAGTTTTTCTGTGCCAAATAAGCTCCTTCAGGATACGAATAAGGAATTTTTTGTAATTATTTTTTTGAGTTTGGTCCTGTATGACATCATAAAGGGTTGAATTTCTTGTATGAGCACTTCTCCCGGATGAGTGTGTGTGCATACATAGACCAGAGTGAGAGCAAGAGCGTTCCCATCACTGAGCTTCGTTCAGGTTACAGAAGCCGTCGGCTGTGCTGTCTTTTTTGTTTTTAGACCACAAAATCAACAATGTCTGTGTTTTGTCGGCAATATAATGTTCACATAATGTCAACAACACGAATGTATAGTGAATCGAATGTTATCCAGGTATAATGCCATGATGTATTGTGTGTGTGTGTGTTTGTGTCATAGGTGTGTGTGTGTGTTTGTGACTCTTTAGCTCCGCCCACTGCACGCTTGCACAAGCTCGGCTGTTTTTTATAAATATTATAAAACTAAAGACTCTCCGAGATATGAAGGATGCAATATTACTCTATAGGTACTCAAGATTAACATGAGATTGGCAGAAACTGTGTGTATCCTTTACATGATCAACAAATGCCAAGTAGCATAATAGTGACCCAGTTGCAATGTGGGAAATATTTTTTGTTGGACCAGCCAAAAGTATTTCGCCAAAAATGTGTGGTGCAAATCTAACACCTCAGGAAACACTACTTACTGTGAAATATGGTGTAGTTAGCATCATGCTGTGGGGTGGCTTTTCACTATCTGAGACTGGGTAGCTTGTTAAAACAGAAGGAAGGACAAATGGTGAAATATCCTGGACATTTTTGCAAGATAACCTAGATAAACTGACGCCTGGGCGAATGTTCATTATTTATACTGATGAATAGTGGCTGACAAACAATCCAATTCGAGAATCTGTGGCACCATTTGAGATATCCAGTGCACAGGTGACATTTGACTAACTAGAACAACTGTTGCAACATGAGCCAAAATTACATCTGAACTATGTTAAGTTATATACTTACCTCAAACGATTTAATCAGAACTGTCTTCAAATACTTCAAATGAGTATTTTGTAACATACAACGTCACATTAAAGGGTTAATTCACCCAAAAATGAAAATTGTCCCATAATTTACTCACCCTCATCCTAGGTGCATGTATATGACATTCTTCTTTCAGACAAACACAATCAGAGTTATATTTATTAGTGCTGCTCATTGATTCGAATAAATGTTTTGACATTTGGGTATAAAGTGTCTTAATTCTACAGTATATGGTGTAAAAACATCAACTTTTCTTGCGATGTTTTTGCCGCCTGTCATGTGTACTATAATACATTTTAATTTCAATTAGCATGCAATTACATTGTTTGCATTTAAAGGCACAGTATGTAAGATTTTTGGATTAAAATATTCAAAAAACACTAGAACAATGTTATATATTTTGTTAACTTGTGTAATTGAATAATCCCAAATGTTTTAAACAATGTTTAAATCCAGAGAAATAAGCAATTTTAACCAGGACACGGACCGTGTCCATGCGTCACCTATCAATGACATCATACCCGATTTACTCTTCACTGTAAAAAAAAATCAGGTCTCCAACTGAAAATTTTCTAGTGACTGATCACATCTACATTTTTTAGTTGGCCAAAATTAATTTCTTGAATTTTAAATTGCATCAATTCACAGAAATTCAATTTGGTCAACTGAAAAATGTAGATGTGATCGGTCACTAGAAAATTTTCAATTGGAGACCTGAATTTTTTTTACAGTGTTGATTTCTGGTTTTATTTTGTAGAAACCATGGAAACACCAAAGACGCTGTAGTAATGTTTGTGTGGGAAGGAGGAGGTGGGAACCGGCGAACGTTTAACAACTTTAATAAAATAAATAAACAAAATAAAATATTCGGCAGCAGCCCCTCACTGACGACTGCCGCCTACATACAAAACAAAACACAACATAAAATTCCAGGCCTGGCCCTCTCTCGTCCTCCACTGATGTCCCTCCTCCTTATGTCTCCAGGATCCCTCATGAGAGGACTCGAGACCGGTGTGACTCGCAGGTGGTGCTCATTCTCAATCACCCACCGGTCCCGCTCGCTCCTCCCATGTCCCTCGCCAACCTTGCCACAGACGCTTTAATGTATTATATGTTTTATTAGACAGGTGAGCAACTATTTGGATACATTCATCGACAGAAAACAAATCATTGTTATAGCTCAACACAGTTAGTCTTATCGTTTAAATCTGGTTTTCTTGATTTACCGCGAGTACCATGTTTTACCATGCCTAATATCGATCTAGCTCACTACAGTGTGAACAAGTGTCTCATAGTACCCACCGAGCGAACGCACATTATAACATAACTATAGTATTATAACTAGGGTTGGGTACCGAACTCTGTACTTTTAAGGGCACCGACCAAATTACGTCGGTACTACCGAGTACCGAATCACATTAAATCAATCGGTTCCAAATTTCGGTACCTGAGAATGCATAGTGTGATATAGACTAGTGTCTGTGAATATTATACCGTAAAAAAGACCATTTAAATACGAATCATGCGTGTCTCTGTGCGAATGAATGCATAGACGCACGGTTTAATCTATGGGTTTACCTCACACACACACACACACACTCAGAATCACACGTGACGGTCGCATGTTTCCATCTCTGCCTCTCATATGAGAACATGAACGCACGAACATCATCTCCAGAACCGCTGAGTCACTTCATCAGCATTTTACCGTTTCATTTGAGAAAAACTACCGTCATATCATAAACACACAGAAACTCAAAATCACGGCAACCCGTCAAATAAAAAGTTTGGCTAACTTGACAAATACATCATCACTGTTGTACAGTAGAATTTAGACACGTCTCAATATAATTATAATACTAACACTAATGTAATAATACATTATCAAAACTTTATTTTTGTAAGTTTTTTTTTTTATAAATTACAATTTTTCTTCATGTTTTATTTTTAACCATATAAAGCTCAGTTGTGCAGCTTTGTTTGACAATTAAAAAAAAAAATGAATTAAAAGATAAATTAAATGAATGTCTTATGTCTTCATTTGATTACCAGAAAATACATAACATCATTTGTAGGAAATCTTTTCATAGAAATAATTAAAAAAAAAAATAATATGGTTGTTTTTATGAATTAGATGAAGTACCTAGTTGCCTACTATTTACTAGTAAATATTACAGTAATCAAACATCACAGACAATGACCAGGGCAGCTCTGGCATAATGTCCATAACACTTTTATAAATGACTTACAGGTTCTTTACAGTTATTTATGTAAACATCCCAAAAGTACAGAAAAAAAAGTATCGTTGTACCGGTTAAAATGTGAATGGTACCCAACCGTAATTATAACATAACTTTTTACACACTTAAATGTATCTAATATGATAAAACAGTGCTGCGTACACGTGACCAGAAAAAGCGGAAGCGGTCGCCTGCGGCATAATAAAAGCTCTGCGAAATCCAGGCGTCATCAGGCTACACCTTTGTTTTGAATAAGCGACCTCTAGTGGTGGAAAAATTACATATTGTGGCTTTAAGTATATTCCTTCTGTAAAAAGTACTCTTTTTAAAAGTATGCTAAAAGTGTACTTCGTTTTCACAAGGATGAGTAAATATAATTACAATGTTCTAGTGTTTTCAAAATCAAAACAAATTTTTTTATTAAAGACAACAACTTTTAAAACAAAGATAAACAAGGTGTTGCATGTAATGTCGTTTGCGGTTTCCTGCTTGATTGGTAGAATGTCATGAACTCAAACTACTCAATTCTTGATCGTATGGGCAACTGTCTGCCTCGTCATCTGTAATATGTATTGCAATGTCTGATCGTCGGTACATCAGCATTGGAATGTCAAATACTTTTGCTCTGATCAGAATTTTGATATTGTTCCCATTGTACCACACATTTATGTCTATCTAGCTGTGTCCGCCTCTCTGTTTTCCCTCTCCATCCTACAGAATTAAGCCCAGAGTCCACAATCAAACAACCAAAGTGGGCACGAACTTCTTGGACCAGGAGAAATGCTCCTCCAAATGCCACAGTGACATTTTAGCTCAAAAGCTCCCTCTAAAGATTATTGGAGAAGGATGACAACATGAACCAAACCTTCCCGCTGTTTGCTCATGAAAAAGCTCCATGTTTGATAATCTCTATTGTCACGCTGCAGGAGAGATGCGACATATTTTTTGCAGCCTTTCCTCAATCCTCTCAAAGCTGCACAAAATGTGAACATCTACAAGGAAAAGTTTAATTAAGACTAAATTCCCATCCCGAGTATGTTATTGGCATCTAGTTTAGATAGAATTGACAACCGGGTGTCACGCTGTGTGTTTTCACAGTCTCAGTTGCCTGGTTTCTTAATTAGCTGTTTGGTATTTCAGGTGAAGGGGTGTCATATTAGCTGAACGTGTGATGAATTTTACTCAAGCTACTTGTCTAGCCTGCTCCCCTCTAAATAAATGAAGCAACTTGTGCATACTTTTTTGGTTTATAATCTTCTGGTCACTGCTTAGAGCAGGAAATATAACTTTTAAAGGCAAACTTCACAGATTTTCAGACAGAATTGTTACAATGCCAGTAGCCAGCGCTGATGTGTATCTGTTTATTTGTCTGCTAAAGTATTTGAAGAGTTCCAGGGCTTCTGTGAAAACTACAGACCGTATTTCCGTTTTTTTGTATCCCTGCTCACTGACAGTAGGATCGTGCCCAAATGCATTATGGGCAAAAAGGGAACATCACAGCCCCTTTTCTCTGTTTTCTCTTGTAGCACAGTTGAAAAAAACAAAAAACGCCTTTGCACTGCATAGACAGTCGAGTTTTAATAAAAGCCCATCTTGCCAGCGGTGAATTTCCCCTTTAAGTGCCGTTTGATCGTCTTATTGGAAGGATGTGCACTTATTTAATATGTTTCTAATAATACACCTGAACACAATTGGTCAGCTGCATAATTGAAAGCCTTAAAGCCATTGTACGAAATTGAAGTCTACCACTATATTAAAATAACCATAATCTGTTAGTAAATTTTACACTGTATAGATTTAAAAACCATTAGCCAATCAATCAATCATGGAACAGCTTTGAAGCTGTTTCAGTCTGAACAGATCATCCTTGATGAATAATGTATATAATCTCCAAAAATTCTGATTATTTATTTATTGATGTAGAACTTATTTTTTATCTATTTATTTATTTTAATAAATAAAACGTAGTCAAAAAATGTTCCAGTCAAAAACTGTTGACTTCCTGAAGAAAGTTAAAAACAATATTATATTAAATAGTCTGTCTGTCTGTGTCTACTTCCATCTGTCTGTCTCTTCTTCCATCTGTCTGTCTCTTCTTCCATCTGTCTGTCTGTCTGTCTCTACTTCCATCTGTCTGTCTCTTCTTCCATCTGTCTGTCTGTCTATCTGTATGTCTATCTGTATGTCTGTATCTGTGTCTGTCTGTCTCTTCTTCTATCTGTCTATCTGTATCTGCCTGTGTCTGTCTCTCTTCTTCTATCTGTATCTGTCTGTCTGTCTGTCTCTTCTTCTATCTGTCTATCTGTATCTGTCTGTCTGTCTCTTCTTCTCTCTGTATCTGTCTGTTTTTTTCTTCTATCTGTATCTGTCTGTCTGTCTCTTCTTCTATCTGTCTATCTGTATCTGTCTGTCTGTCTCTTCTTCTATCTGTCTATCTGTATCTGTCTGTCTGTCTCTTCTTCCATCTGTCTATCTGTATGTCTATCTGTATCTGTCTGTACCTGTGTATGTCTGTCTCTTCTTCTATATATCTGTATCTGCCTGTGTCTGTCTCTCTTCTTCTATCTGTATCTGTCTGTCTGTCTGTCTGTCTGTCTCTTCTTCTATCTGTCTATCTGTTTCTGTCTGTCTGTCTCTTCTTCTCTCTGTATCTGTCTGTTTTTTTCTTCTATCTGTATCTGTCTGTCTGTCTCTTCTTCTATATGTCTATCTGCATCTGTCTGTCTGTCTTCTTCTATCTGTCTATCTGTATCTGTCTGTCTATCTCTTCTTCTATCTGTATGTCTCTAATTCTATCTGTCTATCTGTATCTGTCTGTCTGTCTCTTCTTCTATCTGTATCTGTCTGTCTGTCTCTCTTCTTCTATCTGTCTATCTGTGTGTGTGTGTGTGTGTGTGTGTGTGTGTGTGTATCTGTGTCTGTCTCTTCTTCCATCTGTCTGTCTGTCTGTCTGTCTGTCTGTGTCTGTCTATCTATCTGTGTCTGTCTGTCTGTCTGTCTGTCTGTCTGTCTGTCTGTCTATCTATCTATCTATCTATCTATCTATCTATCTATCTATCTATCTATCTGTCTGTCTGTCTGTCTGTCTGTCTGTCTGTCTTACTGATTCAAGATTCAAATAGCTTTGTTTGCATGGTGAAATAAATCTTTACATTGCCGAAGCATTAATAAAACTATACAATAAAAATAAATGAAATGATAATAATGAAGGGGAAAAAATCTAGAAAAAAATCTAACATGGAAAATGCTGTCTGTCTGGAAGTGTTAGAGTTAACATCTTAGTCTTCATGAAACAAAGAGTTTGAGACCCACTGATCTCAAATGATCCCTCTCAATTTTCTTGAACAAGGTTAATTGGGTCATACTAATATACATTTACAGAAAGACATTATGATTATTAAATTGTTTAGTTGGTCAGTAATCATATTTATTCTGACTGAAAAGTGTGTTGAGTTGCCTTGTAAGGATGCTGTTCACAAGATTGTTAGAGGTGCCCTCAGCATCCGCAGAGGCTGCTGCACAGCTGTTGGACTTGAGGGCATTTTTGGGCACCCTGCAGGCCTGAGCCAAGATCATTGCCGTTAAAGGGCACAGACGGATACATGGAAAACCTGAAAGGTTGACTGGATAGTAGGTGTGTATGTATTCTGTGTGTATTGACATTGCTGGCCTTTACCGCTGCCAGTGTTTGTGTGTTTCCCTCTAGACGGTCCACTGCCCACTCAGCCATATGGCCTTCCTGACCGCGAGCCAAAGCTGATTGTGACCCATGACTAGACTCTATGATGTGGCTGAGAAGACGTAGCCCACACACACACACACACATCATGATAGTCTATTTTTATAGTTTGCTTCCAGGTGCAGACAGAGACACTTATTCCTAATTTGTGCTTTGAATCGTTTGTTTGTTTTCTATTCTTTTTTTCCCAGCTGTCGCCGCCTGTGGCTTCGCTGTTCCCCCCCGTGTCATGAAATATTCATTAGTTTACTTCCTCTGTCACCTTATATTCCTTGCTGAATCATTAACACTCATTACTCTAGAGAGCATTGCATATTTAAATCAGGCAGGTGGGCTTTGTACCCTCATAGAAAACTACTGTGGTTGTACCATGCATTCGATGTTTACCATAATCATGTAGCATGGTATTGAAATAAGACACATTTGTTTTGTTTTTTCAGATTGTTAATTGGCATATGATGTTCACATTTCATTGTATTTTAACATATTGCAGAGCTCATGAGACATAGGGAGGTCTGGAATATGTTTCATTTAAGTTTTAACTTTGTCTCAGATGTCTTTACTGTCACATTTAATCAATTTTAAGTGTCCTTTCTGAATAAAAGTATTAGTTGCTTTGAAAAAAAAAAAAAAAACTTTACTGACCCCAAACTTCTGAACAGTAGTGTATTGTCTACAGCTATTGCATATATTATATGTTGACATTTTGATAGGATACTCTCTAGTTATGAAGTGGAAGAGTCTAATAAAGGTAATAAGATCATTCTCTCCAAATCTGTGACATTCACATATGTCAGATGTAATTAGAAATCTAGGAAAAGTTGAGAAAGCTTATGTAAAAGTGTTCCTGGCAGAGTTAGGAATAGAGCTGCGGTGCGTGTGTGTGTGTGTGTGCATGTGCCTGTCGGGACTGTGCGATATGAGACATTGGCGAGCAGCGGATGTCTGGTCAGGCCACAAGAGGGACGCTAGCACGTCCCTCTGCATGGCCTGTTCCGTTCCAGCAGTTCAAACATGACTTTTGTCCCAGAGCCTGGGGGAGTCCAGGAACATTTGCGGGAGGTAAATGTCACATTTGAATATGATTGATCAGTCCTCTGTGCGAAAGTGGCTGAGAATTAAGATAAGATGAATTCGAAATTACTACAGGAAGGGGGGGACAAGATGATATTTGCATGGTTGTGGTGCTGAAAATGTATTATTTTTTTGTTTTTGAAGATTTCAAGATGCTGTTATTATCATCATGCATTACATTACAAGGTGGATGAATAATCTTTATGAACTCAGCTGGGGGCTTATTTTGTTCCGCTTCCCTCAAGGGGTGTGGGTGTGTCAGTCAAGCTGAAAGAAGTGTTATAATTCAGGACCCAAGGCCAGTAACCCTCCCGTCAGCTATTGCAGGACACATGATCAACCCTGAATTAAAGAGGATTTGTGCTCGTAGCATCTGCAGTGACTGTGGAAGTAGATGCTAATGTGGCACAAACCATAGAGAGAGTCAAAGCTTTTGATTAGCTTAAATATTTTATGCTAGATGAATGTGTTTTTGGGTGTGTGCCTGTGTGAGGTGAGAAAAGATGAAGCGAGCTCGCTGATATGTGTCGAAATGCCGTGCTGGAGGCGGTCAAGCTGTGGCTGGAGGAGTGTGTGTGGGAAGGATTGTGTATATATGTGCGTTTATGGTCATCGAGGTGTAAATGAAACGGCACTCTGACCCGTGCGGTGAAAATGAAATCGGGGTTCTCGGCTTGTCGTATAGTCTGGTTGTGGCCTCCCCCTCCCACCTCCGTGTTTATTGTTCTTGCACCTTTTCCCTCTGGTTTCCTTTAGCCAAGTCCCAGCTGGATCAGTCACACCTCTAGAGTGTTGACCGGATTCCGGTACATCCGTTTTAAAGAGCTAAGAGGATTTTGGGATTCTTCCTGTGTTCCCAACCACCATCCACATTAGTACTGCTAAATATTACAAGTCCACTTTTTGGGCCCTATTTTAATGATCTGAGCGCGTGTCTGAAGCGCATGGAGCAGGTGCACTTAGGGCGTGTCCAAATCCACTTTTGCTTGTTTAACGACGGAAAACTAGTGCACCAGGCGCGTGGTCCAAAAGGGTTGTGCCTAGTCTCTCAATGAGTCATGGGTGTGTTTTGGGTGTAACGTGCAACAAGCGAGCGGAAAGACTGAACGCTTCTCCAGAGAGGAATCTTTTTTTATATATTTAAAAATGTTTGTATTAAGGAGAGTGCATGTGAGCTGTGCACCCGCCTATAAGCACACATTACTAACGCACCCTTTAAATAGCACAAAAAAATGCACTATTGACTTTAGACCAGGTTTTTGTTGGTCAATCAGGGTTTTTCCTGGGTAAAAAATTGTCTTCAGTGGTGGCTGACAGACATGGTCTTCCACACACACACACACACACACACACACACACACACACACACACACACACACACACACACACACACACACACACACACACACACACACACACACACACACACACACACACACACACACACACACACACACACACACACACACACACACACACACACACACACACACACACACACACACACACACACACACACACACACACACACACACACACACACACACACACAGTAAAAAGTACCCTACCCACGTGATCTGCAAGCGCAATACTGACAATAAATTCAAAATAAATTCAAAGAAACAGTTTGTAATCTTATAACTAACCACCAGTGTTGGGGAAAGTTACTTTGAAAAGTAATGCATTACAATATTGCGTTACTCCCTTAAAAAGTAACTAATTGAGTTACTTTGTTACTTTTTAAGAAAAGTAATGCTTTACGTTACTTTTGCATTTATTTATTTTTTCTCACCTGGGCTGGGCTTGTTTTAGTTTTTTTATAACAAAAAAGTTATATTTTTGTGCAACGTTAAAGACCTCTTCATACCAAAATTGAAATAATAAGTAAAAATGCAAATTCACGCATGAACAGTAGAGGGCGCAGCTCTGCTGTGCTGCCATTCTGGATAATGGTAGAATAGGACGCAGGAGAAAAACGTTTTTAACCAATAAAAACAAAAAAATCTAGTAATTTTCATCAAAGGTCAGCAGCAAGACATTGGTAAATTAAATATAAAGGTATTATGCATACAAATAGTTGTTTTATTTAACATTTAATTATTGGAGGTTTGCATAGTACTCTGATTTTGCATTTGACTGAATTTATTCATTTTGAGGAGTACAGAATCTTTATTGTGCAAGTGAGATAAATAAATGCTCACATTTAGTCTAGAACTACAATACCCATCATGTTTACACACAACGCCTCTGCACTTATTTTTCTCAACATGGGGGCAGGAGAGCTGTCAGTCAAATTAATGTGAAAAAGTAACTCAGATATTTTGTTGTAAATTTGAAAAATAATGCGTTACTTTACTAGTTACTTGGAAAAAGCAATATTATTACGTAACTCAAGTTACTTGTAATGCGTTACCCCCAACACTGCTAACCACTGTAGCTAAATGTGGTAAGCACACTTGTGTTCTCATTTCAGATGTGTTCTAAATTATTAAACTGAGTCGTGAGTTGAGTGTTGGACAGATCAGTTGTTCGAACCAGTCATTAAAATGATTTGGTTCAAATGAGTCATTAGGTCGCAAATTGGACATTAGCAGACACGTTGTGTGTAAATCCCATCTGTTGGAACATCGCAAAAGATTTGACAACAGACAGAAAACACTTCATAACTGGACAGGATTTGTTTCCCGTTTATTGAAAGTATGGTTTATGTCAGCTGGTCAGAGAAGAGTCTACGTTTTTGAGCGCAATTCAAGGAAAAAAATGTCTGAATGCGCCACGTGCAACATGGATTCAGTCTTCCGACCTTTTGATTTGATTAACGTAATATGTGAAATATTAGAAAGCTAAGACTGCTTATTTTTAAGACAGAGGTTTTGCGCATAAAACCTCATAAATCACAATAACTCATCAAATAAGGCTTTGGCGGGACAAAAATTTGTTTTGGCGGCTGCCAAAAAATGTAAATGTAGGAAAAACCCTGTCAATGGTGCAGTCATTTTTAATGACCACAGAGTCAGGACCTCAGTTTAACATCCAAAGGACAGTATAGTGTCTCCATCACTATACTGGGGTGTTAGGACCCACACAGACCACAGGGTGAGCACCCCCTGCTCTCCTCACTAACACTTCATCTTAGTTTTAACACAGCTACCTAGTTTTCCCAGGAGGTCTCCCATCCAGGTACTGACCAGGCTCAGCCCTGCTTAGCTTCAGTGGGAAACCAGTCTTGGGCTACAGGGTGATGTGGCTGCTGGATAATATCCAGTTCATGTTGGTTTTAGAGATAATAGAGAGATGAGCCAAAATTGTGTACAGGTAGTAAACAAATCATTATTAAGCAGTGCAACAATCCCCTATAAAGGATAAATAGGTAGATATTTATTTATTTTCAACAAAGGCATTTTCCAGACACACTCGTCTACAATTACAATGTCCCTTTTTTTGAAATTTCTTTGATGTCTTCTAATTCAAAGCCTTCTAGTTGTGTCTTGAATCATCAAAGTTTCTAAAACATTTGGGTTTGTGAAAGTTGATTTTAAGATTCTCAGCTTTGTTTTGTCTCGGGAAGGTCACCGTGATCTTTCATGTCTGGCCTTCCTTTACTCAAAATCTGACCTTTCTATTGTACGAAAAATAACAAAACCGGTTTTTAGATCCAAGTCAAAGCAACTTTGAGGTAGTTGACTTTCATCTATGGTTAAGAGAAAATGAATTGCTGGGGTTAATTGGAGGGCTTCCCCATTAGTAAAGTAGGCTATTGTGAGTTTGAGTAGCCCATGTTGAAGACTGGAATCGCTCGGTAATGATATGCACTGATTGGGATTCCTTGTCTTTTTTTCTCTCTCAGATTAAAAAAAAAAAACCTCTCTAATGATGGATTTTCTCATCAGATCCGTGTCTTCGGATGCTTCCCTCTCTCCCATCCCTTTTCTCTTTGGAATATCAAAGGATCTAATCTCCATGGAAATCTTTCCGAACGTTTCCTTGGTAACCATGGAGTTTCACATGGCTCAGATTTTCTTGTCTCAGTTTTTAATTTATAACTTTTATCTTTGGAGGTTGTGAAAGTGAAAATGAACACACATTTCAGTAGCCTATTATTGGCTATCCACCAAAAATATTTGGTGCAGCCTCTCCTGGAAAGAGGCTAGAGCCTCTTACAGTAAAATGTCATGTTTGATGGACACTTTGGGAAGATTGTGGGCAACATAATGATAAGGTACCTTGTAAGATCTCTTCTTTCAGGCTGGTCCCTAAAATGTACTTTTATCTAGTCCTATGTGAAATATGAACACCTGTGTGTTACCTTCTGTTGGATTATGCCCGTTGTTCCCTAGAGCTCCTGGGATGTTCCATTCATTACGGAGAGTGATTCTACCATTTCCCAGCAAATAAGAAATTGTCTCTTTATTGATGGTCTGAAATACAGACTTTTCTTAATCGTTCTAGCCATACTGCCCATTTTTTCAATATTGGCGTAGTTGTAAGTCCTCCTCTTTTTTTTTAAAGAAATTACAAAGTGAACCCTGCCAAACCGGTGAACCTCTACTTCAAGATAACACATGCAAATTTCAGCTTTCCTTCTTGCCTCCTGCCAGGGGATTTTCGCCCAGACCTGTAATGAAATTTAGGAGCAGTGGACTGTGAGTTTGGAGTCTCAGGAGCTAGAGGGAGCTTAGAGGGGGACCAGAACCATTTAGCTTAAGGAAATGGCTTTGACAAAACCGAACACTGACACGTCTTTCTCGGGTCAGTGATTTACAAGGAAAGACCAATTGAATGTATTTAGCAAGCGCAAATAGCCCACACTAATCTAAGAAAGCAAGTTTCTTTGAACAAAGTTGTTTGTGAAAAAGGATGAAGTCAGTTCTTTGTGCGCCAAATATTATAGGCAGCGGCTATTTGCACTAAGGGAAAAAATAGCATATTTTCTTAGCGATAGATGATATTTACACTGAAATAGCATACTATTTGAAAATAGTGATATATGCAATATGTGTAAATAGTAATTACACCTCTCTACACCTACCCCTAACCCTACCCAATAAATACTTGCTTTATTATTAAATTTTACTTTATTTCCACTTTTAGAACATTTTCTTAATTCTTATTGAAAGTAAATGCCTTTCCGATGTGATATGTGATGAGAAAAGGGAGGAGAGAGAGCTCAGCAAAAGGTGGATTCGAGCCGGGTGTCAACCTAGATCCTTGAGCCTTACGCTTAACTGACTACACCACTGAAGACGTTGAGATTCACGCGTCTTTTTTTAATCCTGTTTAGCCCAACCAGGCATTGTTAGGCGGAGCTAGTGCAAATGGCACTTGCCAACAAGGCGCGCTATTTACACGTGGTGTAAATATACGCTCCGAATATTATAATGGAGTCTTTGTGATGTTGAAGCTTCGACTTGTGGTAAAGAAAGGACTGGGAGAAATTCATCCCATGTTTGTGTGATATACATCATATCTGATATATTCCTAATTGCTAAGCAATCATCACTATTATTATTCCGAATCCTCGTACTTAAAGTTTGGAAATTGGACTAATCCCTAACCTGAATACCTCTAAGTGATGTTCGGACCTTGATTTATTTATTTATTTTCTTATTTTTTTGCCAGATTAACGATGCAACATAACCCCCATTTCCACCGAAATTACCCGGATTTAGCCTAGATTTCTAGGCTAGATGCAACAGGCAAAGCTAGCAAAAATTCCATACATTTACATAGGAGAAATCCAAGCCTTATTTGGGTCTCGAATATCATAGATAGGGTGGGGTCTTTTGACTTGCTCAGTAAGCAACCACCCAGAACACCAGTAGCAAGTGTTGTCAAGATACTGGAATTTCCAACCTCGATATGATACCTTGAAAAATATCAATATTCTATACCATTTTCAATACCACAGTGTAAACTGCCATATATACAGCTACACTGATAATATGTTATTATCTCATACTTTTTTGATAATTTGGGTAATTTTTGTTCTTAATTTTGCTTTGGATAAAAGCACCTGCTAAATGACTAAATGTAATGTAAATGTTCTCATAGCTTCCACGCGGCACAGGGAAGCTTTATTTGAATCATTAAATTAGATTTTCAACAAAAAAAGATAAGTAAACTCTCAGTAATAAAATAAGAACAAATAAACAAATAGCAAACAACAGCACAAATAAATCCAATAGAATAAAGAGACAAATTAAATAAAAGTTTTTCAGGTGTAAAATAACACTGGGTTTTCAATGTATAAATTAAAAATACAGATTAAGAGCAGTCAGTGATTTTCTCTTGTCTTTTGTTCTTTGATTAACATGACAGACAGCAGCAGGTTTATTAGGCTGCTGTCACTTTAAGAGCTTAGGGTTAGGGTTAAACCACTGATCCAATGCACCGTTACACCTTATGAGTTTTCTTTAAACTTTTTACGTTCTAAAACGGACTGTATTTACCTGAATACTCATCAGTTTTGTCAAAATAATCGTACATTTGTTCAAGAAAACCTTATCTTTTGATTTATTTTTTCAAGATAAGAGAGTCCAAGGCTTTTAAACATACTTTTAGAGATTGGCAGATAATGGTGATGGTTGTCTTCTGCTGATAAAAACACGCTTGCTGTCTTCCCCCGTATTTTTCAGTGACGTCTGACAGTTGTCCACCCCATAATCCTGTAGATTACTGTCATTAAAGGAGGAGGACAAGAGCAGGTGTCGGAAGAGAAGAGTTCCACTGGACAGCAGCAGTCTATTATGGAATATTGGGATATGATGTGTCTGGAGAAAGAACTGAGGACTGGTTTAGGCCGTGTGCGGTTTGTGTGTGCACAGAACGTGGATCCTCTGAGATGGTACATCTTAAAATACAATTAAATCTTTTCTATTATTTGTCGTAGTTTCGAGGGTGTTGCTACATAATTTCTTTGGTGTTCCTCTGTGTTCCCAACATTTATCTGGGTGGTTGCCAGGAGGTTACCAGTGTGTTTTGGCTGTTGCTTGTGGGTAACTGGGTTGTTCTGGAAAGTTGCTAATAGGTTACTAGGGCGTTCAGGGAGGCTTTTAGGGTATTTGTGTGTTTTGGCGGTTGCATGAGGGTAACTGGGGTGTTCTGGGCAGTTGCTACGAGGGGTTATAGAGTGTTCGGGGCGGGTGCTAAAAGGTAACTAGGATTGCACCAGATATTCATAAATTCTTAAATTGGAATGCAAAGTCCACACTAGGGGCTTAGTAAATACTAGCTAGTTTGGCTGCACCATCCGCTGTTTAGGATGTATTTATGTGGAAGAGCCGCTAACAAAGTATATACAGTGGGGAGAACAAGTATTTGATACACTGCCGATTTTGCAGGTTTGCCCACTTACAAAGCATGTAGAAGTCTGTCTTTTTTATTATAGGTACTCTTCAACTGTGAGTGACGGAGTCTAAAACAAAAATCCAGAAAATCACATTGTATGATTTTTAAGTAGTTAATTAGCATTTTATTGCATGACATAAGTATTTGATACATCAGAAAAGCAGAACTTAATATTTGGTACAGAAACCTTTGTTTGCAATTACAGAGATCATACGTTTCCTGTCGTTCTTGAGCAGGTTTGCACACACTCCTCCATACAGACTCATTCTCTAGATCCTTCAGGTTTCGGGCTGTCGCTGGGCAATACGGACTTTCTGCTCCCTCCAAAGATTTTCTATTGGGTTCAGGTCTGGAGACTGGCTAGGCCACTCCAGGACCTTGAGATGCTTCTTACGGAGCCACTCCTTAGTTGCCCTGGCTGTGGGTCGTTGTCATGCTGGAAGACCCAGCCACGACCCATCTTCAATGCTCTTACTGAGGGAAGGAGGTTGTTGGCCAAGATCTCGCGATACAAGCCCCTCATCCATCCTCCCCTCAATACGGTGCAGTCGTCCTGTCCCCTTTGCAGAAAAGCATCCCCAAGGAATGATGTTTCCACCTCCATGCTTCACAGTAGGGATGGTGTTCTTGGGGTTGTACTCATCCTTCTTCTTCCTCCAAACATGAGTGGAGTTTAGACCAAAAGCTCTATTTTTGTCTCATCAGACCACATGACCTTCTCCCATTCCTCCTCTGGATCATCCAGATGGTCATTGGCAAACTTCAGACGAGCCTGGACATGCGCTGGCTTGAGCAGGGGGACCTTGTGTGCGCTGCAGGATTTTAATCCATGACGGCGTAGTGTGTTACTAATTAGGGGTGCTCCGATTGATCGGCAACCAATCTCTATCGGTCAATAATCACTTTGGGATGATTGATTGGCAGTCTCTAAAAAGGCAGATCTCATGAACCGATCTCATGCTGACGACACATAAAACCCAGCGCCTGCCGTGAGAGCTAGGGCATGACTTGCAGCAACACCGTCTCATTCTCTTTCCGGCGCGGGTAAAATAATTATAATGCTGAAGATGAGGTACAATTCATATTTCTGTTTTTAAATAATTTACGAAGTAATTTGAAAACTTTCTGTGAGACGTAAGTTCACAAACAGCACGAGTGAATCACCGTGTGCGCGCGCTCTCTCTTTCACTTTCAAAATGCTAAAATGGCTTCACATCAGCGCATCGCATCTGCACTAAAACCGAGCTGCACAGTTGCCACTTACACAATTTTGTCACTTACACAATCGAGGCAGTGTCGCACGTCACTAAAGTTTATAATTTGCATTTATTTTAAAGTCTTGCCAGTGTTCAAACCGCTCCGCACTCGCGTGCTCTGCAAGAGACCATGAGCGTGCGCGCACACACACACACACACACAGGCCATCTCACAAAAAGCTTGCGAGTACAAATTGCGCTGAAATGGTCAAATACACACAAATTTATGTACTACATTACCGCCTTGACGAGTATGCACGTAAACCCCGTTGTGACTCGCGAGTGAAGATTTGTGCAGCTGAATGTAACCGTATCCGTGTTCGCTCTCAAAGTGACAGCTGTTGAATAAACTGCTGCTGTCTCTGAGTTTCTCTTTGTCTTGTGTTGTTTGATTAACCTTTATGACACTCACTGCTCTTGAATGACTAACTTTTGCAACCTTAAGTGTAAGGATTAATCTAATTAAATTTATTCAGGGAAGACCAATGTTAACTTACATTTGATTCCTTATTAAATGTCTTTCTATTTCTTACCTCAATACTAATGTTAGACCTACCTGAAAATTTGTCTTTAAAAACAAAAATGCACTGCATGATCAAATATTTAGGTGAGATAATTATATACATTTATATGACAAGAGTCACCTAAGGGAGGGATACCCCCATTGTCAGAAATAAAATTCAGGCCCTGAATGAATGTCTGTAAAATTCCCTATAAATAATTCTACATGATAATAAGAAGGCTTCAAATAGATCGGTATTGGTGATCGTATCGGCAGATACTGCTTCCTGTGATCGGCGATCGGTTTCAAAAATCCTGATCGGAGCACCCTTATTACTAATGGTTTTCTTTGAGACTGTGGTCCCAGCTCTCTTCAGGTCATTGACCAGGTCCTGCCGTGTAGTTCTGGGATGATCCTTCACCTTCCTCATGATCATTGATGCCCCACGAGGTGAGATCTTGCATGGTGCCCCAGACCGAGGGAGATTGACCGTCATCTTGAACTTCTTCCATTTTCTAATAATTGCGCCAACAGTTGTTGCCTTCTCACCAAGCTGCTTGCCTATTGTCCTGTAGCCCATCCCAGCCTTGTGCAGGTCTACAATTTTATCCCTGATGTCCTTACACAGCTCTCTGGTCTTGGCCATTGTGGAGAGGTTGGAGTCTGTTTGATTGAGTGTGTAGACAGGTGTCTTTTATACAGGTAACAAATTCAAACAGGTGCAGTTAATACAGGTAATGAGTGGAGAACAGGAGGGCTTCTTAAAGAAAAACTAACAGCTCTGATTGAGCTGGAATTCTTACTAGTTGGTAGGTGATCAAAGTCAAGTCAAGTCAACTTTATTTATATAGCGATTTTTACAATGCAGATTGTTTCAAAGCAGCTTCACAGTGCTAAACAGGAAAATAATGCAACAGAATTTTATTCGGTTGTACAGACGCTCCGGAGAAAACGGTGATGTCATCAGCTCATTTCAATTATCATACAGTGACAATGTGGGCAGATCAGTAATTTTGTTTATATAGTTAATTTTTTTGGATAATTAGATTCATTTGGATATTTAGTTGAAAATGTAGTGTCCCCAACAGAGCAAGCCAAGCCAAAGGCGAATACTTATACTTATATAATAATATATAATAAAATGTAAATTAATTATTTAAAAATCATATAATGGGATTTTCTGGATTTTTGTTTTAGATTCCGTCTCTCACAGTTGAAGAGTACCTATGATAAAAATTACAGACCTCTACATGCTTTGTAAGTAGGAAAATCTGCAAAATCGGCAGTGTTTCAAATACTTGTTCTCCCCACTGTATTCACATAACTTTTCCTCTCTTAAAATGTAAGTGTGTGTAAATGTTATCATTGTTATATATGTCTAAAAAAAAGTAAGTCTGTTGGGTAAAACAAGAGCTTATTAATGCAGTTCAGTCAGTCCATTCCTTTTATTCCAACCGTTCATAAATATTTAGTTTGTGTAGTTATGCTTCGGCTATAGTTAATATTGCAAAGCAAAAATATTTAGTAGTGTGTGTACTGTGTAACTTAGTGCCTTTTTATGTCAAAACTAGGCTAAGTTGAAACTTGTGCAGCTGGTGCAACCGGCCCCAGGTTACTAGTGTGTTTTGGGCAGTTGCTTGGAGGTTACTGTTCAAATCTACCTTAAGTTTAAGCCTGAGCAAGCACCAAGAATTACTGTTTATACTCTCAGACCTCTGATAGATTTCTTTCTGATTGATCTGTGACATTTTCACTTAGGATGATATCACCACTGGGAATCTCCTTCAGAGGAAAGATATTAGTTCTGCAAAGCAGTTTAGACATGATTAGGCTATTCATCTCAAACGGCACCAAATCCATGAAGTATGGAAGATCAGGGGATCACCTATCTACATAATTGATTTGAATAACAAAGACATAAACTGTTCCAGAATCAGCACTTCAGAAATGTACTGACCTTTTTCATAGATTGTGGTTTGCTGCTGTTCTTGGCACATTCGTCTCTTTGTAGCGCTTTCAGCCCACAATAAATGCGCTGTGGTTTCACAAGACAAAGCACATGGCGTTGTATGTGTGTGTGAGATGCTAGTGACAGGAAAACTGTGTTTAGAAACAGTACATTTGTACATTGGGCCATGAGGTCTTGTTTAGTCCTAAATTTATCCTGAACACGTTTGTTTATTTTTCCAAAAGCATGTGGTATATATTTGGAAAGGGTTTTCCTTTCCAAACTGACGTTCCATCAGATGTTTATCCCCAGGCAGGGAACTTACCAAAGAAAAGAAAACACTCATCCGTTCTCACATGAAAACCTGTGGCGTGTGGGAGAAATAAAGCTATATAAATACATCAATAATGTTTTATTTCTCACAGGCATTCTCTGTTGGTGGTGGACAAATTGAACTTCTGTTTCCTTTTTTACTTTCCGTTTGTGTTTGAGAGAGATTTTGGGATCAATGCTTTAAGTCGTTTGTTCCCTTGTAAATAAAAAAGGATATATATATATATCTCAGCAATTTTTAATAAGTGGTTATACACACTATCGATGGTTCTTTTGCAGATGAAAAACAACACCTTTCGAAATGCAGAGCCAGTTTGAATTGCAATAGAGGGACGTCCCAGACAATCTTAAAGCTACTCAATCACCAAGCCAAATATATGATGGGCTTCTCCAGCAGTCACCGCAGGGGCCTTTTCTCCTTGTCACTCATGTCTTTTCGTAAATAGCATGAAGTCTCGCTCCGCGTCTTATCTTTATTCTCTCCTGAGATGTGCCATCCCTGGAGACACTGAAGATAGTGGGGATATTTTATGGCAGTGGTCCATCACTACAAAAGAGTCTTTCTCCTTGAAGGAGCAATCTGGCATTTTGTTAATAAGTTAATAACCATTTTTGTTGCTGCAAGTTAAGTGTGTGATCTGTGAAAAGGTTAATCTAGTTGTACAATCAAGTTCTACAAGAGAAAAAAATTTATTGATCAGAGGTTCCTCCTTTTTAGCTCAAGCGACTTATTTACACTAATGTACCATTCAAAATTTTGGGTTCAGTTCGATTTTTTAAAGAAATTGTACTTTTCTTCAGCAAGGATGCAGTCATTTGATAAAAGGTGACAGTAAAGACCTTTATAATGTTACAAAAGATTCTATTGGAATTTAATGGGAAATTTAGTTCTTTGGCTTTTGATTGCATGTGGTGCGACCGTCCGGCCATAACTGCTGTTTTGGAAACATCTTTGAAATTACTCTAAATTTATTCATATTTATTTTCTACACTATTTGGCATGATTTCCAAAGTGTGTTGTAATCCTGCACATAATTGCAAAGCATTTGTTTTTGTTTTTTTATTTCTTTCATAATCTACAAACAAACATTGTCCAATGATGTCCATTTTATGAAATATCATGTGGTCCGACCATCCAGAAATGACCAATTTTTGGGACTTTTATGTTGGAGCAGCAAGCAGGCTTTTAACTCTCTTTCAAATTTGGAAAAAAATTAACTTTTAACGGCTGGTATGTAGTTACCACATTTGGATATCTTGTGGTGTGACCTTAAAAAAACAATGAATATTAAGTTATTTCTACAAATATATATTTTTATTATAAAATTCATAGGGACCTTTTGTGGGAATCTATTTTTTTGTTTTTGTTTAGGTGGCCAATTCTATGCCTGTAAATTTTGAGTGAATTTAAAAATATCATGTGGTGCGACCAAATATCATGTGGTGAGACCTGCAGCGTTTTCCATAATAGATACTGTATGTGTCCTAGATTGGCAGTTTTTGTGGTTTTATATTCAATTGATGGTTTGTATACATAAAGTACTTTATTTTAGTATAATTTGGAATAGATTTTTATCCAATTTGGGTCATTTATTTACAAATATTTCAGGCGGTTTATTTTTAATCTTTGTACACTATGAGAATAAATACCAATTTTAGAGAATTAATTTTAATTTAAACTATTTAAGTCTATTTTACCAGATGCCACTGCCAAGCAAAGAAAAAAACGCTCGCCAAAGGCAGCGTGTTAACTCTGACCCTGCAGCAAGAGCAGAGTATCTTGCTAGGAGAAGAGAAAGGTGTGTTCAAAATGTTAAATGAAACCTATAAATAAAGCAACATGTAGTTGCTTGTGTGTTTTTCATTACCTGGAGGAAATATATTTTTTCGCTAACATAATCATCTGCAGTCATCTATCATTGGTCCAAAGTAAACCCGAGCCAGCAACCTCCCGCTACTCTAAATTGAGCAGCCAAGATTGGGAAAAGTTCCGAAATATCTGGGTTTAAAGAAATGCCTAGAGTTAACACCATGTGCCACACTTTCACACAGACGTTCCGAATACCCATCAGCAGCATGATGATTGTCAAGTTTAATTAAATGTTTGTTTACAACAAGGCCACAAATGTTACCCTGGTCCACAAATCATAAGGGTACATTTTTGGCTTCTAAAAGCTGAATAAATTAGCTTTCCATTGATGTATGGTTTGTTAGGACAATATTTGGCCGAGATACAACTATTTGAAAATCTGGATTCTGAGGGTGCAAAGAAATCTAAATATTGAGGAAATCGCCTTTAAAGTTGTTCAAATGAAGTGGCATTTTACTACTAATAATACATGTTTGATATATGTATTATTTACATTAGGAAATTGACTAAATATCTTCATGGAACATGATCTTTGCTTAATATCCTAATGATTTTTGGCATAAAAGAAAAATTTATAATTTTGACCCATACAATGTATTGTTGGCTATTGCCACAAATATACCCTTGAGACTTATGCTTTTGTAGCCTAGAAATCTAGACGCAGCCAGGGTCGTCTAGCAACTCTCCGTTGCGAAACACGACAAATAAGTCTAACCCCATTTAAGAAGGCAACTCTGAAATTAAAAAACAAAAATGTGAGATCATCTTTTGCAAAAACTCAAATGCAAATACTTTGTTTATAAACACTTTAATTACAGAGAACGTGTAGAAATTTTTTTAAGCATGTTAAGGAAATAAATGAATTTTAAGATAAATCACAGTCGCACCACATGACATTTTTTAAGGCTACGGCCAATTCATCTACATGAAAAAACAGTAAAATCACTTAATTAAAAAATGTAATATGAATTTATGTATACACAACATTCTGAATGTCTGAACAATTGCAGTCTATATGATTATTTTTTGTATTTTATAACTGGCCTGTTGAAAATCCTTCCATTGACCCAACAACAGTTGAGACGTGAGATTACTACATAGGATTGAATTGATTGAATCTCCATTCAATTTCTTTGCTTTCTATAGGAAGCAGTGGAGATATTAAAGAGATCTCATTTTATATTTTTATTTCTTAACTAAGACTGTATTCCTAGATAGACCATCATGTGTATATGGCCCTGTTTACACCTGGTATTAAGATGCATTTTGATCGATAGGATCACAAGTGGACGGTGCTAAATACAGGTGTAAACGTGGTCTAAAATGCTTTGAATTTGTCCACTTTCGACCACTTCCAGAGGCAGTCGAAAACACATTTGACCAGATTGCTTTCGTAATATGAACGCTCATGTGTTCGAATGTGTTCGAAGCAAACGGCCACAAAAGACCACCTACTCTCTGCCTACTGACCTAATGTGTAGACATTATGGGAGACGCGCTAGCCAGACGGGATTTGAACAATGTTCTCTGACCATTCCAGATTTCTAACACACACTCAGAGTTTTCCGCATGGTCCTGTGGCTATCAGAGAAATGAAAGCTGCTGTTCTGCGTATGTTTTTCCGTCTTCTCTTAGTTTGTCCATTTGGTCGAAAAACTCATACTCAAACTCATACATTTACACCCCTATAGACACTCCCCTCGAAGAAATCAGGACAGATGTGGTTGAAAGGGGGACAAAAGAGATGGATTAAAACACCCGGTGTGAATGGAAATGTCTCCCTCGTCTACTTGCGTTTTGATCGATCGGATCACATCTTAATACCAGGTGTAAACAGGGCCTATCATGTCTCTTTTATAGTATATCAAAGTACACATTTGACACATTTTCATTATGACTATGCCCATTACTCCATCCAGATCAGTATTTCTGTGATTCTTTGAATGAATGAAAGCCTGGAAACAGATCTCAGGGCACTCACCGAGTTCAAGATCCTTTTCATAGTTTAGAAAGGCAATCGTTGCTTATCATACCCTCCGCTACCGTTGAGAAGAAGGAAAGCGGAAGGCATTTCCATGCCCTGTTTTTCTCGATCTGTCTCTCTGAGTCTAGCGAGACTGAATCTATATAAGGGAACATTAATTAAAAGGATATACAGCGAAGAACAGCAGTGTGAGATAGAACCTTTCCTCTTGAATTTGGATGAGACACTTTGACAGCTTTTCATCTTCGTCTCTGGCTTACCCAGCCATCCCTCTTCTTTTCCTCTCCATCTGTTTTCTTTTCTTCTTAGAGTTTGCGATGGAGTCTTTTTTGCTTCTCTATTTTTTCCTACATTCTCCTGCGTCATTAATTTAATGTTCTACGTGGTTATTATACACAAATATCCCATGTCTCACCTTGCAATGTCAGCCAACGGTTGAATTTAAGTCATATACAGATTTAGCACTAGTTAACTACCAAAATTGAAATGACTTAGTAGTTATATGGACTACTTTTATGGTAATTTAATGACCTTTTTTTGTCATTTCGGAGCTTGATAGACTCTAGGCTTCTATACTGAAAAGAGTGACTATTCTTTCAAATATTGGTGTTCAAAAATTCACCTTTTGTGCTCCTCAAAAGAAAGAAAGAAATACGGTTTGGAATGACGTGATTCAAATAATGACTGATTATTCATTTTTTGGATGAACTATTCCTTTAGATCACATTTGCTTTGTACTGCAGAGTCGAAAGGAGCTACAACAGGGTTGGCGGAAATGGAGCTCAGTATTAGGTTTCCAAAAGTAAAAGTGCCAAAGTATAATATATTTTGATAAAAGTTTCGATTTTGATAAAAGTATGAAAAAGACTTATTTACTTCACAGCTCTTTATGGCATTAGTAGCTCTCTCATTCCTTTGTCATTCTCATTGTCTTTTCCCCCAGTTTTCAGGCTTTGAATTTATATATTTAGGTTGATTGGTTTGGTTCTCCTTATTGAGGAGTTTTGGAAAACTCTTTGGAGAAAAAATATGAAAAATATGAAAACTCTATGGGCCCTATTTTAATGAGCTAAGCACATGGTCTGAAGGGCATGGCACAGGTTCACTTAGGACGTGTCCAAATCCACTTTTGCTAGTTTAACGATGGAAAAAATGGTCGGCGCACCAGGCACATGATCCTAAAGGGTTGTTCCTAGTCTATTAATGAGTCATGAGTGTGTTTTGGGCGTAACGTGGAATAAACCAATCAGAGTCTCATCTCCCATTCCCTTTAAAAGCCAGTTGCGCTTGCGCTATGGAGGATTGGCTATTTACATGGCAGAATATAGACACCCTCAACCTGATGAGGGTTTAATACATGTGTGTATTTCCACGATTGGTTAAATAAGTAGCCATTTAGCCGTTTCACAACTTTGTGAGATCGCGATGAACTGACAAATTAACAGCATTTTAGTGATCGTAGCGATCTTGGCTCACTTTCGAGGCTCATTTATTGAATAAACTATTATTGCTAAGAGGACCAACGGCCAATTGCATGCTGCAAAGTTTCGAAAGTGGCATCTAAATATAAATGCCACTCTGCACGAGACAGAAATATCCCCCTGAGACCCAGAATAGAGGTTTTGCCTCTGTAGAGGACATTATATAACGAATTTCTCTGACAACATACACAGTTTTAAGTCCGGGCCTATAAATGAAATACAAGAAATACATTTCTTGTGAAAATATTATTACACGTCTTTTTACATTACAACACATTAATTTGCAAATTAGATTAGTTTATAGATGCATTGCCTATAGAATGGGAATGGCATTTATGGCCATGTTTACACACACATATTGCATAAAGTAAAATGGTATATCAAATTATTCTGTATCTTTAATAACATTGAGGATCATCTTTATACAAAGTTTGGATAAAAAAAAAAAAAACTTGAAGCATAAAAATTGTTTGGTGAAAGACTAACACTTGTTTGTCAATTCATGTATTTTAATTTTCTCAATAAAGGGGTTCTGGTGTCCTCTACAGAGCAGAGGATATAGCATAGCCTATAACATGGGAATAAAACATTTTTAAAAAAGTATTTTTCATGCTCCAAACAATAAAAAAAAAAAAAAAAAATCTAAATTCACAAAACCTTTTTTTCTGGTTCTCAGGAAGATGACATGTTAAAATACTAGTAACGCATTAAAGCAATGTAAAGGCAGGCTAATAGATTAATAGACAATTTGTAGAAAAATATTTTTAAAATTACAAATTATTAGTAAATTACTTGTAAATAAATAATCATAAATTTCTCACTGTGCACTGCTATGGTGGAGCCGTTACTTAGCCTGTCTGCACTTTACTAGTGCACCCTCAGCAATTTCAGAAGATTTGATTCTGGAAGCGGGCCTATATACACTCACCTAAAGGATTATTAGGAACGCCATACTAATACTGTGTTTGACCCCCTTTCGCCTTCAGAACTGCCTTAATTCTACGTGCCATTGATTCAACAAGGTGCTGAAAGCATTCTTTAGAAATGTTGGCCCATATTTATAGGATAGCATCTTGCAGTTGATGGAGATTTGTGGGATGCACATCCAGGGCACGAAGCTCCCGTTCCACCACATCCCAAAGATGCTCTATTGAGTTGAGATCTGGTGACTGTGGGGGCCATTTTAGTTCAGTGAACTCATTGTCATGTTCAAGAAACCAATTTGAAATGATTGGAGCTTTGTGACATGGTGCATTATCCTGCTGGAAGTAGCCATCAGAGGATGGGTACATAGTGGTCATAAAGGGATGGACATGGTCAGAAACAATGCTCAGGTAGGCCGTGGCATTTAAACCATGCCCAATTGGCACTAAGGGGCCTAAAGTGTGCCAAGAAAACATCCCCCACACCATTACACCACCACCACCAGCCTGCACAGTGGTAACAAGGCATGATGGATCCATGTTCTCATTCTGTTTACGCCAAATTCTGACTCTACCATCTGAATGTCTCAACAGAAATCGAGACTCATCAGACCAGGCAACATTTTTCCAGTCTTCAACTGTCCAATTTTGGTGAGCTCGTGCAAATTGTAGCCTCTTTTTCCTATTTGTAGTGGAGATGAGTGGTACCCGGTGGGGTCTTCTGCTGTTGTAGCCCATCCGCCTCAAGGTTGTGCGTGTTGTGGCTTCACAAATGCTTTGCTGCATACCTCGGTTGTAACGAGTGGTTATTTCAGTCAAAGTTGCTCTTCTATCAGCTTGAATCAGTCGGCCCATTCTCCTCTGACCTCTAGCATCAACAAGGCATTTTCACCCACAGGACTGCCGCATACTGGATGTTTTTCCCTTTTCACACCATTCTTTGTAAACCCTAGAAATGGTTGTGCGTGAAAATCCCAGTAACTGAGCAGATTGTGAAATACTCAGACCGGCCCGTCTGGCACCAACAACCATGCCACGCTCAAAATAGGGGTGTGCGATATATATCGTCTGCGATAATATCGTAATTGGTGTTTTAACGATGTGCGATCTGACATTATCGAGTATATCCCTCACACACACCCAGAGAGTGCATGCATATACTACGTGATGAGGTCTAGATTAGACTAGTGCGGGTGCGCATTTACAGTGCACACTTTCACTGCGTGATTTATCATTTATCATATCATTCATCACAAGAGTGACAGGAGCTGACTGAGATGACAATTCAAGCAACCCGCCACCGAATTGGCGCTAATTCAAAACTGAAAGTAAAATGTGCAGCATTTAAGCCTTGTTTACTTTCGTCTGGCTCCGCAGCGCGAGCCTCCGCTCCGCTGACTGCGCCTCGTCTGCTTGGCACTTTTGCCGCGAGCACCCTCGCGCTTGTGCGAACGCGCCGAGTAGGTATAAACAAGGCTTTACGGACGAATTGTCATTCATTCATGGCGTGCGTCTCAATCATAGACCGATCAATGCCTGATCGGTGCCCTGACTACTGAACTAGGGAGCTGATTGATTGAGACGCACCCATGGCCTCACAGAGCGCGCATTCACAGACGAGCTGGAACAGCAGCGTTCTTGATAGCGTCACTCAGCTGAGCTCGCTCTCACTCCGGTTATCTCTATATGTAGCTTTATTTTAGGCTACAATAAAACGAAATGTGTCTTAAAACACCAGTCTCTGGCTCTCTTTTTTTCATTAAAAAAAACTTAAACATATTAATAGCAACACAAATGTGGTTCAGGCAACGGATATCTTGATTATCTTCAATGCATTACAAAATTAAACCACCACACAGAATATGAATAATATCAAAAACTTTAGGAGTCAGCCGACCACGGCAGTCCTAAAGCTGCCAAGATACAGCACAATAACACACTCAGCAAAGTATCGTCTAATTATCGTTATCGAGAAAATCCCAGGAAATATCGAGATATCCTTTTTTGTCAATATCGCACACCCCTGGCTCAAAATTGCTTAAATCACCTTTCTTTCCCATTCTGACATTCAGTTTGGAGTTCAGGAGATTGTCTTGACCAGGACCACACCCCTAAATGCATTGAAGCAACTGCCATGTGATTGGTTGATTAGATAATTGCATTAATGAGAAATTGAACAGGTGTTCCTAATAATCCTTTTGGTGAGTGTATATATATATGCATTAGTAGCAGGTAAATGTAAAACATGGGAACAATGGCTGATTCTTTGAGAGAAAGGAATGATGGGAGAGACTATTGATTATATGATGATGGTGGATATGCAACTTCTTGCCCTTCAGCTTTATTTTGATTGCAGAGTGTCACATGAGACTGTGAGCTGGTTAATTATCTAGAATCAATAGTTCAGCCATAAACCAATTACAAAATCCCACTAGTGAGATCAGGACAATACACTTATGGATTATGCATCAGCATTTTAAATTGTACTAGACAGACTTTAAAAAAAGCCAAAACTTCTAATAATGATAAATTAACCGAGCTTTTTTTTTTTAAGCGTAGATCCTCTGCCCAATTTCGTGACTTAAGAGTTTGAATCAATGACTCAACCGACATTTGTTTAAACTTGCTCATCTGTGCATTTTCCTTTTTCAGGTCTTGAGGGACCGGATCTCAAACAGTATGGCACGTATACATTGTTTATGATATTGGGATATTAATAGCATTACGTAATTCCCTAGTCCCGTCTGCCTCCTGTCTCTTTACGAGCCCAATCCTCCAGCTTCACTCATGGCAGCGCACGTCAATCATCTGTCAGATGGAGAATAGCTCTGTGTCGAAGAGATCAAGGTTTCAGATCAGGCCTTTTGCTTTTCAGACCTTGAATTTGTTTGTGAGTTAAAATGGTAGGAGCGGCATGTATGCTAATGCTAAAGTCAAGGCAATGAGGAGTTATTCAGGTAAGAATGAATGTGTTTTTGGTAACACTTTAGTTTGGGGTCCAATTCTCTCTATCAGTTGCTTATTAGCATGGATATGACTAGGATATAGAGTGGTGCAGGTATAACATCACTTTGTTGGCCAAAACGCAGAAGCGAATTAGCATTTTAGCACTTCCGGTTCCCTTTGTTACAAAGTCAATGAGTTTTTTTAATGGGAATTTGGTTAAATGGCCTAGGTCTCTGGTGAACACAAGCTCAAGACACTTTCACGTTTTATTCTACGGCATAAAATACATCAGTATTACTCCACTCATGATTCTTTCAAGCTGTTATGTGTCTTGAAAAAGACTAACAAGTGCTAACAAGTGACTAAATGGGACTTCAGAGGCAGTCGAGATTATAAATATCACTCCGAACAGGCAAAGACAGTTCACTTTTACAGCCTTGTTATGCTTATAATTGTGCTCTTATAAACTATTATAACTCAAACACTCTGGGAAAATGTTTTTAGATGAAAACGGAAAGAGTTGTCTGAAGCTTCGTAATGGTAACTTTGAAGTCGCACGACCGTGGTGTAGTTTGTTTTATAGCCTACCTTTAGCTTTTTAGTTCTGGCGACTTCATTTAGGCTTCAAAATGAATAGCAATTGTGTTCAACTGTGATCATTTTCTTGATGGACAAAACTTGCAACTGTAAAGCTGTAAAGTTGGGCATTTTAACATGGGGCTCAATGAGATTGCTGCTTGCTCTCGTCAGACGTAGTGTAAGCATTTTGAATTGCGAGAGGCACTTTCAACACTTTTTCCACCGAAGACGATCGGCCGGAACTTTACTTTAGTATAACGTTTTAAATATTGATATTTTTCTTACACAAATGCATCGATTCGCTTCGGAAGGCCTTTATTAAGCGTTATTTTGCGTAAGAGCTAATAAAATATTTAAACTCAAGACAATATTTTGTGTCTAATTTACTTGAGACAAGTAGCCGTGTAATAAGCGGGATAATGTACATCCAGCCGGTTGTTATTGCAGAATAAACCCCTTCAGAGTGACGCAAGACCTGGATGTACATTATCCCTTACTTAACAACCTTACTACCTATTAAAAAGCGGCAATTCGGAGTCTGAGGCAAAAATCATAGTTAAAAGTGAGAATTGGACCCTAATCTAAAGTGTGACCATATTTTTAATACACATATCTATCATTTTAAGAGAGAATTTTGTTTCTAATATAGGCTGAAATCTATCAGAATTAGATTAGACATTACAGTCTGACTGTGTCATGCAGCTGTTGAAAGCCTTTGTCTGTGAGGAACAGATGGTGGGAGAGATATTAAGTAAAAGTGGAAGAACAGAGACGTCCCTGATGTCCCAGACTCTTTGAGTACATGTAGACAACTAAACGTAGGGGGGCTCTTTTTAGAGGGGAGCAGTTTGTCTGACTTTTTTTTGGTTTTTGATTTCTACAAACTAATTTATCCAAATATAATTTCTGTCCAACCTGGTGATCAATCATCTTATATTTTTGCTCTTCAAACCATTTCTGATTTACATATTCAACTCTTCACTTTAAAATATTCATCAGCTGAATATTGATGTAACATTTGACTACTGTTAACTACACCCTGCCTGAAGTGAAAGCAACACATGCTGGCTACAGGTTGGACACAATGGGTTTTTTAATGGTTTGAAAAGAATAGAATTATCAAAATGATGCATTTAGGATGTCTTTGACATATATATTTCACATTCATTCATTTGGGAGATGCTAATATCCAAAACTTAGGGTGGATTCAGGTTGATCTTGATAATTATTGGCATTGAAATCCCAAAGTGAGCCTCTTTTTGTTTTTTGTATGTTCCTGGATTAAAAATGTCTGTTTCAATTAGTGTGATTTAGTGCTCATAAGATTTTAATGAAAGATCACAAAACACAGATTTGTCTCAATAGGAGGTTTAACAACTCTGTCGGGGGCTCCTTAAATTTGATAGAAATGAAGCACGCTTTGATGAGAAGTGTGTTTGTGTGTGTTCAGAATAAGTGTAAAAACTGATGAGAGGAAGGAGGAAAAGGAAGCGTGGGTGGGTGGACACAGTGTCTATGGATAACCCTCTCTTAGCTTTTCAACTTTTCCTTTTATTTGCTCTCTCTCTCTCTCTCTTCCTTCCAATCTTCCTCTTGACTGTGGATAGCATACAGTCAGCCAGTCATTATCACACAATAAATCCCAGCATGAATTGAGATAAATAAATAAATGCACATTAAATATTAACTAGTTCAAATTATTATGAGGCTGTCAATACGGATGGATGGATGGATGGATTTGTATTGCTTAATTTTTATTGTTATCAATGTTAAAAACAGTCGTGCTTTAATATTTTTGTGTAAACCGTGATATACATTTTTCTGAGGATTAGAAAGAAAGTTCAAAAGAACATACATTTCATTTAAAATATAAATCTTTAGTGCATTGTAAATGTCTTTACTGTCACTTCTGAAGTTTATCCTTGCTAAAAAAAAAAAAAATTAATATCTTAAAGGTCCCATGGCATGGATTTTTTATTTTATTTTATAATGCATTCTGAGGTGATTGTTTATATGATTTTTACATCATAAAATGTCATTATTTAGAAATAAAAGGCATTTTTTCTATACTGATGTTTGCCCTCTGGCTGAATGCCCTGTTTCAAGAGGCGTGTCTGCTGTGAGACTTCAGTAAAAACGCCCACTGTTGTGATTGGCTGACATCTTTGCATTTGAAATGAGTTTTAAATCTTGTAGCGGAGGGGACGTGGTTTAACGAGGTCTACGAGGCACAAGGCTGCCAGAGAGACGGATGTCGCTTCTCATCAGTTCTCTCAGCACGTCTCAGTTCAGTGAATTGTTGTAGTTACTAGCATATACTTCAGGTTATTAGTTTAATTCTAGTCGGAGGGACTGTCACTCATGTCAGAAAGTTACTAACTTTAGTAAATGATGGATCAGCGCTGACTCGAGACGCGAACCGTTTAGAAAAATTCAGTCCGATTTGGTGAACTGGTTCGACCGGTTCACTAAAAAGAACCGGTTCAAATGAACGATTCGTTCGCGAACCGGACATCTAGTGGACCAGAGACGGAGTGATTGCTAACAAAGTTATTTATAGTAACTACTGATTTGTGAGAGCGCTGTCAGCGCGAGTTAATTTGGTTTGTATCTGAGAGTTCTGAATAAACACGAGTCCCAGTCACGCCGAGTCCGTCTTAATCATTATTCTACCAACTTTATAACACATGTAATGTACCATTACAGCTGTCGAGATGAACGAGTTACGAGTAAGTGTTGATTATTGCATTATTTTTAGATATTTTCCTATCATATGAAAAGCGTCAGTGACGCGCATTGAGTACACAGCGCAAAAAAAGACACAACAGCAGTAATCGAATGTAATCCAGTTTATTGGGGGGAAAGCTGCCTAGCCCGGATACGTTCACGCTTACCCCCCTTCTGCTTAATCTCGCGCCGTGTTTGGTGCCTCCGCTGTGGGCGAGATGCAGTACTGGGGGTCGGTGATGTTGAAGGCCGACCGGTCAGTGCAGCCCGAGCCTCGGCGTGCGTGAGGTTTATCTCTAAAGATGTGGCTCTGCCGATGTTGAGCAGAAACTCACAACTGTATGCACATTTTAGAACAGATAGACGCGACGAGGACGTACAAAAACACTGACTCACAAGATCGAAAACACCGTTCTATCGGGAGAGAGAGAAGCCGCAGCACGAATAATAAAGTTCTGTGTGAACTTGAATAATTAGCTACACATCAGAAATCACTGATCACAGATCAGAAGGAACTGAAAAAAAGACTGTTTTCATTTATACATCCAAACACTGAGAAACTGCCAGCATTCACTCGTTCACAAGCCATGATCTCTCGAGGACAAACAAATATAGCGTTTGCATGGGCGTGCCAAATTCTCTGGGCGGAGGAAAGGGTGGTAACCGTTCCTGTTATGACGTCATAACAGGAAAATTCAAGATCAGCTCGTCTGGGCTGTCATTTTCTCAAAGGCAGAGAAAGACAGCCACAACTCTGTTTACACCGATCAAAATTTCTAGCCACTTGGGGACAATATTCAGGCTAGGGGAACTCATATTAATGTTGAAAAGCTCATAAAATGGAAATTTCATGCCATGCCAAATTGCATTTTTTTTGTGTGTATTTCAGCTTGGAAAAGGGCTGGGATTATTCTCTTTTGGAGTTTTTGTTATATCAAGTGGTTGCATTCAAATAACTTTTATTCAAAGACTTTGTTTTTTATCTTCCTGTCTGTCTCTCTCTTAGGAAAGGAAATTGTGCGCACATCCATTTCTAGAGATCTACCGAGGGGGGATGATCCACTATATGAGTCCGCTGGCTCGGCAGGGGGATTTCTATGTTCCTGAAGTTAGAGAGGCCCAAAGATGGTTACTGGGAAAAGAGTCCGACGAGGACAGGAGGACGGACATCACAGGTATACTAATTATTGCTTTCCTATTGATGCTTTCTTATCTAAAGTAACTCACACTACACAGAATAAAGGAATAAAAGTTTAGCAAAGCCATACTTTTGATTATCAGCATACTTATTTTGGCTAAGAACTGACAGAAAGAGACAGTCTAACTGACATGTAAGCTACCAAACATAGTTTCTTTGGTTTTATCATGACTTTAGTACAAACTTTTTTGGCTCCCATCTGAGATTTTTAACCGTCCCACTGTTTATTGAGCACTAATAGTAGCCTATTGTCAGTTTAACAAGTTCACATTTAGTGCGACCAGTGTATTTCAGTGGTTGACATTTCGCACGAAAGTGTTTTAATATGCATTAACCACCACCTTATGGAGTTTTGATGTGGTCGTGTCATATTGGCTGAACTTACCTACACCTGCTCTAGTGATAATGAGACACAATCTGTGTGTGTGAACGGCGTATTGCCCCAGTCAGACCAAAGCCCAGAGGTACCGCCGAGCAAATATGAAACACGGGTGAGCTGTTGGTGAGGGGTGTACACACCAGCTGTCCTGGACTGTGTGAGTGCCTGTTCCACCTGTTAGTCTGTTACCTTGAAACAAACGCATGATAATAACAATAATATATGATAGAGGAAGAAGATTAAAGCAGGGAAGACGGAAGATTAAAGGACACATTTGAAGCCTGCTGGTGTATTGGGTCTAAATGTGCTGCTAAATTTAATATGTTTTACAGCATGTCTTATTCCTACTGTCCTGTTCAAGTGCACGTTTGATCTTGCATGCATTTCCTGGGAAACCTAGTTGGCTTCTAACTTTAGGAACTAACATGAAATCGTCTGAATCAGAAAACATGTTGAAAATGCACTATACATGTATTTATCAATCATAAATATTGCTAAATATATTGGTAACACTTTACAGTGAGGTTTAATTTATTAACATTAGTTAACTACATTAGTTAACATGAACAATCAATGAACAAAATTTACTAATCCATTTTTAAGATCAGTTGTGTATGTTAACATTAGTTAATGCACAGTTAACTAACATGAATCTTTTTATTAACTAGCATTAACAAAGGTTAATAAATGTTTTAAAAATGTATTGTGCATTATTTCTTGTTAGTTAATGCATTAACTAATGTTGACAAATGAAACATTATAAAGTGTTACCAATATATTTTCAATATTGGTTTATAATAAAAGCAACATAAAATACTGTTTCTATAAGTGTTTTAGGAATATGTTAAATGGATAATGCATCCAAAAATGAAAATTATCATCAGTTTGTCTTTTTTTTTAACTTTCATTGTTTGGACAAAAACAGTATTGAGTAATTCAGAAAAAAAAAAAAATTCACAGTAGAATGAAAATAAAATGTCATGATTGATGGTATTTGTAACATTTACATGTATGAATTTGGCAGACGTTTTTATCCAAGGCAACTTGCATGGCATTCAAGCTACAAATTTTTTCAATTCATGCATTTCCTGGGAATCAGACCCATGACCTTGATGTTGCTAGCGGCATGCTCTACTATTTGAGTTACATTACCGATAACCATTTCAGAACTTATGACATTATTAAAAGAACTAGTTAGAAACCCCTTTCACACAGCAATACCCGTAAAGAGCCGTAAAGGGGGCAGTCGTGGCCTAATGGTTAGAGAGTCAGACTGACTCAAACCCAATTTTCAACTCAAACCCAATTGATTCTCAATACTGGCTTGAAATGACTAAAGTGCCCTTGAGCAAGGCATCTAACCTGCAATTGCTCCCCGGGCACCACAGCAAAAATGGCTGCCCACTGCTCTGGGTGTGTGTGTCCACGGTTTGCTGTGTGTGTGTGTGTGTGTGTGTGTGTGTTCACTACTGATTGCTCCTAAAATGTGTACACTAACTTGGATGGGTTAAATGCAGAGGGCACATTTGAATTGCAGAGAGTTACCAAACTTTCTGGTAAATGCACAAATGTGCTGTTCACACAAGCAATGATGTTCCGTCTTTTACCAGTTAGATACCATGCACACATCAGTAACAAAATACTGGTAAACTCTGATGCCAATCATTGGAAATTACCTTTAAACACTGAGCTGTTTTCTTCATCCGCCTTGAAGCACTCTAGTTTCATTTTAGATACATTTTGTTACTTCTGAGTGACAGCCATTATGGGATGATCAAGACGTCCATCTAGTGCATGTTTACATAGAAAAAAAACAATTAAAAGCAGCAGAACTTTAAAGGGATATTTCACCCAAAAATGAAAATTAGCCCATGATTTACTCACCCTCAAGTAATTCTAGGTGTATATGACATTCTTCTTTCAGACGAATACAATCAGAGTTATATTAAAAAGGTCCAGGCTAATCCAAGCATTTTAATGGCAGTAATAGTTGCTCTCTTTTTGAAGTCCATAAAAAATACACCTGTCCATCGAATAACGTGCTCCACACGGCTCTGGGGTGTTAATAAAGGCCTTCTGAAGCGAATCGATGCGTTTGTGTAAGAAACTTTATCAAGTAAAGTTCCAGCCGATCGCCTTCCGTGGAAAAGTGTTGAAAGTTGAAAGAGAAACTGACGAGCGTACCTGGTCGCGTTAGTCTTTCGATCGGCAGAGGCACTTTCAACACTTTTTCCATAAATTGAACACGGAAGGCGGTCGGCCGAAACTTTACTTTATAAAGTTTTAAATATGGATATTTTTCTTACACAAACGCATCGATTCACATCAGAAGGCCTTTATTAACACACCAGAGCCGTGTGAAGCACGTTATTTGACGGACAGATGCAGTTTTTATGGACTTCAAAAACAGAGCAACTATTACTGCCATTATAATGCTTGGATTAGCCTGGACTTTTGTAATATAACTCTGAGATATATATATATATATTGAAAGAAGAATGTCGCATACACCTAGGATGACTTGAGGGTGAGTAAATCATGGGCTAATTTTGATTTTTGGGTGAACTATCCCTTTAACATAAACGGATCTTTATGATTGGCCCAAAGCAAACTTCTTATATCAGCACGTTCTGACCTGGTACGTCATACTCATAATTTACTGGTAATGTTACAACTTCTCATAACTGGAAATTGCAAGAACTGATTTACCAGTATTTAAATGGTCTTGTTCAGGCGTGATCTCTAAACGGTAATTTACCAGTAAAGACTGTTTGTATGAAAGCATGTATTTGACTTTATTTTCCATATAGAAATAAATGTATTGCACTTTTCAGGGTTCCTATAGATCTTCCAGAGATTTGATTTCGCCCTGCAGCTCAGTCTGGAAACCTGTACATTCATTTATCCTGCTTCTGTCACACGGGAACCAATCACAGACTGGCTTATCCACCTGGCGTGCTTTTGGCGAGTTTAACACGATGCCGGATAGAGAAGCGATGGATCGATGCCCGTTGATCACGCCTCTTGTGGTCTGATTGGTTGAAGGACTATCCAATTGCGTACAGAGTCATTTGAACGATGCCTGTTGATCACGCCTCTTGTGCAGTAGAAAATACAGAGCAGACTCTCCAGACCAATGTTCAATCTTAAATTGAGCTTGGTCTGGTGATAGCCAGACAAGGGTTCCTATGCAGTTTGGAAAAGTATGGAATTTGGTCTTGTGTTTCCAGACTATTTCCCCTATTCAGTTATCTAAGATATAAAATTAAGAATTTCTAAAAATAAATGCGTTTTCATGGCAAAAGTTTTAGTGATCCTTTAGGGTGTGTTCACACTTGGCAGGTTTGGTTTGGTTAGATTAACACAAACCCTGGTGCGATTGCTCTGTTAGTGCGGTTCACTTGAATAAGTGTGAATGCTACCATCCGAACCATTGTGCGCACCAAACAACTCTGGAGAGATTGGAATGAAACATGAACGCAACGCAGACCAAAGACATGTAAACTAACCAAAAACAGGACATGATGTCACAAGATGTGACGCTAAAAAGGACAGAATGCTGAAGAATATCTGTTTTTTCTCATCATAGTCACGATGTTGCCCATCACAATTCGGTACAGGCATCAGATCCGCGTCTCCTCACAGCAGATCTTCCTTTGTGTGTGTGACGGAGGGATTCCTGTCGCTGTTTTGACTCCTTTACACATTTTATAAGCTCTTCACGAGTTCTCAGCTGGTCAAAATGCCATCATATGAAGGCTACGCACAAACAACGAGCGCATTTGTCCCAGCACACAGCTTTGTTTTGGAAGTTTGGTAAGTTCTGTTGTGAAATATACGTAATAAAAGCCGACCAATCAGGTTGTGAACATATCCCTATGGCTTTACACTCTAAAAAAAAAAAGGTTCTATATGGCAGGGGTTTTCAAACTTTATGATGCCAAGGACCCCCAAATATGATGAACCTTTATGAGGGACCCCCTTCCTGAAATCCATCTATTTTTATGTACAAAAAAAACATTTAAACTGTTAGATAAATAGTAAGTGTGAAATTATAAATACAACATATTGTTTCCCAACTTAAACTGGATATTAATATTGGATGTATAAACCTGAAGTTAAAATGTATTTGTATAAGCAACTTTCACAATAAATGTATGTAAGCAGCTCACATATTGCGTTAAGAAAACTGCTTTACAACCCCAGTAAGCGAGATAAAGAGGACTATAGTCAGAAATATTCACTAAAGATACAAAGCAAACATATACAATTCTGGAATGTATACAGCAAGAAAGGAGAGAAACATTTAGAAATGAAACTGAATGAATATTCGGTAGACTTTATCCATTTTGCTTTGTCTTTTTATTCTCTGCAATTTTCTGGGGACCCCTTAGAACCTTCCCCGGACCCCAGTTTGAAAACCCCTGCTATATGGCACCAAAAATGTTTCTTGGCTCGTAATCATGGGGGAACCTTTTTTAGTGCTATATAGCACAAATTTTGGGGCTTCAGTGGTTCTTCAGCGGTTCTTCCCCGGTTCTTTGACTAAGGTGCTATATAGCACCTCTGAAGAACCACTGAAGCACCAAAATTGGTGCTATATAGCACTAAAAAAGGTTCCCCTATGATTATGAGCCAAGAACCATTTTTGTGCCATATAGAACCTTTTTTTTTTTTTAGAGTGTAGGTTCGGTATCTTTAGGTTCGGTGTTAAAATGCTATTAAACAGACCAGGACTAAATGTTTTTTTGGGGGTCTAGACCAAGCGAACCGAAACTGTGTGAACACCCTTAGTGATTGTCGAACACAATTGAATAAATTCAAGGGGCACATTTTCATTACACAAAGCTCTTTGTCTTTTACCATAAGCGAAACTAAACGAATGTGTGTGTGCGCCTCTCAAACCAGCAACAGATAAAGGAGCAAACGATCATCTAAGTCAGACTGTGGTTTGCTGTTTGGTGATCATTCAACATCAAACCATGATTACAGTATCAAACCGTTGTGTCAGAGGTGAAAACCAATGAAAAAAAAAAAGAGAAAATAAGAATATTTGCAGATGACTGTACTGTATACCAAATGCAATTCTGACGTGTTTATGTTAAATATGATCTACAGAGAGGACATTTGAGAATGGAATTTACAATTGTATTTCTGACAGTTTTGTCTGTCGTCCTAGTATTTATTAGTGCACACAATAGTATTCTGAAAAAATGACACTTTTTTTTTGTGAATTGGTTTTCACATTTTAATGAGCAGAAGTCTGCCAGCAGTGTGCCTGTAGTGACACAAAGTGCAGAGAACAGATGTGAACAGAAAAGACAGATTTTTTAGTCCTTGATTTTGAAGTACTTCTGGTTGTCTCCGAGCAGATGTCTGAGTTGTGTTTTGAAATTGCCAGAGAAGTTTCACTGGATTTGTAATGTCAGAAATGACTGACCGTTTAATTATTAATATGCACTATCATCTCTTTTTGAAGATTGAGTTAAATTGCAATAATTCACTCCAAAAAAATAACGTAACGTCTTGTTTCAGCGCTGTGTCAGCTATGCATTTCTGAGCAGATATCGCAAACGATGTTGTCAAGTGATGTTTTAGTTGTCATGCTGAAGGAATCGCTGTGTTTTGCTGAAGTGGTGTGAAGCTGACCTTGCTGCTCAGATTTAAGCATTCAACATCTGTTCCCTGGTGAAAGATGCTGTTCACGAACGGCTACAAAATGAGTTTTGTCAAAGCGGCATATTGCACTGAAATGTGCTTTAAATGGCTGGGGCTGTGTGGGTGAAGTGCCGTCACATATGGGAAACCAAGGGGAATTGTAACACCTTAAATTTCTTTAATCACAAAAGAGTGATGGCCAATAGCATAGAGTCATTAAGGTTCTCTCTTTGCTTGAGAAAAAAACATTGCATTATTATGTGAGCAAAACAAAAACAAAATGATTTGGATATATACCAATTAGTTTTCATTTTCCAATTCTTTTTGCAAATGTTCAAAACTTTTGGATGTCTTTGAATCCTATTATTAATACCTATTTAATTTATTGGTTATCAGATAATTGATTTTTAGCTCTGGGGTCCGTTCTTCGTACCTCACTTAATACATCTGAGATGATTTGACAGATCCCAGATCTTTTAATCGTGATAACTGATTTCTGGCTAATTTGGTTCTTCAAACGAATTTGCGGATTGGATTAAAATATCTGGATTAAGTTATCTGAGATTACTGTGCGTTCTTGTGTTTCCTGAAGAGGGCAGATGTATCGATACTCAAAAACCACGATCAGTAAAGCAGCGATTGGCTGGCGGCAAAACAGCAACGTAATGACATCATTTAATTAAAAAAGCCAACTGGCAGAAAACTTGGGGGGAAAAAAACATGAATTTCTGGACCTTTATAAGGAAACAGCCAAAGGACCAAACCAACATAAAAGTTATAATAGATAAATGTTTTTTTTAAAAACATGATTCCCAATTATTTATATTCAGGATTTTATAGTATTTGTACACCCTTTACATTTTAATTTTAATGTTGTACTTAGCAATTCATTTAATTTTTAATTCAATTTGAAGCAAATTTGTTACGTGACAATATTAAAGTTTCTTAAGGGCCATGATCAAGTTCTCTGCTTCTCCTGCGCTACATCAAGCCATCCCATTATATCTGTCATCACTGAAATGAATGCATGGCTTAGAGTAACTGTACAGCATGTGTGTAAGACTGCAATAACATTATTAAAGCTGCGAGCAGCGATGACGGGCCCAAGCCGGTGGCACCGCCACGCCGGTGGCATCAGCATAACTGTGCACGGCAGGCAATATGCATTTAAACAGGATAATTTTTTTAAATCGCTCGAATATGTCACATTTACCGCAGCAGCTGGTGCCACTATCACCACAAGCCACACCCATGATGTAATTTAAATGTAGATGATTTTTAATGTCATGGGATGAAATAGATCTCTTTCAAATATGTGAAAAGTTATCTTTTCCTGCTCAAAATGTTATAAGTCCAGAAGGCCAGTATTTAATTCAAGGTATTTGTATAGTTCTTTTTTTACTTATTCACAAGTGATAGTTATTTGTGATAGTCTATGATATGAAAGGGGTAAATTATCATCATCAAGAGTGAGCTGAGAGTGAGGGGGGAGGGGAAGGACTGAGAGAGAGGCAATCTGCACATTGAACAAGATTCACAAGATTTTAACAACAAAAAGAAATAAAATCTAAAATCTAAATGGTGGGAGAAAGTTTTTTTTACTTCAATCTCTGAAAACATTATTTTGAATATATTTGAAATCACAGATGTTGGGTGATGAGAATTGTAACTCAAATATAATTTAGAAAACTAGTCCTGTCTGAATAGTGATATGTCAGTGAGATCAGCTCGGGGCGCGCACACCGTCTATGGGTGATGTCACGTATTTTGCGAAATGCGCAGTTAGGTGATGTGTCGCCCTCCACACGTTGCGAAACAGACTCCGAAATGGGGAAATGTAAATTTGCGGACTCCTGGTTGGAGTAGGATGAGTTTAAACAATGACCGCAGGGTTTTTCTATGGTTTTTCCTGCATAGCGGCCGCCTCCGTCACATTTCGTGCCACCTCCGTCTGTCGACAAAACTCAAGACAGGCAGTCACTTGCTCAGATTAGGCATGTCCTGGTAATTAAATAATCATCAGAAATATATATTGTCACATGATCTTTCAGCAATCTTTATTAGTATTTTATGATTTGCTAGTACAAAGTCATCTAAAGCCATTCCATAGCTGAATGTCTTTCCTCCGCTGTAGCTGTCCATCATTCTCCGTTCAGCATTCAAACTGCGCGTCGTGTTTGGTTACAGTCAGTCAGCTGCTCGGTAAAGCTCACTCCAAGATGATATATTCCCGTTATAATACTTGATATGCAGATAAAATAATTTATCTTCCTGGAGTTTATCTAGCGGTTTCTGAACGATGTTGTGCTCCCTACCCGGGTGACAACACAAGGCATCACACGCACAATAACCGGAATTTAAAACTGTGAAGAAACCGACCGATATACATAGTAGACTAGGATTTGTGCGCTCAACGCTCATCGTCTCTTTATGCCGTGAACTTTTTAATGTGCACTCGCGGTGCACTGCGCCCTCTGACTCCATGTTGCTTTAAGCGCATCATTCTGCACCCGGGATGCGCATAAGCGCATTGTGCCACGCTTTCATATATTTTCATAGTTTTGTGCACTTAAAGATGATTAAAAAAAATCTTGTTCTCACGTATCTATCATATATTTGTTGCCCCTTTACAGAGCTGCACATTACGTTTACAATAAACTATAAATCTTGAAATGTTATATTATTTGTGTAGGCCCATATAATTATTTACATTCATATATAAATTAAATATAAATTGTTTTTTTTTATAAATGTATTTAATAAGAACACAAAGTAATTTGTACCTTTTCATTAACATTTTTAGATTTTATAAAATTAGTCCAGAGATGTTTTTTCAAGAATTACTTTTTGTAATTGCAAATTTTTTTAACTATCCACTCAACTAATTTAATATATATTTTTGTTATAGCTTATGATTATATATTTTTATTTTATTGCTCAACAGTAGTTCTCATCGCCGATGAGGTCTTTAAATATTTTGAGAAGGTCTTAAAAAAGTATAGTATAGTCATTCCGTTTCATGTTGACCGAGTTTGGTGGTACTTTAGTTGAGTATTTGTGCACATTTATGTGTGTGCGTGTGTGGTCAAACTGCAAACACAAAACAATTCACAATTATTATCTAGTAATGTTCACATCACCAAATACGTTTCTAAAACATTGTAACATCAGCTTTGTGTACTAAGCATTAAACTTTGTTTAACTAAATGCAACATATTTTACAGGCAATACAAACTGTAAATGTCTAAAACAAAACAAATATATAACATATAGGCGTTTAGGCGCTAATCGCAAATAACGATCTTCATAGTGATACACAAACCATCACAACACTTAAACAACATAACACTACTCACCACGCTGGGAATATAATGTAAGATAATAGTTTTAGCTGGAATTATTAAATGTTCAAATCTTCATTTGAGATCAACATGGCTTTCTCACTCAGTTCTCTAAGTTCAGTTTGTTTTTCCCTGCACTTCTTCCTGCACGATCACATCACTTGCGCTCACCGGAACAACGTCCTTAAAGGGGCAGCACCCAACATCAGGGATTACCAGTCCACACACACACACACACACACACACACACACACACACACACACACACACACACACACACACACACACACACACACACACACACACACACACACACACACACACACACACACACACACACACACACACACACACACACACACACACACACACCTGAAGAGATGGAATGTTTTTTTTTTATCCTGTTTCAAAACTAACACAATGCTGCCATCTTGTGTTCATTGAGGGGAGGGCACACACAGGCACAATACATTATACAAATAAATATTTATAAAAAAAATATATATATATATATATATATTCATCTGAAAAATAGTATAGTCATTTAAAATTAATCTAAGTTCAATTGCCAAACATACAATCTTAATTTAATTGAAATCAAAATATGATTTTACAAGATATGAGACAATTTCTGTTCCTCTTTTTTGTCCTTATTTAATCCCTCGCCATGGCAACACCGTTTGAGATATCCAAAATCCGTTCACATTTTAGCATCTTCCGTATCTTTGTTTCATGTTGACCGAGTTTGGTGGAGATTGAATAAATCGCCTACGAGGAGAACGTAAAAACTCAGACCCCGATTTAACCAAAAATTCACCTTAAAACCAAAATATCTGACTTCCTGTTGGTCGGAGCTAATGACTGTAAATTAGAAAGTTGTCCGGCTCGAAGAGAACAATATATGTACCGAGTTTGGTGACTCAAGATAAAACTAACCCCCCCACTTTTGTCAAAAGGTGGCGCTAGAGAGCCCCTCATCCCCGCCCGTTTCTGAGGCTTTGTCCATGTGTACTGACTGACATCTCTGATGTGTGTGTTGAGTTTCAAGCAGTTTCAAGCAATTTCAAGCATGCTAAGAGCCTCAGAACAACACTGCTACCTTTTAGTGAGGGGAGGGCAGACAGAGAATAAATATTCAGAAGAAATATATTAAATAAAATAAATATATTGATCTGAAACATAGTATGATTATTTTAAAGCTATTTGGTTACATTTTAATAAAACATTGTTTTAGAATGTTTTTAAACACACACACATACACGTTGTAATACCAGTGTAATACCCATGTCATTATACAAATTTGTGTCCTCATAAATCACAAACAAGAGAGAGAGAGAGAGAGAGAGAGAGAGAGAGAAACAAGTTTTTTTTTTCCTGCTTCAAAACTAATACAATGCTGCCATCTTGTGTTCATTGAGGGGAGAGCAGCAGACACAGAGAATTTCTGTTCCCCTTTTTTGTCCTTATTTAATCCCTTGCCATGGAAACACCGTTTGAGATATCCAATATCCGTTCACATTTTAGCATCTTCAGTATCTTTGTTTCATGTTGACCGAGTTTGGTGGAGATTGAATAAAACGCCTACGAGGAGAACGTAAAAACTCAGACCCCGATTTAACCAAAAATTTACCTTCAAACCAAAATATCTGACTTCCTGTTGGTCGGAGCTAATGACTGTAAATTAGAAAGTTGTCCGGCTCGATGAGGTCAATATATATACTGAGTTTGGTGATTGTAGATGAAACGAAGCCCTTCACTTTTGTCAAAAGGTGGCGCTAGAGAGGCCCTCATCCCCGCCCGTTTCTGAGGCTTTGCCCATGTGTACTGACTGACATCTCTGATGTGTGTGTTGAGTTTCAAGCAGTTTCAAGCAATTTCAAGCATGCTAAGAGCCTCAGAACAGCCAAAAGATTATTAAACTTTGACACGTTGCCATGGCAACAGTATTTGAAATTTCAGGAATCCATTTCATACGTCTCTATCTGTCATGTTTTCACAATATACTGATGAAGTTTGAAATAAATCTGGTGAAAATAAGATGGTGATTCAAAGCATTTTTGAAAGTGACACACTTCCTGCTGCCAGTTGGTGGCGCTATAACTTTGACTCACAAAAGTCATATCCATGTGATCGGCTTCTTATATCGAACACACAGCTGAAGTTTCATCCAAACCAGTCAATGTTTGCACAAGTTATAACACACTTCCTGTTTCCCTTTTCTCGCCATAAATTCGTTGCATCGCCACGGCCAGACTTTTCGAGATATCAAAAATCCGCTCGCAATTTAGCATCCTGGATATGTTCACTTCATGCTGACCGAGTTTGGCGATGATCGAAACAATGGCCTCGGAGGAGTATATTAAATTCCAGAGCATGCGTTTTCCGAACAACCCATAATAGCTCACTTCCTGTTGGGCTGACACATAACTATGAGCACGAAAGTTGTTCGGCCCGATGAGGTCTATATGTGTACCAAGTTTCATACATGTACGTGCAAGTGTGTTTGATATATGGACCAAGTTTTCAGACCCCACTTTAGGGGGCGCTGTCGAGCCCCCCTGCCACGCCCGGGTACCAGCTTCAGCCCGGCTCTGATGGCCGCGCATTCCGACGCCTGTGCGAAGTTTCAAGAGTTTTCGAGCATGTTAAGTGCCCCAAAAGTACCCGAGAAGTCGAAAAAAAAAAAAAAAAAAAAAAAAAAAGAAAAATCTGAGGAAGAACAATAGGGCTCTGCGCCCTTTCAGGGCTTGGGCCCTAATAAAGTAATTATTCCATCACAAATAAATCTCTCAATCAAGTGGCTGTGTCTATAGTATTATACACAACATAATATAAAAATGTATTTGAAAATAATATTATAATTATTATTGCCCCTGGTTCAGAAAGGAACTCTTGTAATAAAGTAGCAGTGGTTGGGACACATTTTAAGTATCAACGCCGCTTAAAAAGTTGCAATCTCAAAAAAAAAAAAAAAAAATGATTACATGAAATAAGCTGCTCACCAGCCGGTTTAAGCTTACAGACCTGTTACTATGACAGCAAGTCCAGGATGAGCGTTGAAGAACCAAACAATCCAAGATCATGCCAAATCGTCAACAATCAAATCTGGCTAACTGAATTAGCCTCGTACGAAGAACAGACCCCAGTGGCCCGTTCTTCGTACCTCGCACCTTGCTTAATACATCTAAGATGATTTGACAGATCCCAGATCTTTTAATCGTGATAACTGATCTCTGGCTAATTTGGTTCTTCAAACGAATTTGCGGATTGGATTAAAATATCTGGATTAAATGATCTAAGATTACTGAGCGTTCTTTTTTTCCCTGAAGAGGGCAGATGCATCGATACTCGAAACCACGATTCGCAATGCAGCGATTGGCTGGCGTCAAGACAGCAACGTAATGACATCATATAATTAAAAAGCCACCTGGCAAAAAACTTCGAATTTCTGAACCTTTATAAGGAAACAGCCAAACTACCAAACCAACATAAAAGTTATAATAGATAAATGATACATTTTTTTTTGTTTTTTTTTAACATGATTACCAATTATTTATATTCACGATTTTATACAGTATTTGTACACTCTTTACATTTTTATTTCAATGTTGTAATTTAATTTTTAATTCAATTTGAAGCAGATTTGTAACGTGACAGTATTTAAGTTTCTTATGGGTCAAGATCAAATTATCCTCTCTTACGCTGCATCAAGCCAATAATATCCGGCTCAGATTAACTGTACAACATGTGTGTAAACCAATAAAAACAAAATTATATAAAGTAATTATTCCATCACAAATAAATCGCTCAATCAAGTGGCTGTGTCTATAGTATTATACATTCTCATATACATATACAATATAACATTTTTATATTATTATTTAAAATTATTATTATTGCCCCTGGTTCAGTAATGCACTCTTGTAATAAAGTAACAGTGGCTGGGACAGATTTTAAGTATCACCTCAAGATGCAATCTAATCCTGTTTATATGAAATAAGCTGCTCCCGAGCAGGTTTAAGTTTACGGACCTGTTACTATGACAGCAAGTCTAGGATGAGCTTCGAAGAACCAAACAATCCGAGATCATGTCAAATCGTCAACAATCAAATCCAGCTGAGTTACTGAGTTAGCGACGTACGAAGAACAGACCCCAGGTAGCAGATTTTGTGAGGTATCAAACGTATCACTAGTTATAAAATAAAAGTTGTAACACTGAATTGAAAGATCAGTCCTTTAAAATATTTTAATAATCAACATTATTTCGTTAAAGGAAGGAACCAAAAACTGTTCTTGACTTATCAGCTAATAAGTATAATTTAATATTAAAAATCTATCATATTTCAAATATGTAATGTATGCTTTAAATGCATATTGTTCCAGTGCATTAAAAGAATATTAGTGCCATATGAAGGTGAATTTTTTATATCAAATATTATTATTATTTTTTTATTTTTTATTTTTTTTATTGATGCTCAAAACAATACACATGTTGTAACAAAAAAAAACAACAGAATACGGACAAAACAAAACAAAATAAACAAAACAAAAACAATTACATTACAAAGTTGCATCAAGCTGCAATGGTCCAAAACCTCTGGGAGAAGGGGAGAAAAAAAAAAAGAAAATAAAAAAAAAGAGGATGGATAACAAAAAGACAAAAATAATAGAAAGAGAATAGAAATAGAGTTGTAGTAGAAGTAGTAATCATAATAGTAACAATAATTATAACAACAATAATAATAATAGTAGCAGTAGTGGTAGTAACAACAATAATATTGATGATAATATTAGTAATAGTAGTGGTAATATTTCTAATTTATAATAATAATGGTATTATTAATAATAATAGTAGTAATAGTATTAGAAGTAGTAATAATAATATTCATGATAATAATAAGAGTGACTGTGGTAGAAATATTTGTGATGTATAATAATAATAATAGTAGTGGTGGTAGTTACAACAATAATGTTCATAGTAATAATAGTAGTAGTGGTGGTAGCATTAGTAATTTATAATAATAGTAACAATAATAATAACAATAATAATAATTCTACATTTAGGCTAGTCAAAAAGGTTGCTGTGGATACTGTTCTCTAGGTCTGAGCGCCTCTCCACGACCGTCAGTGAGCACAACCAACAGAAACCGCCGACATGGACACCACCCTTCGTCCCTCCGTTCCGTGCCCCCTCCTCTCCGACCGCCAGTGACGCTCAACCCCAAAAGTTAACCCTCTGTGCTTTTGAGTCATAACAGGCACCTCCAGAACAAGCTCGCTTAGTTTGGTTGTGACCCGTAAAAATAGAAGGGTTATTTTATTTATTTATTTATTTATTTTATTTTTTTATTTATTTTTTTTATTTTTTTTTATTTATTATCTGTGGCTTGGACCATGGTGTGCACCAGTTAGCTCCCCAGCCAGAGACACCGTATCCAACTCAGATATTAGTCAAACAGTATAGTATTACATGTGAGGAGGGGTTGGGACAAAGGCGGTGAGAGGGAGGGGCCAGTCAACCCAACCACCGGCTCTGTGATGACCATGTCTACAGGACAAGCCAGTCGCGCCCACCGACACCACCTAGAACAGCGCATGACCCAGATTATTTTATAAAGTAAAATATATAAAAAATTATGTTTATAAATCAATATTTATATATAATGTTATCTGAAATATTATTTATTTAGAATAAGCAAACGAAAAGGGGAGAAAAATAAATAGCAGAATAAAATGAGTTCTATTTTAATGTCAATACCAATACCACCACCCCTACTACCACCATCATCAACAAATAAATAGCAATTGCAATATTATGCATATTTCACATATTGGTAATACATTAAAGAAGTATAGAAATATATATTAACATATACCAAATACACATACATTTACATTAAAGGGGTGGTAAACCACGATTTCACTATTCTAACTTTAGCTAACGTGTAATGTTGCTGCTTGAGCATAAACAACATCTGCAAAGTTACAACGTTCAAAGTTTAAAGCAAAGGGAGATATTTGCTTTTAAAGAAATCAGTTTCTAAGAACTACAGCAAACGGCCGCTAGGGACTACTACACATTCACCCAGGTTTTGCTGACATCACCAGGCCCAATATTTACATAAACCCCTCCTCCGGGGAATATGAAATAAGGGGGGGTGAGGCCATTTTGTATCGCGGCGCTGTTGTGGTATAGTAGGCTGGAGTGTTGTTGCCGCGATGCCAAGGAAACGCTGTTATTTTCATCCGGATTGCAGGTCTGGGGTACTTGCTCTGTTCAGCCTTCATAGGGACGGGGGTGCGTTGCAGAGCGTTTAAAATAAAACATGTTATATGCACGTGTGTTTGAGTCAGCGGGGAATCAGGCGCGCGCAGGGCTCCCTGCAGCACATCCACGGAGGAGAACATCCACCGTCTTCGCGATTTCAATGCCAGATTTGCACAACGTCAGCTGCGTGAAAAAAACACTGCCGGTGCGTGGATGCACGACGCGCGCGCTGCACATTTCACGGAGGACAACACAAACTTCCACAAACTTCGCGAGTTCAATGCAGGATATGCACAACGGCTTGTCCTGAAAGCTGGATTTACAAACAGAAGCTGTTTACGGGCCACAACCTGTAAGTCTGATTTATTTTTCATCGATGTGTTTTCCTGTAATAGGTTGTAGCAAGGAAGTAAACAGATGACAACGCTGTTCTGCAAACCAGTCTGTTAAATGCTCATTCATACTTAACGTTATCCGACGAACACCTATCGTTACAAACACTAACGTTAAAATCTCAACAGCGAACTTGGCATTAGTGTAAATGATTCTTTGATTAGAGCTTTTATGTATTGTTTATCTACAGGCATGCTAAACATGGTTCTGTGTGTGATTTGGCTAACTTACTAGTTTAAGCCAGTGCTTAGTGTTTGTTTTGGGTTAGTTCTTGCGACAGATATTTGGCTATAATCGTTCTAAAAATACAAAAGTTAAAGTGCCATTCAGTAGCGATCATTATAGATCCGCAGTCTTTACTCTTGAGGACTGAACAGGTTCTGCTCGATCATCTTCACTCAAATGTTCTGGGTCTGATTCGGGCTCAGATTGGTATGGTTTTATTGACGCCGTTGTTTCTAACACTGACCAAAGCACAGCCTCCGATAAAGGTAAGGGGCGTGACGTTTCCGACAAACGTGCACTAGGCGTTTAGCGAATCACAACACACTGGGCCAGCTAACCAATCTGAGCCCATTGCGTATTTTTGAGGGACCGGCTTCATACAACCCGGAAAGCATCAGACCGTTTTACAAGGAGGGACAGAGCAGTGTAGAATAAAGGTCAAATATATGAAAAATAAGGCAATTTTTTTTAAAACGAAGCATGAACACATGTTACAGTGCACCCCACAAACACAGTCAAGCCTTCAAAAGAATGTGTTTTACCACCCCTTTAAAAAGACATATAGCAGTAAACAATTGTGGAATGATGTATTCAATAATGCTCAGAGGTTATTTATTATAAGTTTGTGAACCTGTGGTTGGGAGAGTGCGGGGGGTCTGGGTCCACGAAATTTATATGAAGATGAATTAGAAATGGTTTCCAAATATCAAGAAATGTAGGTATATTATTCTTGTTAATGTATGTTATTTTTTCTAATGTGATGTATTCTGTAAGAAGATTGGTCCAGTGATTGATATGTATACAATTTTTGGATTTCCAATTTAGTAAAATTACTTTCTTGGCGATAGTTAGTGATATGAGTAGTGGGTTTTTATATTTGGCTGGGAGATTATCAACTTCTATGCTGTTATTGAGTAAACAGAGTGAAGGGGATGGAGGGATTCTACAGCCCATGATATCAAATATTATTTAAAAATATTGTAATATTAGAATTTCAATCAAAATTGTAATATTGGATAATGTTATTTAATATTCTCACATTCTTATTTGAGTGCATTAATGTTTTTCTTTTCAGTTTGTTTCAGTTGACCCGACCACCGAATTCCCTAAGCACTTGCAGTCCACTTTAACTAGGCACTAAATATGCAGAAATAATGCCTAGTAAGTATTTAAATGAAGTCATTGTCTTTATTTTTAGTGAAAACATCTGTCATTTCTATGTAAATTAGGCTCATTATAGGCTATAGATTCTGCCATATATAAGATATATTACATAATTAATTTTTTACATATAGTCCACAAGACCAAAAAAGCGTAATTTATAAAAATGACCCCATTCAAAATTTTATGAAGCGTTCATTCTTAATACTGTGTGTCGTTCCCTGGATGATCCACGGCTGTTTTTTTTGTTTTGTGATGGTTGTTCTTGAGTCCCTTGTTTGTCTTGAGCAGTTAAACTGCCCAATGTTCTTCAGAAAAATCCTCCAGGTCCTGCAAATTATTCAGTTTTCCAGCATCTTTTGCATATTTGAATGATCTCCAGCAGTGACTGTATGATTTTGAGATCCATCTTTTCACTCTTTTCCCTCTATCTCTTAATGCATTGTTTCGTTCTGGAGCATCAGTGAATGTTTTAACCTTTTTTAATAGTTGTGTTTGAGTCCCTCGGTTGTCCTCAGTGTGAAAAGATGGATCTCAAAATCATAGTCACTGCTGGAGAGCGTTCAAATGCGTTCAAATGTTATTCACATATTTTCACAGACTCTGCAAGCGGTTCACATACTTTTTCTTGCAACTGTATCTATAGGTTTTGGCCCAATTCATCCTTAGTGAATTCCCAACTCCTAAAAGAAAGAATAGATTCTGTACTGCTGAAATGAGTCATCAGCAATTCCAGTCTTACTTCCTGTTTCATACCTACGTAACGATGTAAAAAATGTGCATAATGGGAGCTTATGGTCTTCATTGGCTGCCCGTGAACAACGTCTACTTTGCCCCGCCCTCAAACACTGTAGTTGTAGCTGAGGCCTGGAAGAGTTTGGTTCGGGCTGCCGACATGTTGAGAAGATGCCGTTTTCTGAACTTTACATGCACTTCAAAAGGATGAGGAATTGAGGAATTTTCATGCATTTCAAATTGATGAGGAGAAATGGCTCCAGTTGACATGAAAAATGTACACGTTTCATTTCTGACACGCACTGTAAGCAGTATAAATGCCACACAAATCACTACAGACTTGGCCGTTTGACCAATCAGAGCAGGGTATAGGCTCGCAGAAAGAAGGGGTTCAGAGAGACTGAATCTTCAAATGAACGTTTTCAGACTCTTTGAGAAATTAGGAGATGTACAATGTATTACAGATAATGAACGTTTTTTTTGGACCTTGCATGCATGTAAACCAATTGTAGGAGAACTCCAAAACAAAATTAGGAACCTTTAAAATTGCATAATAGGGCACTTTAAACCAAGTATTTCTAAGTGTATATATTTTAATAGTACGATTACTGTTGGCACATTTAAATGTATAAGTGCACACAAATGCCAAAAGATGGCAGGTACATTTGTAGTAGTTTGAGAGTTATAGAAGCAAAATATATAAAATGTTAGTTTTCCAGCAGCCTCCGCTACGCATGCTGATGGCATTTGAAGGACACTTTTTTCTCTCTCTCTCCAACACTATCAATCTCTTCATCTTTATTCCTCTCTCTCTTTCATACGCTCACTTCCCTGTCATTCCTCGCTATCCCCCCTTATCTAGTCTGTCCGTCCCTACTTACAAAAATGCCACATTGACAGGAAGAGCAGGAGGCAGATAAACAACACTAAGTGAACGGTCATCCAATAGACACACAAAATATCCCTTTATCTTAGAAGCACTGACATAAGCAGAAAAAAAGCTGAGACGCAGGCGGTCCTGACACGTTTGTCACTCCGACATGCTGAGTGTGAGCGTGTGGGGTCTCCTTCACAAGCAGCATGAGCGCACACACACGTCTCGGTGAAACTCACCTCTCTCAAGCTGTTAGTCTGTCTGTTCGCTCTCATACTGTCAGTTACTCTGTGTGTGTGTGTGTGTGTGTGTGTGTGTGTGTGTGTGTGTGTGTGTCTAAAAATCCTGATAAAGAAGATTTATTGAATGGCTAAAAAACATTTTACTTCATGTTTCAGTAGGAAGGCACACCATATCTGAACCATATTGATTAATTGGCAGTTTCATTTTTTTTTTTTTTTTTCATTTATTCATATTAGTTGATATTTAGGAATTTTAATAGTACATGATAATTTCCCCAATTTTTACACACTTATAGTTAGTAAAATGTCTGACATGGACTATTGAAATAAAGAGTAACATTTTTTTTTTTTCATTTATTCAGTAAAATAGTATAGAACTTTAATATCAGTCATTTATTTGGTTATTGGCCACAATGTTCATAATGATCATCGAATTATTAGTATTGTCCTGAATGTTTGTCCTATGTTTCAAAGCACTTTTTTAAGAAAAAATCTGAAGAAAAGTGAGTTCCAGTGTTATTTTAGTATTATTTAAATATTTATTAAAGGGGTGATGAACTGAGGAATCAACTTTCCCTTGAGCTTTTGATATATAAAAGGTCATGGTAATATAAGAATAAGTAAGTTTCAGAGCTGAAAACTTCCTTGTTAGTCAAAGAAAAGCTTTTATGACACCAGGCCCAGAAAACGAGAGCTCTCAGAATGTGCGGATCTCTTGCGTAATAGGACCTAGACGCCGCCTCTACAGATAAATAAGCTTCCTTCTGAACACACACTTATGTGAGTAGGCTAAAACATGTTTTTTTTATGTGTTTTGCATAACATTACAGATCGTTTGAAATCTATTGATTACATACCCTAGAAAGCTGTCACAGGGTGGAGAAGGTGTTATTGAATTGGTTCACTCGTGATCGGACACGTAACGTTATGGGCCAGGCGCGAGTGTGTGTCTCTCCGCGTCCGCGCGACGCCAGTGTGTGTGTGTGTGTGTGTGACCGCGCGAGCGAGTGAGTGATGTGTCCGTCCGCCCGTCCGCCCGACCGCCCGAGTGAGTTTGTTTTAGTGTTTGTTTGATATTTTGCGAGTCCTCTGAGCATTTCCCCCAGACGATTCCTGGGACAGAAGGTAGCTGAAGCTCATTAAATATGCAAATATTATCCAATCCTAGCCATGGCCGTTTACTTCCAAGTCTTTAGTTCGGCATGCCCATCAAATCCGAGTGTTTCTCAGAGAGCCTCAAAACCAAGGCAGAAAATAGCCTATTACTTATTCATTATGTTTCTGAATGTAAAAACTACACAAACGTCATAAGTTGACCTCAGACAACAGTATAAAAAAGCCAGTTCATGACCCCTTTAATATTTTGAATTAGCCTTTATTTTTATTTTGTCTTCATTTTAATTTAAGTACATTTTTGTAATTTTGTTATGCGCTTTTATACGTTTTTTGATGTAGCTTCAATATATATATATATATTTTTTTTTTTATTTCAGTCAGTTGCAAAGGCAATCTAATTTTCATGTAATTTTTAATAGCCTATTTATATTTTATTTCGGTTTTATTATTTAATGAAGTTAGTAGTTTTAGGTAACAGTAACAACACTGGTTTTAAGTATTTTATTTTTTTATGCATTTAGACAAAATAGTACAGAATTTTAATATCAGCCAATAATTGGTTATGATCAGATTATCAGTATTGGCCTGATTTTTAGCATTGGTTCATCCACATGTTCTTTTTCATGCAGGAAAAATTATGAAAATCTAGATTTTACCATTGTAGAGAAAAGATTGAGTTGCTATGTATTTTTTATTTATATGTGTGTGTGTGTGTGTGTGTGTGTGTGTGTGTGTGTGTGTGTGTGTGTTAAGGGCGTTTTTTGCATCATGCTATGCAGGGTGCTCTGAATTGTTGGTTGGTAAGTGGTCACTGGTCAGATGAGTTTAGTCACATAAATGACACCACAAACGTATTGAGACAAGTGCTATTACTTTTCTTAACAGTCAGATGTGCAATTTACTCCTGGCAGATGATAAAACTGGTAAAAAAAACAAGCATAGATGTGGATTCACGGAGGGATGTGAGGGATCCGAGCTCTTTTGAAATGGTTCAATAATCAACCACCTAGTAATTTAAAACAGCTAAAAACAACTAAAAGACCCCTAGCAACTGTATAGCAGATAGTTTAGAACAGGCTACAGAAACCTAGTTATCTGCAAAGGTTTTTGTTCACACACACCAATGCCAACACAAACACTCCTCATCTCCTTTCCACAAGCACAACTGCTAATTAGTAAGTAGCACCAGTGCAGAAACGACCTGGAATCGCTGATTCAACAGAAGGGAACGCGAGTCTCTTTTTTTACTTGATGTTAAACGAGCTTTTGTGTGCTAGCCATACAGGAGACGCTTTCATTTGCGGAGGTGCTGCTTGCTTACTGTGACACTGTGGCGAAATTAATCACCTCTTGTTTTTTGGTGTGGCCGTGTAAACACACAGGTGCTGATTCCCACAGCGAGTGCAGTTCCGTGAGCCGCCTGCCCCCCTCGGACAGCCGGGACACCTCACCTGCCCCGTCCAGCACCAGGACGCACTCGCACGGAGATCGAGACCGACACTGGGACTTTGAGCGTGTGGAGAGAAGCGACACCTCCAGCGTTTCTTCCTTCGAGGAGCTGGACCTCGATTCGGACAGGACGGACAGGTGTGAGCACACACCTCCAGCCCTCACAGGAAGGGGCAAAAACAACCTGCAGGGCCAAGACAGAGAGATGATGGTTGAGGAAGAGTGAGAGAGCGAATGGAAAGTGAAGTAAATATAGGTGGTTTTAAAGGGATAGTTCACACAAAAATTTCAATTCTGCCATTGTTCTTGTGGTTTCAAAAGCCGAATTACCTTTTGTAGAATCTTTATGTACTCTTAACAGCTTTCAAACTCCAAAAAGCACTGTAAAAGTGGTCCATATGATTGTTTCTAAGCTGTGTTATTTTAGTATTATTTATATACTGTCATAGTATTTATTCATACTTTGAATAAGCTTATTTTTACATTTTTAATTTTAGTTTGTTTTATTTAATATTTCTATTTAGATTTATTCTTGTTGACGTTTTTCATACATTGTTCATTTTTTTATTTCAGCTTAATTTCAATTTTTAAAAAAAACATTTTTTAATACTTTTTGTTAACAATAACAACAATATTGATTCTAAGTCTTCTGAAGCCATTTGATAGGATTGTGTAGGGAATAAGATCATCTTTCCCTCTGCAAAAGTTCGACAATAAATGGCGTTTTGGTGAATATTATTATAATAACTGCTTTATTTTGGTCTGTTTCTCATAGAAAACTATAGTAAGACTTGGAATATAGTGGCATAGAGTCATATGGACCACTTTTATGGTGATTTTTTTTAATCCTTTTTAAGACTTGACAACTATAATCTGCTGAAATTCTTCTATTCAACTACAGAAAAAAGAATGAAGTTGAGGAAATAATGACCATTTTTATATATGTCATCATTTTCTTACCCACAAGTTGTTTCAAACCTTTATGAATTTCTTTGTTCTACTGAACACAAAGGAAGATATTTTGAAGGATATGGTTAACCAAACAGTTGATGGGGAAAAAATACTACTATGGAAGTCAATGGGATCCATCAACTGTTTGGTTACCAACATTCTTCAAAATATCTTTTTTTGTGTTCAGCAGAAGAAAAACATTCATAAAGGTTTTGGAACAAGTGGAGGGTGAGAAATGTTTAATTTTGGGTGAACTATCCCTTTAAGTGTTATGGCGTATTTGTGTGTGAAAACATGCTTCTATTGATTAATAGACACAAACGTTTAGTAAGGACCGTTTTCTATTGCAAAGGGAATCTGCAGGTACAGAATTGTGTCTAGACAAACAAATTGAGCCAGGTAACCTGAATGTCTTGAAAGCATTTTCATAATATGATTTAGTGCACCCTCATTAGTATTTCATTAGTGAATCTGTTGTTGATTTGTTAGCTTGTTATTAATCGTAAGTTCCTAACGACTAAAGTTAAACTGACATCGATGTTAGTGAATATTCATGTGAATCTATCTAATGTTCAGCTTTCAATTATTTGAGTCTAATTTGTTATTCTCTATCCTCACATTCCTCCTTCAGTAATTACTAATTTGTGCCCAAAGATACTCCCAAAACTGAAGAGTTATGTGACTTGAATATTCATTCATCAAAGCCATATGTTCATAGACAAACCAATTTGCATCTTTATTTGCATCAGAAACTGACAGATAACATTTCCTCACTCGGGAGGCGATTGCAGCGTCCAACACTTGTTTATTTGTAGTTTGCATTTAAAAAGTGTTTGAAGCACATAATTATATGATCATATTATATCATATAAGTGGTATTTGCATATACTTGATTTTCCACTGAGTTTACAAATTACACTTGATCAGTGTAGTATATTTTTTTAGCTTTTACATTGGTATTTTCTAAACGTTGTATGTTGATACATTTCCAAGTGTTACTCTCTATAGACTTTTTTTTTTTAATTTCTTGTAAAAAGAATTGATATCTTGAATGTTTATCCTTGAAAATGTTTCCTTTTAGTTCCAGGTTGTGCAAGTTCACACAAACTTCCGGATAATCTTTAATATAAAAAGTTTAATATTTCATATCTATGGCTGATTGAAATTCTCATTGATTTGTTCAGTTAGTTGTTGAGCAACTTAATAAACTGTTTTAACAGAAAGAACTGGTTCTTCTTTCTGCATAAACCTTTGGTGGTGTATAAATGTTATATTCGCTCATAATACTGCAGGTGTTGTTTTAGTATCATTCATATACACTGTAATTATATGATCAATAAGTTATGACAACATATGTTTTTGTATTGCTTTAATTCATCAAAATAAGTTAAGCCATTTTCAACTTTTTGTAATTTAAGTTGACATAACTTGAACATACAAGTTGATTGTACATAATTTAAGGCAGCAACTTTAAGTGTACTGCTATGTTAATTATTTAAATTTTGAATTAGCTTTTATTTTTACATTTTCCTTTTAAGTTTTAGTCACTATGTGCTTTTTAATACGTAAAACTATATAGTTTTTACTACTAATTTTACTACGTCAACTTGAACTTTTATTTCAGTTATTTTTTAAAGGCACAATATGTAGTTTTTCGCTGCTTCAAAACAAAGGTGTAGCTTGATAACGCCGAGATTGAGCGTGAGATTCATGGGAGATGTCATCTTCACCTCACAGCCGGTGGAAAAGAATCGGTGTGGGACTCTGGCAGATATCATGTTCATGGATGAGTTTATTAACATTATTGTAGCATGAAGCAGAACTGGTCTGAGTGCTGTGGGAGTGCAACGTGGCCACTAGAGCGATTGAAATGAAAGACAAGCGCGACACACTACTCCAGAGCAGCGGAACTTTTATTATGCCACAGTCGCCGCCTCCGCTTCTTCCGTCATGTGTATATGGGGTAACGCACAAGAGGGTAATCCAGCACCCAGAAAGCGTACCTTCCATTGGGGCAGCCATTGCTAACCAAGCCATCACCTGCTGTTAGCATCCCATTGACTCCCATTCATTTTGGCGTCACTTTGACGGCGAATAACTTTACATCTGAGGCGTTTAAAGACTCCATTTGACAATTGTTTACATTGTCGTGTAAAGAAACACGACGATGTATAAAAGGCTCCATTACCTTGTATCTTACACTATCACCCTGTAGATGCCGTTTTTGTAAAAACTAGGCTAACGATTGCGTCATAACCACGCGACTCTGTCGCATAGTAGAGAAATTACCGTATAGACCCAAGGAGAAGCTCACAGGCAATCTTTTGCTGTCTATGAGGCAATCGGGGGGACGTGGAGGCATAAAGTCTGATAAAGTCAAGGGAGAAGCATGGGGAGAAGCCCATAGAGAGCCAAAAGCAACGGGACAAAATATTTCAACAACGTGATTCAGATTTCACTTTTGCACAACTACTAGAAGACTTACAACTGTCAGACAGGTTGCTCACGTCACATCTACGTGGTCAAGCTCAGTCTGAGGTTGCGCAGTAGCTCAGCCATCAGGAAGTGAGTGCTTCTACGAGACTTCACTTTTCCCCGTCGAAGCCTATGGGGTCGCTATGTTCATTTCTTTTACTGTCTGGACGCAGCGCTGTTATATCATATTACATACATTGTGTTGAAAATGATGTTATAACGTTGCTCTGTGCGTTCGCTCAGTGGCTACTATGAGACACTTGTTGCACACTGCAGTGAGCTAGGTCAATATTAGGCATGGTAAAACTTGGTGCTCGCAGTAAATCATGAAAACCAGATTCAAACAATAAGACTAACTGTGTTGAGCTATAACAATGATTAACAATTATTTTCTGTCTATAAATGTATCCAAACAGTTGTTCCCTTGTCTAGTAAAACATTTAATGTATTAAAGTGTCTCTGGTGTTTCCATGGTTTCTACAACATATAACCGGAAATCAAGGGTAACACAGGTATGATGTCATTGATACGGTCCGTGTCCTGGCTTATTTCTCTGGATTTAAACATTCTTAGAAACATCTGGAATAATGTAAGTAGACAAGTCAACAAATTATATAACAATGTTCTAGTGGTTTTTGGATATTTTATTCCAAAAGTCTTAAATATTGTGCCTTTAAGTAATATTTTATTTCAATGAACCAAAAATATATTTTTTTAGTTTAGTTTTAGGCCCTGCCCTGTAGTGACTCCAATAAACTTCAGAACTTTGATGTCTTGTTTCTTTATTGCCCTCCCGACCGACACAAACTACTGTACATCCCTCTCTGTATTATGTCAGCTTGTAATCCACATTGCCACTGATATTGGAAATAATACATCACAGCACTGCCTCGAGACAGCTAAAGAAGTTTTAAAAGCACACAGACATTGTCAAGAGTGTAAAATACTCCCACTTCTTTCAAAGTCTTGTTGGAGTCACCACAAAATCCAAATGGTCTATTCTTGTTTTTTTTTATGAACTGTATTTAATATAATAATAATTTAATATATTTAATAATATAAATTTATTCTGTGCACATCAATCTTTTTTTTAATTCATGTGCCCTCGTAATTTTTAATAAAAATAAACTGATCGGGCATAACATTATGCCTAATACTGTGTTGGCCCCCCTTTTGCTGTCAAAACAGCCCTTGACCCGTATTCACTTCACCTGTCATAATGTTATGCCTTCCCCTCACTCTTTCAGCAACATCTCTTCTGTTCGCTGATGTGAGGGCGGGGCAACCTGTCACTCACGTGAGATCAACCAATAGCAAACCACAGCGATTCAATTATTTCTCCATGGACAGAATCAAGTCCCGCCCTACATATTTTCTTGTTTGAGAAACCGTTTCACTCGGCTATACATCACAATAGGGAAAAAGGACTATTGCAACTTTGTTTCATGGCAGTATGCTAGTTAAAGTATAGACAGAATTTCAGTCTTTCTGAAAGTAATATGTTCATTTCACAGACAGAAAACAGCCGAATATCTAATTTACAAGCTGCTATGTGCCTCAAACTAAACACTAATATCCTTCCATGATCTGGGTCGATTTGGGAAAATCTAGACTAGTTAATGTACCTCAATCCCCTTGCCTGTAACTAATTGATTGAGAACTTTTGACCCTTGCAAATTTACTGACCCAAACCTGCACAGCATCAGCAATTAATTTGTGCAGCATTTTAGAATACACTCCGACTCAATTATTATGGCTGACCTATTTATAAACTTCACTTTCATGCTTACTTTACCTCCGAATATAACAAATGGATGTTATTTTTGCATGAATGCTCTACGAGCTTGTTATTTAGCATATCAATAGACGGTTTTACATGCTGTTGCATCATACAAACCTCAAAACTGTTTTTCCAGAGGGCTGACCAACTTTCAGATTGATCTAAAAATTTGACAGAATTAAACTATTTCCGTTTGAGTGGAAAAGTTTGGTGCAATTTCTGATAATTATATCGAAAGCATCCGTGCACTCCCCAAAAACGATTTGTCTGGATTGCTCTGCCATTATGATGTTCAACAGACCTCTGTTTCAAGGCAAAATTGGTCCCTTTGTGTTAGAGGTGGTTATTATATAATCTATTGCAAGTGTTTGCTGCTCTAATCACCACTGTGGGCATGTGCATTTCTCTCCACCGTCCTCTGAAAATATCCAAATTACTTGTGTGTATGGAAGACAAAGCAAGCTTTGTGCTCCCGTCGGTGTGTGTGTCTCTCCATCAGCGACCAACCCCCTCCTGATTCCCCTTTAATTGGTTGAGAGTCTGGGAGAGCAGAACTTGGGCAGCACTTGAGGGGTCTTAACACAGTGTTCTGGAACTTGGATCTTAAGCACTGACTTCTGCTGATGCATACTTACAGTATCTCAGAGAGCCATCAGTACATTTGTTTCGTTCTGTAATTATACCTTCACTTGTGCTGCCTAGCACAGATGAATAGCCTCATCATTAAAAGCTCTTTCTTAATAGTTAGTTACAATCCACCCTGCAAATCAGAACCTGCAAGTGGGCAGCATTTCCATTGCTTTGGCTTAAATGTAGCCTAAATGTAATTAGGCTTCTATGCTTGTAACAGCCGTAAGGCTATAATTCGCTGCATCTCGTGCTGTTAAAAAAAAAAAACATGCTGTTTTTTGCTAGAATGATTTTTTTTTTTTTCAAATACAAGCACTTTTCAAGCAAAACATTTGATCAAAAACAAGTTTAATTATAAAGCAGTAGATATTCTGTTTTGGACACTTTCTTTCCAATGAAAGGATCTTCTCAACTAGCATAATTTGTTTCATCTATAGCACCAATTCTTTGATTTTTGTTGGGGGTTTTTATTTTTATTTTATATTTAAAAAATTGTATTTGATATAGTTTCTGACTCATTTCATGTTTCATGTTTATGTTATAACGGGCTACACATTAATTTAATATTATTTTTGCAAATAAAATTAACTTATACCGCGTTCTTTGCACTGTAAAGACAACAATAAAATTACTCAGTACTTACGTCATTAAATATATGCATGCGCCTCGAAAATCTGCAGAAATTCGCGTAATTTGGTTTCAGCATCTGAGGGAAACATTCGCAATGTCTACACAATGATAAACCCTTTATTCTGTGGTTTTATTTTTTATCTTTTTTGTAGTTTCAGACGAATAGAGCGGAGTTATGTGGCGACATTTGCTGCGTGCTAGCAGACAACCAATCATAAACTGCCGCAGTCCTTGCCTCATTAAATATTCATACGCGTGAGTCAGAAACTGTCACGCGCTTTTTTAGTTTTAACCTACTGTCTATGATTTTAACGTGTAATGTTTTTTTTTTCTTCTAATTATTTTATATATTTAATCGTTGTATTATACTGTATAAGACTTAAAAACAACATTAATACGGCCTATATTATTTATAGCCTAAGAGACACCGATTAAACAGCTCGCGTGCTTAACGTCTTCTTAAAGTCAAATCAATGTAGATACCGTGTGCAATTCCAAATTCGGTCTACCAATTATAGGCTACTTACCAAGTATGAACAACACTGCACAAGATACCATTAACTCATTATTAAATGGGTCTTAGGTAAACAATTTAGGCGAGAAAAGCGCTGTTGTGACTCCACCTATCTTGAGAGAGAGAGAGAGAGAGAGAGAGAGAGAGAGAGAGAGAGAGAGAGAGAGAGAGAGAGAGAGAGAGAGAGAGAGAGAGAGAGAGAGAGAGAGAGAGAGAGAGAGAGAGAGAGAGAGAGAGAGAGAGAGAGAGACGGAGGGGGCTCAGGGGTTGCTGTTTCACCCGAACCTCACGAATGCACGAAGCTCGAACCCTGAACACCAACATCCATTATTTGAAATTAAAAGATCAAATCGTAGGGAGACCAACCATTTGTTCCTGAGGCGCCACTTAATATATCTTGGCAATATTGTTCAATAAAAATCCTCTCAAGTTTCAGTAAAAGACGTTTGGAAAATCGTGATCGAGCCATGGATCCGTGGAGATTTAGTTTGAGTTTATTAAACCTCTCACGATGGCAGGTGTGTGGACTGAATTCTTGCGCTCTCACAAAACCCTGAGACTGAGGAGAAAGCACCGAACTGACCATTAACTGGACTTAGCTGGTCTGAAGAAGGTGTTTGTGGTGCACGTTGCTTTTAATGAGGAGGCATTCATCCTTCCGTGTGAATTACGCTGTGCACAGGTAAGATCTTCCTCCTCCTCATCATCATCATCTGCGCTTCATCAGGTCTTTGTTTCAGCACCGAGGACAGATCCAAACACATCAAACACCTGCACCTGTGGGAACATCATGAATGGAAGCTGATTTCTCACCGATTCTAAAGCAAAAACAACTTAAACAAGTTGCACAAGGTGTTGTGCCAGATCAATTCTTCACAGGTAAGCGAGCATGCATTTCTATTTACGCGCAACACTTAGGCTTACATCGCGCATGCATTTGCGCGCACTTTGGTCAATTTTAAAATCATTTGCATGATGGAAGTATCAGACTAGCTGTGAATACCACCACGGAGGAAGTATTTATTATATTAAGGAGCAATTTATCATGCTGCAATAATCAGAGCAAGTGCCGGAGAATTGCCTTATCGCGCGCGTGCACGGATCCTTTGGCATGTCTTGAGCACAAACCTGTCGTGTGATAGAATGCAAACAGGCTTGCGTTTGAATGCCATTGAGATGATGCTTTTTTTGTTGACAATCAGTGCATTTGATATTTGAACACAAAATTAATGTGATTGATAACCTGACAACCTCAACTATCTGATCAACTTATTTTACCTCTGACAGAAACGTAACATTGGATTGAAATATTATGCAAGCATGTATAGCTGATTGCTTTTCTTCTTTTGTCATATTTTGGCTTCGAGTTCTATTATAATATTGCACATTTAGTAGAGAAATAATTGTTTATTTTATTCTAAAAATGTCTCAAATTAGTGACTAATATTCCAATCCAGACAGATGTTGCCCAGAAACATTTTCAGACTTGTTGAGGCGTTTCATTACGGTGCTTATGTGCTAGACTTCTTTAATGAAGTACATTAATTATGCCAAGCAAACATTCAAACTGTTTATAAAGTCAGTGAATGTTGGGTTTATTGACCCCAGATCAAGAAAGAGAGAAATAACGAATAAATATATTCATACACGCATGAATAGCATAAACCTTGCCTTTTCCAATCTGGCCATTTAAATGCCACTTTCCTGTCAAGGAGAGAACTTCTCGCAAAACTTAACACTGACACTTTGAATCTGAATAGTGTAAAGCATCCTTAGCAACCCATAGAGCATAGCTGATTGGACATGCTGAGATAAACATCTCATAGTTAATTTACTCTATGTCTGTGAATGCGTTCGTCCTTGGCAACCATACCGAGCCATTCAACTGGTCTGGATGTGCTCCAGAAGTTATCAATGAAACCAAAGTGTGTCTTTCAAAAAGGAAATAGGACCATTTATTTAAGGACCTTGTGTGGGGAACAATAATATTATAGAAATGTAATATTTTTACTGATATATGCCAGGTATTCCTTTATTTATACTTTAAACGTATCAGCAGTCAAGCTGATGGTGAGCCCAGAGTGGTAAAATCCCATCTGGTCTCAGTATACACATAAATTCAGCCAAAACAAGAGGATCAAGGGAACTAATTCTCTTGCAAGCTCTGAAATCTCTGAATTCCAGCATTATCATGTGGTTTCTCTTGGTTACTTAGACTTTTATCTATAGATTTGAATGGCCAAAATAACCTGGGGTTAGAGATGGGATCCATGTGGTGTGTTCTTCAATCAGATTACACTGAAAAAAGATGCAATGAAATTAAGCCCATTAATCATAATTATCACACCGCAACCTGATGGAAAAGATTTATTCACCCATCAGATGTGAGCATTATTTCATTACATTTATTGCGTGTCAATAAGAAAAATGTAGATTCTCCTAAATGTTTATATACTGCGATCATTCATTTGATTAAATAGCTTGATATTCATCATCACATCTGAGCTATTCACATTTGTTGGACTGTAGACTTGATTTAAGTTTTAATTTCTCACTATATATACTGCAAAAGTCTTAGGCATGTTAGTATTTTCATCACCCAATTTTTTTTAAGCCAGCTTACATTTCCAAACATTCCTTAATCCAGTGAGATTTTTGTATGCACAAGGAGTCTGACAACAGCCGATGTGATCCACGCGGAGATCTGATCTCACCATCATCGAGTCCTTCTGTGATTACATGAAGAAACGGAAAAAACTGAGACAGACTAAATCCAGAAAAACAGCCTCCAAGACGCTTGAAGAAACCGACCTAAAGTTTTAGGCTCTTGTGTAAAAAATGCTGTAAAGTGAGGATGCTTTCAACAATAATGTCATAAATAGATTTTATTGATCAATAAACTTCTATTAACTAAATCAAATCAATATTTGGCGTGACCACTCTTGGCCTTATTTTAGCGATCTGAGCTCATGGCGCAGGTACCCTTAGGGCATGTCCGAATCCACTTTTGCTAGTTTAACGATGGAAAAAACGGTTAGTGCACCAGGCGCATGATCCAAAAGGGTTGTACCTAGTGACTCTTAATGAGTCATTGGTGTGTTTTGGGTGAAATGTGCAATAAACCAATCAGAGTCTCAGCTCCCATTCCCTTTAAAAAGCCAGTTGCGCTTGCGCCATGGCAGATTCGCTATTTACATTGCAGAATTTGCCAGAAGAACGCTTCTCCAGAGAGGAATCTTTTATTTTTAATATTTAAAAATGTTTGTGTGCTGCTGTGACCTTGTGTGTGAAAAGCAGATTGTAAGCGTTTTGTGCACCGCCTATAGGCGCATATTATTAACCCGCCCTTTAAATAACAAAAAATACTGCACTATTGACTTTAGACCAGGTTTTTGTTGGTCAATGGCGCAGTCGTTTTCAGTTGTCTCAAAATAGCAACGCGCCAACAATGCGCCTGAACACACCTCATTTTCAGACCATGGGCGAATAAATGGGCGCGAGTGCATTTTTTATTTAAACAACGTGGCTCTGGATGTGAAAATTATAACTGCGTCAGGTTGAAACTAGCAAAAAACACTTGCGGGTCGCATTGCACGGGGTGTATGATAGGGCCCTTTGTGTTTAATGCAGCTTTTGTCCATGGTAACCTTGCACCTTGAAGTTTGGTTTCCTCAAGCGTCTTGGAGGCTGTTTTTCTGGATTTAGTCTGTCTCAGTTTTTTCTGTTTCTTCATGTAATCGCAGAAGGACTCGATGATGGTGAGATCAGGGGTCCGTTCTTCATACCTCGCTTAATACATCTGAGATTATTTGACAGATCCCAGATCTTTTAATCGTGACAACTGATCTCTGGCTAATTTGGTTCTTCAAACGAATTTGCGGATTGGATTAAAATATCTGGAACAAGTTATCTGAGATTACTGCATATTCTTGTGTTCCCTGAAGAGGGAAGATCCATCAATACTCGAAACCACGATCAGCAACGCAGCGATTGGCTGGCGGCAAGACAGCAACGTAATGACATCATGCCTAATTAAAAAAGCCACCTGGCAAAAAACTTGACAAATTACACAAAAAAGCCCCAAGGATTTCTGGATCTTTAAAAGGAAACCAACATAAAAGTTATAATAGATAAATGATAAATGATATTAAAAAAAAAAGATTGCACCTTGAATCAGTGAGCCGCTTCAGCAGTTTGGCGGTTTGACACGCGATCCGAATCATCATTCGGCTCACTGATTCATAACGCTTCGAAGCTTCATGATGCCTTGTTTTGAAATCGTCATCACCATCTAAGTCGTTATTTAGGGTTTTTTTGCTCACAAAAACTATCGTCACTGATTCATAAAGTTATTGTAGAACCACTGTAGTGAGATGGACTTTTTAACGACGTCTTTAGTACCTTTTAAAGGTCTTGAGAGTGAACCGTGCCATTGAGCCAATGGAGGCCTTTCAGAGCCATCAGATTTCAACTAAAATATCTTCATTTCTGTTCCGAAGATGAACGGAGGTCTTACGAGTGTCTAACGACATGAGGGTAAGTAATTAATGACAGAATTTTCATTTTTGGGTGAACTAACCCTTTAAGTATCACCTCAAGATGCAATCTAATCCTGTTTATATGAAATAAGCTGCTCCCGAGCAGGTTTAAGTTTACAGACCTGTTGCTATGACTAAGTCTAGGATGAGCTTCGAAGAACCAAACAATCCAAGATCATGCCAAATCGTCAACAATCAAATCCAGCTGAGTTACTGAGTTAGCGAGGTACGAAGAACGGACCCCAGATCTCCGCGTGGATCATACCGGCTGTTGTCAGACTCCTTGTGCATGCAAAAATCTCACTGGAATAATTACAATTAATTGTAAAATTAATGTTTGGAAATGTAAACTGATATTTCCTACTGACACACTACAGCAAAAGATATAAATAACTGGCTTAAAACCATTTTTTGTGTGAAAATACTAACCTTGTCATTTTGCTCATGCTTTCCTTCCATTGCGATTTATAGTGCACTGATTGCAGCGCTGCGCCCCTGGAGCAACCTTGGTTGAAGTGCCTTATTCAAGAGCTTTTCAATAATTCTTCCGTTAACCTTCTTCCCCTAAGTGTCAAGCCTGAGACGTTGACTTTAAAATCTTTAAAAAAATACTTGATTTATTTTTGGGAACATTATATGGCTTTAAACTTGTAAATGTTTATTATTTGTGAGACTGCGGTTGTTTTACTAATGCACTAATGTCCAGACCTCAGTTCATTACCATGGGGCCGGTCCATTACCTTGCCTCTTTTCTGTTGTCCAGCGAACAGAGGGTGCCTGTTGCTTCCATCTGTTCCTGAGGAGAGGGGAAAGCCATGATTAGTTTTTAATGTCATTTAAATGTTTTTGTAGTCTTGGTCAACTGCTCCTGCTGCTGTTGGTGAAATTTAGAAACCTGAAAACCCTTCATGTTTATATATTATAGGTATGACCCTTCAACACACCTAAAATCGAGGTATCAGATTGATACCCCATGACTTTCCAAGAAACTTTGCAATACCATCAATCAGCTAATTACCATTAACCACCAAATTTCCTGTTTAAAAAAAACATTCTCTTCTCATAATTTCTCTTCAAATATATGTCAATCAACAACTACAAACAAACAAACAAACATTTGGTCCTGAACCAGCCAGCTTGTACTGAATCACAGCTTAATTAAGGCTAAATTTCTAGCCTTGTTATCATTCTGGCATAGTATCTATGCTTGCATATTTATGTATTTATAGTTTAATCTAATATTTTTGTCTTCATGAAAAATCACACAAATCAGGGATTAAAACTGTATTTATATGCCCTAAACAACAGACCTCACTGAAAAAGAATTGAAAATAAAAAGCGCATATAATATTTAGCTTGACATAGCTGAAGGTTAAGCATCTCTTTTCATTGACCATTTGTTTAAAATGCATTTGTAAAAAAAAAAAATTAACTTTAATTTTTTTTAAAGCATTTCAAGCCCCTATTTTGTACCTGATAAGTGCAATAATAAATATGAGCCTTGTGTCAGTCAAAGGCATATTGTTTTAGAAAATGGAAGATAACATCTAGAGAGATTTTTTAGAGATACATTAAAGATACATTATTCTGATCAAACCTCATTTTTCTTATAAGAACAATTTTACCAAATGTATTTTTTTTTTTCTTGACACACTTGAGAAGATAGAGGGATTCGAACAATGCCCGCCATTACAAAGAATTAACTTTATCAACTTGCTATAATCATAACTCAATTTAATGCACCTATGATAACAGATCTCGTATTAATTAGAATACATGTATATATCTTTATCACACTGCCTTTGCCACCCCACCCCAACCCACCCACTTTTTCTTGTTTCCATGGTAACAGAAGTTAAGGAAGAGAAACCTAATAAACAAGATGTTGTCTCATTACGCCAGCAGGAGGGTACAAGAGGGGAAACACCGGTAACATACATGCTTTGTCTTAAATTAAATCTCATATGGCATTTTTGAAAAGTTAGAGGTGAAGCTGCCCAGTGTCCAGAGGCTCAGAGGAACAGCTTCCTTGCATTCAAAAGATATTTATCTAAGGCAATAAAATGGTACAGTGTCTAGTTTACACACACACACTGTATTGTTTATAACTGATTTGCAATACAATTGATACTTAATGTCTTGCAATTCGAAGAAGGTAAACTGACTAGTGACTCATTTACAAAAATCACAAAAAAACATTTCAGAGTAACATATGTTAGATTTTATAATTAGATGCTGGCTAAGACAATCATCAGTATTACTTTTATGAATCATTTTTCAAAACCATTAACCCTAACAATTAAAATTTGGCACATAACTCATCCTGAACCATATGTGGTACAGACGGAAAGGATACCTCAAATTGTGTCGCTTGTTGACAAGAGATATGCTGTTACTCTTCAAAGCAATCTGACGTGCATTTTTTTTAACCTGACGAATCATGAAACGTGAAAAAAAAAAACAGGTTTACGTTGAATTATGAACCTGAGTCATATCTAGACTCCTCAGGCCTCATTTATAAAATGTTGCGTAGAAAACAGTCCTACATTTGATCTTACGATCGTTTCTTAAATGTGTGTATGTGTGATTCAGAGAACGAATGTACGCACACAAAAAAACACGCGGACGCCTCCCTTCCAGATGTGAAATCTATAAATCGCAAATGATCTTGAAATTGTGCAGAGCTGAATGGTTTCAGATTTCTGCCTTGTAAACGCCGCCTAATTAATTAATTAATTAATGTCATTAACATATTAAAAAAGCACCTGTCAACATCCAAATCCTTTCGAGAATGCAGAGTGGCAAGAATTTGTTTAGATTTCCAAATACCTGTACACCGATAGACTGGGTAAACCCAGCCTGATCAACCAGCGATTTGATTTCACCCTGCAGCTCAGTCTGGAAACCTGTACATTCATTTATCCTGCTTCTGTCACACTTTTGCAGGAACCAATCACAGACTGGCTTATCCACCTGGTGTGCTATTGGCGGGTTTAACATGATGACGGATAGAGGCCCTGTCCCAAATGGCGCACTTCATGTGCACTTTTGGTCTTGTGGACTTACAATGGCCGCTGCGTGCACATGTCCGTTAAGTCCACGAGACCGCAGGGTGTTCCATTTGTCATTTTAGGTCTCAGAAGGGTGCTCGCGAGCGCCCCCTTTGAGGTCGATATGCGCCCTCGATCCGCACTTCTGCCGAGCCCGCACTGGTGTGAGCTACGCAGCGGACTACAACCGTTTTGTGGCTCTTTAATGCGTCGTGATCGCTGTAGCGCCTCAGTTAAAGCTGCTCGTGAACCGATTGTCTCTTCCTTCTAGTTTATTGATAAGCATCAAATAAACATGAATGAACACTAAAAGAAATGTTGTTTCAACTGCGGAAAGACGTCAGTAAACACAGTTTTTCCAAGTTCAAGTCCACCGACATTAATCTCCTAACTCTCCTGACTGGTTTGTCGGACAATCAAACTCGCGGCGAAGGGTGAATTGCGTACAGTCATTTGAACTATGCCCATTGATCACGCCTCTTGTGCAGTAGAAAATACAGAGCAGACTCTCCAGACCAATGTTCAATCTTAAAATGAGCTTTGTCAGACAAGTACACCGACTCTCTGCCACAATGAAAAGTGTGTACATAATTTTTATTAGTAAGAATTGTATTTCTGATTATGCCATTGTTAATATAAAGAATTACAAATTTTACTTGTGGAAATATTATTCCTGATATCAATTATTAGTATTATAACTAGTGAAATTTGAATTGTTGATATCAAGAATTCCAGCGCCATCTCACGACCAATTTGTGCGCCACGAGGTGGCTAATTAGTACGAATCGGTACAAATTCACACGACCTCACTCATATGAATTTGTACGATTTGTCTAAACCGCAATGACCGGTTAGGGGTGGGGTTAGGGGTAGGTAATTTGTGCAAAATCATACAAATTGGGCAACTCGTCAAATACGTTGATTTAGCAAAAATCGTACGAGTGAGGTCGTACAAATTCGTACGAACTATAGCCACCTCGTAAAATTTGTAAGATTTGCTGTGAGATCGGGTTCATAATTCATATCCTGGTAATGAATTAAAGTCAAAACGGCTTGCCATATAGCGCCGAGCACTTTTCCACGTCGAACACTATTTTTAGAAATATGAACGTTGCTATGGATTTTAGCGTACGCACACTCTACGATCAAATCTCTGTGTATACATGTTTTAACTGGACCATGATGTTCGGTTTTGTATTTCCTGAGAAATGTGGATATTGAGACATTTTTGAGACTAGGAAACTTGTTAATTAAGTGTCGAATGTGAACAACCTTTTTTAGCGCACATACAAGAACGAAAGATCATTTTATATTTACATCTCACTTCTCTTTTTGAGGATTAAAATACAGGATACATAAGTAATGCCGAACATCAATAAAACAAACAAAAAAGGAGAACTAGCCCAAACCAGTGTAGAAAAAGGCTCTTAAAAACATATGCCAAGTGAAAAATGTGTAAACATACATCTTTGCAACTGTGTAGTAGACAAGTAAAGGAGATAGTCTGGCATCTCTGAAGAGAGATGAAAGCTCTATCAGTCTGTGTGATATGTAGTTGCGAAAGAATTTCCTATTAGCTAAAATTATTTATCGTTTCATCTTTTCATCCTCTTCCCTCAGGTTGTAATTTTTCATAACCTAAAAGATGATATCCATCACCTTTGACACCTTGAGAAAATTACGTAGTCACTGGGAGTTATTGATGTATCTGAATTAATGAAGCTAGAAAGCGGAGCCTCACCTCTGAAATGTTGAGTTCAATCAGGATGAATAACTATCCAGACATGCCCGCCTCCTCATTGCAACCGCAACACCTTATGAAAATTCAATTTCTTATGTAATATGTGACTGTGCATTATATGCTTCCGATATCGGATGTATTAATCATGTAAAAACAATGTTTTTCCTTTTCAGTGTTGTATTTTTGCACTAAGTTGTAAGGTCGATGAGTCAATGATATTCCTATCTATTTTTCAGGTGCTGAGAAGAGATCGAGATGTGTCCACAATCAGCGGCAGACTTAGTAAATATTTCAGCCAAGTAAACCACGCAGGGTAGCTATAAGGGTTCTTCATCTCTCATAAACCCTGACATGGCTGGGGTTACGCACATCTTCCTGTTCCTGTTAATTCCTCTGGCCCAAACGAGTCCCAGGTACACCCCACCCCTGGCCGGATCAAAGCGGGAGATCATCATAGATGGAGACCTGGTGATCGGAGGGCTGTTCCCTGTGCACCAGAAGGGCGAAGGGACGGAGGATTGCGGTAAGATAAACGAAGAGCGCGGGATCCAGAGGCTGGAGGCCATGCTGCTGGCGCTGGACGAAATTAACCAGGACAAACGAATCCTGCCCGGCTTGAAGCTGGGAGCCCATATACTGGACACCTGCTCTAAAGACACTTATGCACTAGAGCAGTCGCTGGAGTTCGTGAGGGCTTCTCTCACAAAAGTGCATCAGCCAGGCTTCATCTGTCCAGATGGGTCGAATCCTGTGCCGGACGAATTGCCTCTGGCCATCTCTGGTGTGATTGGAGGATCATATAGTGATGTTTCTATACAGGTAAGGTAGAACGTACATCAATCTAAACACTATGCAAAACAACCCACATTGGAACATCTTAAAAAAAAAAAAAAAAAAAAAAAAGAAATCTAGATTACAAGATGCAGGTCAGCAGATTTTGACTCTTGATCACCAGACCTGGCACGCCACCTTGGATCACACTGTAAAAAAAAAATTTAAAAAATCAGGTGTCCAATTGAAAATTTTCTAGTGACTGATCATATATAATTTTTTAGTTGGCCAAATTGAATTTCTGTGAATTAAATTGCATCAATTCACAGAAATTAAATTTGGCCAACTGAAAATGTAGATGTGATGATCAGTCACTACAAATTTTTCAATTGGAGACCTGAATTTTTTTTTACAGTGCAGCTAAAAAAAAAAATCTTAAAGGATTAGTTCACCTCAAAATGAAAATGTCCTGATAATTTACCCACCCCAATGCCATCCAAGATGTCCATGTCTTTCTTTCTTCAGTGAAAAAGAAATTAATTTTTTTGAGGAAAACATTTCAGGATTTTTCTCCACACAATGGACTTCAATTACAACCGAAATGTTGAACGTCCACATCAGTGCAGTTTCAAAGGGCTTTGAAGAGCTTCAAATGGTACTGCGCGATCCCAGCTGAGGAAAAGGGTCTTATCTAGCGAAACCATCGGTCATTTTCTAAAAATAAATTCAAATGTATATACTTTGTAACCACAATTGATCGTCTTGTGCTGGTCTACAAATGCTTTTTTAACAAAACGGGTAAAACAATGATAAATTAAATAATAAATATGTCATTCAACATACAATAAAATTTGAACGATCCTCCTTCTCCACACTTTTAAACAATGGGGCGGTACTTCCGGCAACGTTCGTTTATGCATTTATGCATACATTTATCCAAAGCGACTTACAGTGCCCTCATTAGAGGGACAATCCCCCTGGAGTAAAGTGCCTTGCTCAAGGACACACTGGTAATGACCGTTGGGATCGAACCAGCAACCTTCTGCGTATCAGTTCCATGGTTTAACCCACTGGACCACTATCTCACACATCTTTTCAACGTACATTACGAAATGCCTGGCTCGTTGCAGACCAGGGGCGGTTCTAGACCCTGCCTGTCGGTCATGCCAGCCCCCTTAAAACTATCAACTATCATGTTATCAAAATGTATTGAAAGTGTAATTTTTACTTTTTAAAATAAAAATGACAATAAGAAATGCAGGGCATGTCGATTAAATAAAGACTTTGATTCAAGTTTTTTTATTTAATTTTTTTATTCTCGTTGCTTTTCTGTGCATACGTGTCGTGATAGCTCTTCGTCAGAAGTGCAACGCTTGTGCTGCATGTCAGCCGGAGGCGGGAGACGATGTAAAATAAATTACTTTCATGATGTCTCAGGGCACATAGGACGTTATAGAAGGTATTTTCTGTGATTTAAAAAAAAATTATTAGCCTGCATTAAATGTATACAATGCATATTGTGAATTAATTTAATAAACTAACCTAGCTTTCCTGGTAGCCTTCAATAAATGAACGTGTCCATGAAAATTATTCATAAAACATAAATATCAGTTATGTTTACTTTCTTCACTGATGAAAATGAACAAATAAATCAGTCAAAGGTCAGCTTTATGGGAAGAGACAGGGCAAGATAAAAGCAGAGAAAAAGAGAGATGCGGGGATAAGAAGAGAGACAAATAATCTACTGTCCACTGACATGGTTTTCAAACTATTGTTATCAAATTTTTTGGCCTTCAGAACATCTTAAAATGCACATATGTTGATCATAGAAATCAAAAAAATGATTGGGGGAGCATGCCCCCGAACCCCCTAACTACATCAGATTTGGGATCTCAGTCATTATAAAAACCCTACCTAAATTAGTGGGTACGATTAAGGGATGTATAATATGGTCATGCAGAATAAGGCATTAATATTTGCCTGTATAAGTAATAATAAACAGCCAATATCCTAGTAATATGCATGCTAATAAGCTACTAGTTAATAGTGAGAATTGGACCCTAAACTATAGTGTTACCATTTGTTTCATACCCTCACTGAAGGCTGAGCCCCCCTAAAATGAAAATCCTAGAATCGCCCCTGTTGCAGACCAGCGTAAGACGATCAATTGTGGTTAAAAAGTATATACACTAGAATTTTTTTTTTAGAAAATGACAGATGGTTTCGCTAGATAAGACCCGATTCCTCAGCTGGGATGGCGCAGTACCATTTGAAGCTCTTCAAAGCCCTTTGAAACTGCACTGATGTGGACGTTCAACATTTTGGTTGCCATTGAAGTCCATTATGTGGAGAAAAATCCTGGAATGTTTTCCTCAAAAAACTGAATTTCTTTTTCACTGAAGAAAGAAAGACATGGACATCTTGGATGGCATTGGGGTGAGTAAATTATCAGGACATTTTCATTTTGAGGTGAACTAATCCTTTAACCACCTTCATAATGCATTCAAGTCATTTTTGACCAGGAAGAGACACAAAAAAATAAAAATAAATGCATAGTTTGTAGTATGTGAGCCAAACTTTGTAAAGGAGCCAAGATTATCCAAAAATGCATAGTTTGTTCATTCATTTATTCGTTAATTCGCTCATTCATTTGAGATATAGCCTGGTTTTTAATGCATTATGAAAGGGTGTTAATTTAGTACCATTAATATACTATTATAGTTTTTGTTAATATTTTTTAATTAGATTTTATATTTTTATATATTCATTTTAGTTATAGTAATTATGTTGTTTTGTAATTTTTATTAGCTTTTTTTAAAAATCTGTATCTGTATACTTTTTTAGCAAGCTTTAGTTTTTCGTTTTCATTTATTTAGTTATTTATTAGTTTATTTACTTATTTATTAGTTGTTTTAGTACTTCAACTTAAACTAAATGACAATAAGAAATGTTGCCAACTAGCTGAAATCAAATGTTTATTATATTTTATTTCAGGTAATGTTTTTTTAAAAAAAAAATTTATGTTTTTAGTTTTAGCTAACAATAATATTACTGGAGGGTTTAGGTGGTAATAACAGTTTTTTTCTTTGCAGGAAGTAGGTAAATCACTTAAAACCTATCAAGAACATTTCCAGTCACCCTAAAAAGAAATGCATGAAGAAACTGATGCCTGTTTAAGGACCATTGTATGTTCATGACAATTAAGCACTTTCAAAACTTAGCGATAAAAAGCAAAAACTATGATATAATATTTAAATGACTTGGCTCATGAATATTTATTAGATGATGTAAGAATCCCTCAGTAATTAAAAGGCAAGTAGACACTAGCATTGGTAGATTACTTCTTGTGCATATGTTCAATCCACTGCCAAAGTAAACAAAGGCTTCTGATTGTTCTTAAAATCGTTGTTTTATGCAACCGGCTGCAATTCTTCTTTTTGCACAAAGGCACGACTCTTATAAAATAATTTGAGTTCACTGCACTTTGAAAAGTGGTTTCTACGCCCCTGCAAAAACATTTTGTTCACTTTGTTGTCTGAATAATCTCAGACTATCATTAATATAGTTTCTCAACTTTCCAAATGTTTATTTGCATTCTCACACATAGACAGGGTTATGAAATACGATCAGTAAGTGTTATCACAGCAGTAAGCATAACATACCGAGGAAGCACTTCTGACCACGTCTCTTTTAGTTACAGTAGTACACTCAACTCCTCCCTATCAAACCCAAGCAACATATACATCCGCCCATAGCTCTGTCAGCACAATAGCTTCCTCCGTACAGACTGACCTCCTCCTGAGCGAAAGCGCCCGGAGAATGTGAATCTACAGCTTGTTAATTACGGTTTTCTACCTTTAGGCAGTGATTAGCATGAGACAACTGAGTGCTAATTGCCCTACGCTCATGTTTTATATGGTTGGAATCGTGGCTTAATTGTTACATCAGCTGTGCCTGAATTTACATTGCTAACCACGATACACACATTGGAGACAGATGGTCATTGTTTTAATCTCACTAGTAAGATAGATGAAATTAAATTTCCCCTGATAAAAGAGTTATCGATAAAGGAGTTCAACATAATATGAGAACATGCTGAATGTTCAACTTTATTTTCAACCTGCTTTGTACTGTTATACGATGTCGGTAGCAGTGTTACTTTAAAAAGTAATGCATTACAATATTGCGTTACTTAGTTACTTTTTAAGAAAAGTAATGCATTACGTTACTTTTGTGTTACTTTTTCTTACCTGGGCTGGGCTTGTTTTTTTGGGAGGGATTTCTCAACAAAAAAAGTTATATTTTTGTTAAAAGACCCTTTCACACCAATATCAATCTCATGTCAATCTTGAGTACCTATAGAGTAGTATTGCATCCTTCATATCTCCGAAAAGTCTTTAGTTTTATTATATTTATAAAAGAAAGATAGGCTGTACGAGTCTTTCAGAAAAAAGAGGCGTATCGTGTGGGCGCGCTGAAGAGTCACGAGCCCGCGCAGCTATTGCGTTGAGAGCGTCTGAAAGCTCCGACATCCTTAAACTTGGAAAAAACGTTATCCGACCTAAATAAACCATTGAGATCAATCAGATTTAGCCATACATATATGATCCAGAATCAGATCTAGAGGCTGAAATTGAACAGGAGAAGCAGCAACGACGACTACAGCAGGACGTCTCAATGGTATGTACTGTAACTTTATATATGCTTAGCGGTTTGTCATGCTCGCGAGTTTTACAACATTTGTGTGTGTTTACTCATGGTTTAAGAGGACATAATTTGGTTTATCGACTAAATGCGATTTAATGTTAGCAGTAGCAAGCAGAACGGCTTTGCACGTCAGACTAGTATGTGTTTACATAGAAAAACAATGTTAAAGTAGCGCATTTAAATGAACGCGTCGATAGCTAACTAGACAAAGACATTTGAAGCATTTTTACTCACCACCTGCTTCCAATGCACGACCGTGAACCTTAATCGCTGGGACTGCTCCATCTTTCAGCATTAGACGAGCTACAAATCCGGAGTTGAACTGTACCTTGTTTATAAACCATCGTCACCGAAATTCAGGGAACAAACAAAAACACTTGCACAACTCCGTTGCTGCTCCGGAAAAACAAACTCCATCCACTGTCCCATTAACGCTGGGTTCTTTGGGAAGCTGAACAGGGTTGTCTTGCCCTGACAACCAAAAACACACATCTTTGGTGACATTGTTGATTTCGTGAAGTCCTGTGACTGCAGGGCAGCCGGCTTCCCTAAGCGTTTGCTCTCTCGCTCTAGTCGGGCGCGCCCTTCCAGGAGAAGAGTCCGTACGGCCCGTACAAGGACATTCCACCCTATCTGATGTCAGATATACCCATACTCGAAAAAAACTTTCCGAAACTTATGAGAAACCGGAAGGAGTATTTTTTGCACAGAAATACTAATCAAACGTCCAACGTTTTTTTTTTTTTTTTACTTTGTCCATGTTTAGGATGGGAATCCAAGTCTTTAACAGTGTAAAAAAACTCAGTATGCATGAAACAGCATTTCACAACCCCCCTTTAAATAATAAGCCTCAGGCTGAGGTAAAAATGCAAATTCACACATGTACAGCAGAGGGCGCAGCTCAAACAAACCTTTCAGCTGCGCTTCCATTCTGGATATGGAAGGATAGGACACAGGAGAAAAAAAAGTTTAAAAGTTACTTAACCAATAAAAACAAAAAATCTAGTCATTTATTTCTTATGGTTTAACGGAATCGTCAAATGTCAGCAGCAAGACATTGGTCAATAAAGTCAGATTAAATGCATACAAATATATTGGTTTTATTTAAAATTTAATTATTGGAGGTTTGCATAGTATTCTGATTTTGCATTTGACTGATTTTATTCATTTTGAAGAATACTGAATCTTTTTTTGTGCAAGCGAGATGAGTAAATGCATGCTCACATTTAGTCTAGAACTACAATAACATGTTTACACACAACGCCTCTGCACTTATTCACGATTTCTCTCAAGATGGAGACAGGAGAGCTGTCAGTCAAATACATTTGAAAAAGTAACTCAGAAATTTTGTTGTAAAGTTGAAAAGTAATGCATTGCTTTACTAGTTACTTGGAAAAGTAATCTGATTACGTAACTCAAGTTACTTGTAATGCGTTACCACCAACACTGGTCGGTAGTATATGTAAAAGAAGAATGTTTACTCGTTCTCCATGTTACCAGGACAGAGAAATTCATGTTTATTAGTCAGCAAAAGTCTGACTTTTGACAGCTTCAGGGCTTTTGTGAAAACTGATTACCCTTTAGCATTTTTGTATCCCTGCCCACATACAGTCGGTTCGACAGAGGGTTATTAACAGAACAGTTATTGTAAGGGTAGGTTTATTACTGAAAATTGTATCATACTCAGTCTACTCTTTAAACAGCATTATGGTAAAAATGGAACACTATGGCAACAGCTTTCTGACCTGTACACGATAACGTTTTGTTTCTAAGGTTGGGCGGAACTGACAGAACAGCAGTTTCTTTCAGTTTTCCCCTCTGTTTGGCCTAAAACACTGTGTTCACCCAGTTTGAAATGTTGACTACAAACATGGATGTTTTTCAGATTTTCTCTTGCAACGTTCTCTCTGCATTACGATTCTGTGAAGCCTTTAGCTTCTGCCTACAACTCGCTGGATCCTTCACTGGAAACCAAAAGTAACTCATGCCCACTAAACGTTTACTCTTTGTATTCTTGCACCCGGGAAGTCAACGCCTAAAAGCTTAAAGTACCACTGAACCGGAAGTTGCAACTGATTTTATTTCAGTGCTGTGACGTATTTCAAAGTGAAACAGAATATTGAATAGAAGGCAGGGTTTTACTTCAGCGCTCCTCCTCTCCATCTCTCGCTCATAGCAGACTAACGGTTGGAGGGGGGTGATTAAGGATATTCAAACCCAAGCCGTCAAACTGCCATCATCGGAAAGGGAACGCCATTCCAGACCGGAAGTTACTTTTCATATTTTGATTAAAGATTACCACAGCCAAAAAAAAAAAAAAAATCTGTGTATTAACTTGCACGGATGATTTGTTCACACTAAGACCTGTGTGCTAACAAAGTAAATAAGATTGTGGTTTCATGAGGACTTTAAGTAGTATTTTTCCTTCTAAAGCAAAGTGCAACATGCCCAGTGCATTATGGGGGTTGAAGTTTTCCTACCTGTTTGCAAAGGTGAAGACAACAGCCTTTTTTCTGTTTTCTCTAGTCAGGTAGCACCGATTTAAAAATATACTTTAGCACAGAAAGAGCAAGACTGATATTTACTGAACGCAGAACGAACGAACCTCGCTAAAGACTTTTAAAAATGGCGGTTGAAATAAAATGAGGCGCGAGTTCAACCAATCAGCATGTTCAGCGCCCAAGTCCCCCCCCCCGAAAGTCCCCGAACTTTGAAAAAGTACTACCCCGGGAGCAGGGACGTTTGGAGGGTGAAATATTTACCCGGAACTTCATTTAGACCCTGGTTCCTGCGGTCGAAACACACAGAGTACCACCCCAAAGTTCCTAGTTCCTGGGGAAAGTTCCTGCGGTGGAAACGCGGCTATAGTTCACCTTGCACGCTACTCTGCAGTGCGGTCAAAAACAGTGTGCTTCCCTACTACCAACACACCTGTCTCTCTTTACTCTGTTGCCCTTAATATTCCATACCAGAGCGCCACCTAATGGACAAATGTATAAATTACACACAAATGGCTCTTACATACCGGCCCCTTAATTACTTATGCCAGGAAGACATAATTACACAAAACATACCTAAAAGGAGCCATAACTAAAGAAAATCATAAACATTGGGTCATACCACATAGTTAAATTTGTTACAATACTAGAGTAAACCACATGCATTATTCACTTACCTCAAAACACAAAAGCTTTCTTACAGGTTGTTCCAAAATACAACTGTTGTTTAAATCGTTAATGTACGTAATAAACATTTATCATCTGTAAAAATATCCAGTTCCCAACCAATAGCCTTTTTAACTTCAAAGAGATTTTTCAGTGACAAACTGTTTACCCTACATTATTTAAAACCGCTTCATTTGTGCGTCTATGGTGGGTGTAGGAACTTTGTAACTCCTTTCAATGCTAGTAATTCCTTCTCTTTGAGAGGTAGATTGTTCAATATACTCTGCATCTTCTGAATATAAACAAATGCTACTTCCAGTCTTTTCCACCTTGAGAAATCGGTGAGATTTAATATACCTTGGAGGTTGACAACAGTTGCTTTAAGATCTCTTATCTCTTTTACCTTGGGTTCTTGGTCAGACACTTCCGATTCTACAACTGCCTCTTGAATTGGTTTCTTGGTATACAGGTGATCTTCATGACTACCTTGAATCTAGGTTTCAATAAAAAGAGACTTGTCAACATCGCACCCATCAAACATCCTTTCATTAAGAACTTTAAAATGATCTTCCTCCAATTTCCTTTGCATCTCAACCTCTTCCAGATCCACTTCAATATGGTCTCGAATTAGACTGTCCATTGGAAAAAGTGACTGAATGTCAAGTGAAACTCGAAGGCACAACTTCCTGGTTCAAATTTCCATCAGAACATGGTAACCGATGAAAGTCCACATCCTCTCTGGACAACTCAACTTTTTCCACAGTGGTTTCACTTAAGTCCTGATTATACTGATTTTGGATCAGCCTTCCAACAGAGATCATGTTGACAGTAACAGAGGATGTACCAGACTCATTCTTGCCATCACTGCTCCTTTCTGAGTGTCCACTGACAACCCACCCCAATAGGGTTCTAATAGCATATGGACCATTACCATAGCTATTGATTACCTCCCAAGGCTCCATTACCTGGGATGCACTGGCTCCAATCAGTAAATCAACATTAGCTTTAATCTGTGGAATTTTTACTCTGTCCAGATATGGTCATTTGGATTTTTCTTCTTGAGTAATGATGTTCTCAGTGTTAACAGGCATCTTCTGCTGCGTGTATACAGCAGGAAGTGGGAAGAAATGGTTGGAGTTTATACCACTGATTTCAAGTCCATCAAGAACATTGCAGGACACAGACTTTTCCTGACCCATGGTACGAAGAAGAATATTTACCGTCTTTCCGTTCATATTCAGCTCTTTCATTAGATGCTCTGAACAAAAGGTAGCTGAGCTTCCTGGATCAAGAAAAGCATATGTCTGCACCACCATGTTACCTTTCATAGCTTTCACTTGCACCGGTATGATTGGCATTAAACTTCTCTCATTACCGGCCCCTGTATGACCACAAGTTTGAGCAGACACCTTTGGTTCCTTCTTGCGATATATGTGCAGGATAGTTGGATAGGTTCCTTCACAAACATCACAAATCAAACGACTGTCAAAACGTTCTTTGCTCAAATGTCCGATCTTTAGACAACCAAAACAAATTCCCTTGGCTTTCAGTAAATCAATCTTGTCTTGCTGAGTCCTCTTCTTCAAAGAAAAACATCTATCCAATGGATGTTGATTTGAACAGAACAAGCAGTTTCCATTAAACTCAGATGCAAACCCTTGCTGTGGTGACACATTGCTGGTCTTCTTGGCTGGAACTGAAACCGCAACATCAGTGACAAAACTATTCCTTGAAAATGTTTTGTATGCTTGACTTTTGGACTTACTTGTGCCATACTTGTCCTGGATATCTCCAAACACAGGATCAGATGCATCTTGACCTGTTTTTCAACAAACTGGACAATGTGAGAGAACCTTGTCCTGCCTTGACTGGATTCCATGATCTCACATGCCTTGGCTCTCCATTGCTCTCTCAATTTTTAAGGTAACTTTGTTACAATGATTTCATGTTGCTACGCATGTTGAGTTCTTGCATATATGAAAGTTCATCCATTGTATTACAACATGTACACAGAAACAATGCATACGCCTGTAAACCCTGCACATCTTCAGCCCTTAAAAGCAAGCCAGCCCAAAGCCTTTTCCAAATAGGCAGTAGATACCTTAAACTCATTACCACAATGTTCCTGAAATAATATTTTAGCCATTGTATAGCCTCTGTCTGGGGCCATTTGTTGGCAACTGCGGACCGGGTCTTTAGGTTGTCCCCTAGTAAACTGTTCAAGAAATAAACAATCCATTTCATTGATAGTTTTCTCCTCAATGCACTGTTCAAATGCTCTGATAAATGACATGTACTGCAGTGGGTCACCATCAAAGACTGGGATCTCGCTTTTTGGTAAGATGCGAGGATTTGCTTGCTGTTGAATAAGATGGTTTGTTAGTTCCTCTTGCCTTTACAAAGCTTTCAACAGGGGATCACCATGAGTAGGAAGAACATGTGGTACCTGATGGAACACCATATTGTCCTGTAGCATTTGAGCAGAATAATGGAAATCAGGTCCTTCAGATGTGTGGGATATTTGTTGATTTCGCAATCCTTTCCTCTGACTCTCTTTTACACCTTGTGAAGCAGAGACACCAACTGCCCCAGCTGTATTCACTGGTACATGTGCATTAGCGTTGGGGTTCAAACACTTGCTTCGAACAGAAACAGAATTCAGGTTATCAGTTGCATTCATCACCCTTTGATCACTGTGCTCTGACTTTAAACTTGGACTGCGTGAACATTTGCTTTGATGGTCAGACTTTTGTAACACAGCAATCTTTGCCGCTGAAGCTGCTATTTGAGCATCCAATTCCAATCGTTCCTTTCTCCGTCTCAATTCCTCCTCCTGAGCTTCAATGGCATGTTTGGCTTTCAATGCAGCAGCCTGTGCCATAAGTGCGGCCTTCTCAGCCTCCACCTGAACACATGCAGATGATATCGATGAACTTCTACCTCTGCGTGAGCTGTGTTTACTACGTTTGGAGGTAGCTTGAGACACATTTGAGATACTGTCTCCAGGACCAATGTCACTATTTACATCACTCACTTGAGAGCTTTTCTGACCTTTTGCAGTGTCTAATAACCATTTATTCACTTGTTCAGTTAACTCATTATTTGCTATCATCTTTGCTTTAACCCATATTTCATGTTTTTCAGCTTCATCAACAGGTAAAAAAAAACAACAATGACTCATGTGCTTCTTTAGCTCCTGAACAAAACCTCGTAAAATCTTCATAGGACAAACGTACCTCAGGTTCATGTTCTTTGTCATCGTGAATTAACCTGCTGATAATTTCAAGTCGTTTCTGAGCCTTGTTTAAAGGTCCCATGGCATGAAATTTCCATTTTATGAGGTATTTCAAGATTAATATGAGTTCCCCTAGCCTGAATATTGTCCCCAAGTGGATAGAAATGTTGATCGGTGTAAAACCGAGTTCTGGCTGTCTTTCTCTGCCTTTGAGAAAATGACAGGCCAGACTAGCCAATCCTGAAGTCTCCTGTTTTGACGTCCATACAGGAACGGTTACCACCCTTTCCTCCGCCCAGAGAATCTGACACGCCCATGCAAACGCTCGAGAGATCATGGCTTGTGAATGAGTGAATGCTGGCAGTTTCTCAGTGTTTGGATGTACAAATGAAAACAGAAGTCTTTTTTCAGTTCCTTCTGATCTGTGATCAGTGATTTCTGATGTGTAGCTAATTATTTATTATTCGTGCACACAATGCGGCTTCTCGCTCTCCCGACAGAACGGTGTTTTCGTGTTTTCTATCTTGTGAGTCAGTGTTTTTGTACGTCCTCGTCGCGTCTATCTGTTCTACAATGTGCATACAGTCATGAGTTTCTGCTCAACATCGGCAGAGCCACATCTCTTTAGAGATAAACCTCACGCACGCCGAGGCTCGGGCTGCACTGACCGGTCGGCCTTCAACATCCCCGACCCCCAGTACTGCATCTGGCCCACAGCGGAGGCACCAAACGCGGCGCGAGATTAAGCAGAAGGGGGGTAAGCGCGGGGTATCCGGCTAGGCCTACATCCCGGTTACATTCGATTACTGCTGTTGTGTCTTTGTTTGCGCTGTGTACTCAATGTGTGTCACTGACGCTTTTCATATGATTGGAACATATCTAAAAATAATGCTATAATCAACACTTACTAACTCATTAGCATGTACTAACAACATTAGTACATTGCATGTGTTACAAAGTTGGTAGAATAATGATGAAGACGGACTCGGCGTGACTGGGACTCGTGTTTATTCAGAACTCTCAGATACAAACACAATAAACTCGCACTGACAGACAGCGCTCTCACAACTCAGTAGTTACTATAAATAACTTTGTTAGCAATCGCTCCTTCTCCGTGATGTCCGGTTCGCGAACGAATCATTCTTTTGAATCGGTTCTTTTTAGTGAACCGAACCAGTTCACCAAATCGGACTGAATCGTTCTAAACGGTTCACGTCTCGAGTCAGCGCTGATCCATAATTTACTAAAGTTACTAACTTTCTGACATGAGTGACAGCCCCTCCGACTAGAAATAAACTAATAACCTGAAGTATATTCTAGTAACTACAACAGTTCACTGAACTGAGACGTGCTGAGAACTGATGAGAAGTGAACTCAGGTCCATCCGTCTCTCTGGCAGCAGCTCATGCGTCGTAGACCTAGTTAAACCACGCCCCCTCCGCTCATTTCAAATGCAAAGATGTCAGCCAATCACAACAGTGGGCGTTTTTACTGAAGTATCACAGCAGACACGCCTCTTGAAACAGGGCATTCAGCCACAGGGCAAACAGCAGTATAGAAAAAATGCCTTTTATTTATAAATTATGACATTTTGTGATGTAAAAATCATACTAACAATATAAGTACACCGCAGGAAACCTAAAATAATAGAAAAATGCCATGCCATGGGACCTTTAAGTCAAGTCAAGTCAAGTTTATTTATATAGCGCTTTTAACAATGCAGATTGTTTCAAAGCAACTTTACAGTGTTAAACAGGAAAATAATGCAGCATAATTTTATTCAGCTGATTTTAATCTTAGCTTAATCACTAAAACTAAAGTTGAGAAGATTATTACTGTGCTAAACAATAGCAAATCAAAAGATATTTATGGACTTGATACTTCTATTCTTAAACAATATAAGGACATCTTTTCTGATCCGTTGACAATAATGATTAATCAATCGATTAGTGAGGGTATTTTTCCAGCAGCCTTAAAACCTGTGATTGTCACTCCGATATTTAAAGGGGCTATATGCAACTTTTTCCCCAAAATAAACGTAACAATAGCCTTTTTATTTTACCATTTATAACTCAAACATCTCCTGATGAGCATACTGACACCTTGTCCGCTCACAGTGGGTGCACCTATAAGCCTGTATCCTATTTTTCCTATTTTCTGGCGGGTCGTCTTTTCCCGCGCTGTCTGCGGATGTGACGTCACCACCGCTGCGAGAGCGAGCAGAAAATGAGGGCAGTTCTGTTTTTTGGCCACAGGTGTCAGTCGCGAGTTTAAATTTCAGAAAAACGCATATAGCCCCTTTAAGTCTGGGAACAAACAAGACATGAACAATTATCATCAAATAAGCATCCTCCCAGCTGCGTCAAAAGTGCTCGAGAAGACGGTGGCAGAGCAACTGACCACCCACTTTGAGTCACAAGCTCTTTTAAATCCAATGCAATTTGGTTTCAGACGTAAATATTCAACAGACTCCGCCTGTTGTTACTTCGTGGAAACTATCAGGGCATATGTGGATCAGGGAAGGGTGGTGGGAGCAGTCTTCCTTGATCTGCGTAAAGCTTTTGATACTGTTAATCATCAGATACTTTACAGTAAATTAAATCAATATAGTCTCTCTGAGCACACCCAAAATTGGATAAGATCTTATTTGAGCGACCGACATCAGTGTATACAAGTGAATAATATCCAATCTGCGTTCAGAGCCACTTCGATGGGGGTGCCGCAAGGGTCTATTTTGGGACCCTTTCTTTTTTGTATCTATATAAATGACCTCCCTGCAGTGTGTTCGGACATTGACATAATCATGTATGCTGATGACACGGTTATCTTCACTTCTGGGGAAAACAAGCTGGAGGTTGCTGACAAATTATCAAAAGAGATGCAAAAAGTTGCACAATGGTTACATACGTCTTGTTTGACTTTAAATGTTGAAAAAACAGTCTCAATGTTTTTTTCAAATAGACGTAAATTACAAGTAACTCAGGAAATTCAAGTAAATGGACAAACAGTTAAAAATGTAAATGAAACAATATTTAGGTCTAATAATTGATTCGAACATTGGTTTTAAAAGTCACATAAAAAAATCTTAGTAATAAATTGAAATTTAATTTGATGAACTATAAACATATTAGAAATTCATTAACTACGGATGTCTCAAATATATATCTCAACACTATGATTGTTCCACATCTTCTGTATTGCATGTCCAGTTGGTCTCAGGCATGTAAAACATCGTTAAAATTACTTGAATCATTGTATAAAAGGGCCATAAAAATACATGATAAAAAGCCTCGCCAGTACCATCACTGTAAAGTACAAAGTAAATATAACATCTTGAGTTTTGAAAATCTTATTAAATATAATAAAATTTCTGCTTTATTTAAAATTATCCATAACACTGTTGCTCCCCCATTGAGAAAATTTGTCACATTAAATTCGGAGAGAATTTCTAGAACCACACGGTCGACAGTCAGAGGAGAGTGCAGAGTTCCAAAATGTAGAACCACATATCGTCAACAATCGTTCTTTTATAAAGCAGCGAATCTTTGGAATATTCTTCCAAACGAAATAATTTCGTGCACAAACTATAGTACATTTACACGCCTGACCAAACAGTGGTTATTATTGAAGCAAATTTGTACGCACTAAATTGACTATTATATGAATGAGTGAGTGAGTGAGTGAGTCCTGAAGTGGAGTGTGTTTTTATGATGGGAGTGAAGTAATGATTTTATGTATTATTCTGTATGTTTTATGAACTTCTGTACGTAGGGCCTATAACATCTACCTGTCCAGGGACTGCGGGTGGAAATTTGCATTTTTTGCTATAACCCCTGGCACATGACATCTCTTCTTTTTTAGACTAATGTTTTTTCTGTGCATTGTCCCATATCAAATAAATAAATTCAAATTCAAATTCAAAGCTGTCTAGCCATTCTGGAGAAAAAATGTCATCAGTTCATGTCAATTATCATACAGTGACAGTGTGGGCTTTAGATCAGTAATTAGAGCAGTAATTTAGTTTATACGGTTAATTTAGTTTAATTATTCGATTTATTCCGATATTTAGTTGAAAATTTTAGAAAAATGTAGTGTCCCCAACTGAGCACGCCAAGCCAGAGGCAACAGTGGCAAGGAATCCAAAACCCCATCAGGTGACCTAATGGAGAAAAATAAACCTTGGGAGAAACCAGGCTCAGTCGGGGTGCCAGTTCTCCTCTGGCCAATTAATAAACAGCGTATGATTATTATTCTGGAAACTTTACAGGTCAGAGGTCATAATAGATCGGAATATTCGAAGGATCGGAAGCAACACGCCGGGGACAGGTTTATTGAGGATGACATCAATTTAAGTATTATTAAATTGTAATATTCGAACAATCAGAGTCATCACGCCGGAGACGGGTTTAACTTAGCCTTTCTTAATTTTTTAGGTCTTTTCCCTCTTTCGGACTCATTTTCAGCATTAGGCAGGCTTTGATTTGACTCAGTAACCCCTTCAGTATTCATACACTTCATTTTCCATTTTCCAAACAATTGTGAACAATCATGCAAATCATGCAATTCAGCAACGTCCGTCAGTTTTTGTCAATCAATGCATTGGAATTACGCTTGACCTGATTGTGTGCACACCTAATATCTTATGGCCGTTTTGATGCTGCAACAACAAACGTACCTTTAATCCAGTCGATTCAGCAGGACCTTTACATCCAGATGAGCTCGCAGCACAAATCCAGCGACGAAACCAGCAAGCGAGGAGAAATCCAAACCGAGTCCGCGGAGTCACATCCAACCGGACGTCCTTGACGAAACGATGTCCTCAAGCGCAGCAATGAAGTCTTTATCCAAACGAACGCCGTCCTTTTGTCCGTCGAAACAACTACCTTGACTTTTACTCCAGTGTTGACTCAGCGACGTCCAGCAGCAAACATTCCCACGCGAATCCAACAGGAACTTGTAGACCCACAATTTCCACGGCAAAATCAAGTGTTCATGTAGCAAATCCGTACTAGGTGGAAATTTGCATTCAAAAAGGTGCCGTCTACGTGAAGCTTACACTCACAGCCCATTGGAAGCAAGTTTACTATGTTCATTACTTACTGAAGCGTAGTTTTTGACTTTGTAGCGGCTTTCCACCTAAGCCGTTCGTTGGTAATAGGAGTGAGCAAGTTTAGAACGCGTACAAACAGAGTCCATGCAGACGGAGGTAAAATGCAAACAGTGTCTTTGTTTATTGTGCTTCAATGATTAATCAATTGCTTCCAGTGGTGTTCTTTTCAAGTTCATAGAATACGAATCACAAGTCCTTGTAGACACAATCATAGTTCACCTTGCACGCTACTCTGCAGTGCGGTCAAAAACAGTGTGCTACTGTGCTTCCCTACTACCAACACACCTGTGTCTCATTACTCTGTTGCCCTTAATATTACATACCAGAGCGCCACCTAATGGACAAGTGTATACATTACACACAAATGGCTCTTACAGTATTAAAAATTGTCTTCAATAATTGAAATAAAGCTGAAGTAAAATAAAATGTAAATATAGACGAAAGACTTCGATTTAAATAACAAGCAAAAATGAAAAATGTTGCCTTGGCAACTAACTGAAATAAAAAAAAGTTGAAGTATTAAAATTAGGGCTGTCAAAAGATTAATCGCATCCAAAATAAAAGTTTGTGTTTACATAATATATGTGTGTGTACTCTGTTAATTATTATTTATATATAAATACACACACATTCATGTATATATTTAAGAAATATTTGCATGTATATACTGTTTATACATTTATATAATCTATAATATATATAAATATAAATGTTTTATATATAAAAATAATATTTTTGTTCTTAAATATATACATGCTTGTGTTTGTATTTATATATAAATAATAATTAACATAGTACACACACGTATATTATGTAAACACAAACTTTTATTTTGGATGCGATTAATCGCGATTAATCTTTTGACAGCCCTTATTAAAATGAATTAATCTAAAACTAAATTAAAAATAAAGCTAAATAGAAATATTTAAAAAATAAAACTAATAAAAATGACAAGCACAGAAGTTTAACATTTACAAAAGTTTAACTTTACAATTAATTTAAACTAAAATTGAAATTGAAAATATAAAATAAAAGCTCATTCAAAATATTAATAAGTACAATAATAGTACTATAATGATAATAATATATAACAATAATAATAATAAATAACACTGTTCCCAAAAACAACATTTATTGAAACCATAAGCAACTAAAATGTACGCAATTAACTTTTTTTTTTAAATCATGATATTTCTGTCTGGTGACTTTGACATCACAGTCCCGCACCCTTCAAGAGTAACTGTCCTTCCAGTGCCTGTTCTTGTGGTGCCATTACATAATTAAATGACTAATCAAATGGCATTTACAACTCTTCCGATTGGTGCAGAGAAACCGGAAAGAAATATATAACAGTGTTTTAATTATGCTTTATAAACATACCCAGAAACTGATGCATTTATGCACACAATATATTGTCCAGAGAAATACACAAACATTCCAGTTTTTCGCTCTTGTGGGAAGGGTGTCACAGCCAGCGACAGCAATTGAAGGTCTCAGAGGAACTCTTCCAACTGTGCTGGCCAACAAGGCCATGACAAGCCTGCCAAAGCCCATGCCACCTGTCCAGCACTGGGGTGAAAGAGCTTCGAGGGGTCTTCAGGCAGCCTGGAGCTTGTTCTTGGCAGGGAACCCTGACACGACTGAACGTGAATATTAAGGAGATAACGCACGGGGTAGCACATGTCCTCACTGGTTTTCTCACACCTGTTTTTCACCCATTGCCATCTGGATTGTGAGACAGAATCAGTGCTGACATATTACCATTCATCGGTTGATGGTACAAAGCTTAATGTGTGTGTGTGGGTAATGGCGGCGGGAGGCAGAGCTATATTGAGTGCTGGAGTGGGTGGTGGTGATGAGATTGGCAGACTATCCTGCTAATTTCGTGAGTGACAGGTCCCTAGAGAGGGAATAAACAAAATCGTCATGGTTTAACAACTCACAACGCACGTCATTCTTGATAGCTTAATTAGCTCATGGTTAAATTGATATTCATAATGCACATCATTGCAAGCAAACATCTCGGAAAATGTGGCTTGTAGTTTCTTTCATTATTTAGATGTTAAAAGAAATCGTTACGCTCACACAAACATTTCTTTAATTTTATTTAATCACCTTCATGTCAAACCGATTTGAATTTCTTTTGTCTATGACAAAGCTCCAAAGCAAAATAAGCACCAAAAAGGCATGAAAGTAGTCCATATGGCTTATGCACTATATTTCTTTTGACGTCATATGATTTGCAGTGATGCGGGAAAACAAAGCTTTTCCGAAACTTGCACCTGCTGGTCAAAATGGTGTAAATGCAATGGAAACTCAAACATAAAAACAATCAATTTATTATATGCAAGCTACAAATGATCAAATACCATTAAAGGGATAGTTCACCCAAAAATGAAAATTAGCCCATGATTTACTCACCCTCAAATCAGGTGTATATGACATTCTTCTTTCAGACGAATAAAATCAGAGTTATATTAAAAATGTCCTGGCTCTTCAAAGCTTTATAATGGCAGTGAATTGTTGGGTCATTTTTGAAGTCCATAAAAGTGCATCTATCCATCATATAACTGCTCCACACGGCTCCCGGGGTTAATAAAGGCCTTCTGAAGCGAAGTGGTGCATTTGTGTAAGAAAAATATCCATATTTAAAACTTAAAATAACTAACTTCCGACGGTCAGCGGTACATGAGCTGCTTGCACTAAAGAGTAACCCTTGACCCTTGAACCATTGACATATGCATTTTGACGAACGCTGAAGTGCAGAGGATAGAGCAAAACAAAATGTAGTGTTGGGGGTTACTCTTTTAGCGCAAGTCGACTTGCGTACCGCTGACCGTCATATACACTTCGGATGACTTGAGGATGAGTAAATCATGGGCTAATTTTCATTTTTGGGTGAACTATCCCTTTAAATATGAAATCTGTGTTCTTTTGCTAATTTGTATGGCTTGGTTAAACTGGCCAATAAGAGGCAATTAACTACTGATTTTCCTATTAGTAGTTAATTGTCTCTTATTGGCCTGGTTAACCAAGCCCTACAGTTTAACCAAAGAACACATATTATACAGACTTCATATTTAATGGTAATTGAACCAGGCCAACAAGAGACAATTAACTACTAATTTTCCTATTTATTATACAAATGTGTCATTAAAAATGTCTGCAAAAATTACAAAGCTCCTTATATAACCATGTAGACTGGTCGTGGGTTCACTGAGCTTATCCCCAGTGGAAAACCACTGAAATTTTGAAAAGTTATGAAAGAATCAGCATAACTTTAGCAGAGGAACCAACTGTTTATTAACTGAAAATCTCTTTAGAGTTCATTAGCAATGTGGCGATGTACGAATTGTGACTGAATCAGAAAATTTGGGATCTGATTTTTTTTTTAATTAATCGGTTGATCCAGTTCACAAAACTAGTCAAGTTTATTAATTCACAAGTTCAACTCACCGGATTGGTAGATCATAAGTGAATAATGGCATACATTTTGTTCACACAAAGCTTTCATTTGACTTTTGAATGACTTATAGAATACCACATGAGTGAAAAAATACCACATTTATGGTGCTTTTGCATCCTTTTTGAAACTTGAAAGATCCCGTCCCCATCATTGTTAATATGGTTATTAGAAAGTCAGGTTTAAAACAACAAAAGGGTGAGTCAATTATTTGATAACTCTTTATTTTAAGGTGACATAGTTATATGTTACTACATGTACTTACTATAGTAATAAACCAAACCCCAACCCTTACCATAATTCTATAGTAAGTACGTGTTAATTAATACTCAGTACTTATTTGAATAAGTACAATGTAACTGTCACCTTAAAATAAAGTGTAACCAATTATTTATATAGTTAACACAATCTTAATTGAATGTTTTCATGTCAGATTGCACTAATTAAAAGGAAAGTAGTTTGTTGAGATTTTGTGTATGTGAGACATTTGGAGAGTTTGGCACTTATTGAGGAATGTATTTGATAATGCCAACCAATCAATAGCCTCCATTTCTCCTTTCATCGCCCATTTTCTCTCCCGCACAAGGTGACGGAATATATTATCATATTTCTCCAGCGCAAAATGTGTGCGTGTCAGCACACAATTATAAATAATAATGACATGCATTTAAAAAAAAATTACAAAATGGTATCCTCAGGTGCTGCGTGGAATTAGGAGCGAGTATTATCTGACTATTTCATGCTTGCGAGTCTCTTAAGATGTAGAAGTTGTTTGCCAGGAGTCACTGTTCATTAGTGTTTCTGTATTAATAACTGTGTGTGTGTGTGTGTGTGTCTCAAGGTCACTCATATGGAGATCTCCACTGTGGTCTGAGACACGGAAAATGTTAATAGGTTGTAACTGCATGTGGTGTTCTTGGGATGCCAAAACAACAGACAAATAACAATTATAATGAATGCCGTATAAATGCCAAGTCATTTGCATTTCCCACACAATTAAAGAGAATTAGAACTAAATTATAATTAACACTCATTGAAATAAACCAATTTCAGACCACTACCTTGTTTATTTGTTTTGTCATTTGCAATTCTCTAGCTCGTACCATTGAGTGAAGACACCGCTTGGCTCTGTAGCACTTGGTGAAGAAGTGTCCTGGGAAAAAACAGATGGTGTTGTTATGTTAGTAGGAGGCTGGGAAAGCTTGAAAAGGGGTTTCGCTGTCACAGAGCATCACTTGACCCTGTTTAGCCTTTCATTTGGGTGTGCAGCTCGCATTCAGGACCGGGTCGAACACTTATTCATTTTTTCAAATCCCTCTCCAACTACAAGAACAGATGACGCTTTGTTTTTGACCAGCCTTTGAAAACCATTTGGATTGGATTATCATCTATTTAATATGTTAAAAATAAGAATTATGTCAGGCACAACTAAATGGACTGTATTTTTACATTTTCTAACAACCATAATGCTATGTGTACTTTTTGCCAGGGGGTTGCTATGCAGTTACTAAGGTGTTTTCCTGACATTACTAGACAATTGCTAGGGTGTTCAGGGTGGTTGCTAAGGTGTTGCTAGGTCAGTGGTTCGCAGCTTGTTAAAATCCAAATCTCTCATTGAGAAAAGATAAAAGATATTTATTGTTCTACTGCTCATTTTCAACCCATTTTCTACCCTCAAAAAAAAAGTTACGCCTTTTTTTAAGATTTACGCAATCCTTACTTAAAGGGTCACTTCAGCGCTGGGAAGATGAATGTGTATTTAAACTGTGTCATTTATGTAGTAGAAATGTGAAATTATTTTTGAATTTGGTGCCTTCTAGACTGAGAAAAGACAGAAAATGTATTTTTGTCTCATGTGGATGAAAGACAACAACTCCCAGAATGCACTTGCTTCGCTGCCCTATGAGGCCACTCCGTACACCGCCCCCAACATCGTTTTTATCTTCATAATAATACAATAATTTCGTTCAGTTAGAGAATAAACACTACAATTAAAAACTGAATGTGTCTTTTCAATAAAGTGTGAGTGAGCCGAACGAAAGTCACAGGACAAACAATTTCATTCAGCACGAGAGGGAAGTAGTAGCTGAGGTAAGCGTGGCTGTGATTCTCAGCGCGTGTCCAGTCTGGCACGTTTTCTGAACGCATATGGAAGCTAAACTCAAATAGGAATTCATTGAAAAGTTGAAACACTCACTTTGCTCCGCATCGCTCCGTAATGAGGTCGAGCCGCGAGCGCATTTACATTCTCTGCGTGAGATCTCTCCCCTATGGGCGGTTTGAAAACATGCGGGACAGTTCCCTCTACTGGCTGTAGTCTTTAGCCTCTGGCCAAAAAATCCTCAGATGAAGCAAAATGACGATATTTGCGTCATCGGAGGAATTTTTCCAGATATAAAATGCATAATTCTCTCGTCTCAGGGGGATATGAGGGGGGAAAGTACTATAATTAAAATATACTACGGGGTTTCTACTGATACAAAGAAAGCCTAATGCTAAATCACTGAAGTGACCCTTTAATCCTTAATATTAATGAAATAGCATAAATCTTAAAATAAATAAATAAACTTTAAAAATGCTCAGATGTTGCTTACTGGCTCAAGCAAAAAGAAGCTATAGATATGACTTGGGATCCTTCCTTCGAAAACAATTTTTGCTTTAGTCGGACTGAAATGTCGCAATGACAATGTCACGTTTTGCTGCTTTTTAGAGTCTCCCTGGAATTTTTATCTTTATGCCATTATGATTTGCAGCAAAAACCTCCTCTTAGAATGGGAAATGCAGCGAGGTCTGTATCTCCATGTTCCGCTGCCTGGGTAGGGCAACAGTACTCACACCAGAGTCGGCTCCGGTGGTCCCTGTCAAATGCTTCAGCGGTGTTCTGGCAGTTTCTGCTTCCTGAAAAAAATTAATGTGTTGATAGGCAACTGGAATTTCAACATCTGCTCGAGCTTCTAAAGCTGAGAAGCAGTGGCCAGTGACGTCTAAGAGGTGTTGACGACCGCATTACATTTCCAGCTCTCACACATTAACAACACAGCTTATTTAAATCTCTACTTTTCTAATGGATGGGTGGTGTGCCGATTCCTTTTCTGAGAAAATGTAAATGCCAGGAGAAAAACAGGGCTAATTCAATGTCATTAAGTAAAAATGAATGCTTATTTTAGTTCCACTTTCTACTGATTTTCTCACTTTTGTTTACGATTTAGCCTGACAATTGTCAAATTTAGAAGAGGTGAGGTGCCAAACTAGTGTTCTTCCTCTGTGGAGAATTGCACTTGTCTAAATGAATCAGATGTTCTTAATTTCACCTCTTAGACTGTCTGCTCTCCCTCAGGCTTGAAAGAACTGAGCTTTTTAACTGTGCTTGTCAGAAGTGCAAGTGCACCACCCATCAGCTCTAATGTCTGTCAGCTGAGAGCTAAACCCAACAGATACAACCAAATCATTTTGTTAAATTATTTAATCATGCTATCTACCTTATTGGCCCAAAAACAGTAATGTCAGGCTTCTATGTCCTGTCCTCCTCTTGTGATAATAGCTAGTTCATTATTAACAATACATTAGAAATAGAGATTTTATGAACACAATTTTGGACATTCTGTTGACTATTAATAACTTTGCAACTAGATATCAACTAACTCTCAGACTATTATGATGGCCCTCCAACAGACATTCTACTGACTATAAGTAACTTTGCAACTACATGTCAACTTATTCTAACCCTACCAGTCTACTAATACACTACTAATACTCGATTGAGAATTAGTAGACATGAAGGTGCAACGTTACTTAGAGTTAACAGAATGTGTTGAAAAAATAAAGTGAAGCCTTTCAAGTTTAAAAAAACCCTCTGTCAACACTTTCAGCGTAAATGAAAAATAGATCCCATATTAGATTTTGAAGGTGTCATGGCCTGAGGAAAACTTTCACCACATCTAACATTATCATTTTGTCCACTAGCACAGTTATCTTACGTGATCAGAATTACGTCTGTCTGAGTCCCATGAAACTATGGCCTGAAACGATAAGCTCAGATGAGAGAGATAGGAAAACAGGACAGATAAAAGCTGTATCTTTCTCCCTCCCACACTCAAAAGAATGTTATGGGACATCTTGGGCTCAGCAAGTTTGCAAAGAGCATCTGTGGGTCACGGACTCATTTAGAAACTGGGGTTTTTAATTTATGCGGCTGAACAGTGAAAACAAACCTATTCCAGTGAAATAAAAGGCACTTTGCGCTATATTTAGTGGAAAAACTTGCATCGTATTCCATAACTGCCCACAGTCCCACATAACCTGATAAATGCATTGCACCATATTAACATTCATTTTAAACTGACTACTTTCATTCTTTTCAGAGCAAAAATGCATTCTATGCAAATTAGGCTCATTATAGATTACCCCATGTTCAGGAAACCCAGCACTATTTGTCTGGGGCAATTACCATTGCACTGCTGCGACCCACAGAAAGCTGGCAGTAAACAGAAATTAAAAAAAGATTAACATTTGCTATAATTTACATAATGAATGGATGTTAAAGTAGTGTAGATAATGTGCATTTTCCTATTTCCTTTAATGAAACGGCTACTAAAGCTAGTCTTCTGGAAATCTTTGCAAAGTGTGGTAAATTGGTTGCAAAAAAACGGTATTATACAAAAGTATTACAGCCTAATGATCCATTCTTTTTCTTTCTTTGCAGGTGGCAAACCTTCTTAGACTCTTCCAGATCCCACAGATAAGCTATGCCTCCACTAGTGCCAAGCTCAGCGACAAATCCCGTTATGATTATTTCGCTCGAACTGTCCCACCAGACTTCTATCAGGCTAAAGCCATAGCTGATATAATACGGTACTTCAACTGGACCTACGTTTCCACTGTTGCCTCAGAGGGTGACTACGGTGAGACGGGTATCGATGCGTTTCATCAAGAAGCCAGAGTACGCCAAATCTGCATCGCAACTTCAGTAAAAGTCAGCCGCTCGGTAAACAGAGGAAATTACGAAAATGTTATTCGCTCACTTCAGCAAAAAGCCAATGCCAAAGTGGTGATTCTCTTCACCAGAAGTGAAGATGCAAGGGAACTGCTCGCTGCCGCAGCCAGGATGAACGCTACCTTCATTTGGGTGGCGAGCGACGGCTGGGGAGCGCAGGAGAGCGTAGTCCACGGAAGCGAGAAGGCCGCGAACGGGGCTTTCACCATTGAGCTTGCCTCATACTCCATTAGGGAGTTTGAAGACTATTTCACCAAGCTAACACCGGAATTGAACACACGGAACCCATGGTTTAGGGAATTCTGGGAGCACAGGTTTGGCTGTCGTCTACACGAGCACGGCTGCGCCAGTAATAGCCTGAGGAATGGGTCGTTTAAGCCAGAATCAAAGATCATGTTTGTGGTGAATGCAGTCTATGCCATGGCCTATGCATTGCACAACATGCGGCAAGCTGTATGCCCTAATACCACAAAGGTGTGCGACGCCATGAAGCCAGGCAATGGAAAGAGGTTCTACCGCGAGTTTATTCTCAAGACTAAGTTTGATGGTGAGTAGAATTGAGATATTTCAAGTTCTATCTCCTCCCAATCTATGAAGAAGCTCTTCAATTATCTACCTAAAATTAGATCCAACCAATAAGTCTTGATGCACCCAAACTTAATTTGCCACAAATTCTTTATCAAATTAGCTCCCAAATGGTCTCCAAGAGAATGCAGTCTCAGAGAGGATATCAGTTTGACAGACCTTGGACAATATGCTGATTTATTGGATGCGGTTTCAACAGATTTAATCTTTCAGTTTAAATGTTGAGAAATAAATTTGAGAGATTAGTTTACAATAGTTTCTGAATTGAGATGATTTGCACATTAACTTTAAAATGAATTAATGTTGCATGTTGTCTATGTCTTCAAGCTGCTAATAACGGTTCTAAACCTTTTTCAGCCCCTTTTAGGCCTGCTGACACTGAGAACGTGGTGCGGTTCACCTCATTAGGTGACTGTCTGGGTCGCTACAACATATTCCACTACAGCCAAGAGGAAAACAAGTTTCTCTACCGGAAGGTAGGCTACTGGGCACAGAGCTTAGTGCTCAATACCAGTCTGGTGCCTTGGGCTGGTGGAGCAATTCCTACATCTCAGTGCAGTGACCCATGCCAACCCAATGAAGCTAAAAGCATGCAGCCTGGGGACGTGTGTTGTTGGATTTGCATCCCATGCCAACCCCACCAATATCTCCTAGATGAATTTACCTGTGTGGACTGTGGATTTGGAGAATGGCCCCTTGCTAACCTGACAGGGTGCTATGAGCTTCCGGAGGAGTACATCCACTGGTCGGACGCATGGGCAGTAGGACCCGTCACCATTGCCTGTCTGGGGATGCTGTGTACGCTTGCTGTGGCTGGGGTTTTCTTACAGAACAACGACACTCCAGTGGTGAAAGCTAGCGGTCGAGAACTTTCATACATCCTGCTGTTAGGTGTGCTCCTTTGCTATGCCATGACCTTCATTTACATTGCCAAACCTTCGGCATTTGTGTGCACCCTGCGACGTCTTGGCCTTGGCACCTCCTTTGCTGTTTGCTACTCAGCTTTGCTGACGAAGACCAACAGGATTGCTCGGATCTTTGGTGGGGCAAGAGACAGTGCCCAACGACCACGCTTCATCAGTCCTGCCTCTCAGGTAGCAATCTGTGCCGCACTGATCTCCGCCCAGCTGTTGGTCGCTCTTGTCTGGCTGCTGGTTGAGGCACCTGGGGTGAGGAAAGAGGTGGGTCCAGATCGAAGAGATGTGGTGACTCTGAAATGCAACAGCCTGGACTCGAGCATGCTGGTGTCCCTCACCTACAACTGCATCCTCATCATCCTCTGCACCTTCTATGCCTTCAAGACCAGGAAATGTCCAGAGAACTTCAACGAGGCCAAGTTTATTGGCTTCACAATGTACACCACCTGCATCATCTGGTTGGCCTTCCAGCCCATCTTCTATGTCACTGCCAGTGACTACAGAGTAAGTAGGAGACATAGTTTGACGTTTAAAGGTACATTGTAGTGATATCATCTATTTCAGTAGTTCTGGAGTACTCCCAAGAACACACTTTCTGGATGTCTCCCTTATCTAATGCACCCAGGCTTTGGAGTCTTTACTTGTGAACTGATAAGTTGATTAGGGTAGGGGTGTCCAGTCCTGCTCCTTAGCTCTAAACACCCCCGCCTGGAAGTTTTTAGTAATCCCAGAGACCTTGATAAGGAGGTTCAGATGTGTTTGATTAGGGTAAGAGCAAAACTCTGCAGGACAGTTGACCTCCAAGGGCAGAAGTGCATTAGCGAGACAATGTGCAGTGTTGGGAATACTCCATGACTAGGGGTGGGAACCACAGATTTATTTCACATAGACACGCTTCGAAAACAAAAAGCAATGATCAAAGTACACATCAAACATTCTCTTCCTGTTTATGTGCACAGTTCTTAGCCAGAACAAGCTGCAAAATGAACCAGAATTTATGCCAGGAGTGAAAAGTCTGGCTACACAAGATTGTCTTTGAGGTTTATGCTAAAGAGGAGATACTTCATGAACTTCCACACATTGATCCAAACAGATATATTTTCTTTTGAAATGTAACAAAAAAAAAGTAGTAACACATTTTATTTTATTAGACTATGTAGTGAATACACTATTACCAAACGGCAAAATATCCTTGAGCATGTTTGATTCTAAGATTTTGCTTTTTCAGAAGACAGAAGTAGTCAAAAGATATGCTAAAACGTTTTAACTTCTCATATAACGCAAGACACACTTCAGTCTTGGCGTTTTCTGCAAGTCATGACACCAAACATGAGATTACTTTTAGAGGTGGCCTCTGGCTCTTATAACCAGACAAAGTCAGTGTGCCTGCTCAAACATTCAGAGATGTGAATGTCTAGTCGATATAGTAGCACTATCTGAGGGATGAGGGCTGCCTGTCGCATGTTATCAGGAGACTCTCATCGCTGTGGGGTGAGAGATGTCAGAGCTCTGTTAGTGACACGGCAATCAAGAATGCCCCCTGGCTGAGAGTGGCAATCCCTGCACTGCAGCAACAATTTTACAACACCAACACACTATCCACAGAGAATTATACCAGAGAATTATATCAGTTTGGTGCTGTCACTATCAGTGCTGGAGTGCTATGTAGTATCAGCCAGTTAACCTTTGTAGGGAGAGGAGATGGGACAATACCTAAAGGTTAAGTGTCAGGAAAAAGATTTATTTCACCACTTGTGAAACAAAAGTTGATTTTTTTGGCTTGGGAGGTTTCTTTTGTCTGAATAAACTAGAGATACTGCTTCTGGAGACCCAATGTCCTTCAAAGTTTATTTCCAACCTGCTTCAACACACCTGCCTATGATTTTCAAGTGATCCTGAAGACTTTAGGCGTGTTCAACTTGATCTGCGCTGCACAGACCGATTGGTGTATGGTATCAAAGTAGACTACCGCAAGAGCGATTCGAAAGACATCGCTCTCGCAGAACTTTGATGTCATACACTAGGGGTGTCCAATCCTGCTCCTGGAGGTCCACTGTCCTGCAGAATTTAACTCCAACTTGCCTCAACACACCTGCCTGGAAGTTTCTAGTCTGCCAAGACCTTGATTAGCTGGTTCAGGTGTGTTTAATTGGGATCAGAGCTGGACTCTACAGGACAGTGGCCCTCCAGAAGCAGCATTGGACACCTGTCATACACCTATTGGTCTGCGCAACGCCGCTTCAAGTTCAACACATCTAATGATTAGCTGGTTCAGTTGTTTGATTAGGGCTAAAACGATACTCTACAGGAGTGGTTCTCCAGGAACAGGGTTGAAGAACACTGGAATAAACAATAGGGAAATCTATGGAAGCCTGTTTTTGCCTTCCAACTTTATTTCTTATAATTGCAACTTTAGCTTGCCATTGCAACTTTGTTTCTTGTAATTGTGACTTTATATTGCATGTGCATTCAAGTCTCACAAGTGTAACTTTATTACTCAACTTGACACGCACGTGGGTTGCCAGATTGAGGACGCGCAACAGGAACGAGCACGACGAGACTCAGTTGATTTATCCACGTTTTAATATGCCTCTGGTCATATTACCCATTGGCAGTGGTTGGGATCACCCAGACCAAAACAAAAACAGACATTCCAACCTGGGGTCCATTCTTTGTACCTCGCTTAATACATCTGAGATGATTTGACAGATCCCCGATCTTCTAATCGTGATAACTGATCTCTGGCTAATTTGGTTCTTCAAATTAATTCTTGGAAAGGATTAAAATATCTGGATCAAGTTATCTGAGATTACTGCGCGTTCTCGTGTTCCCTGAAGAGGGCAGATGCATCGATACTCGAAACCACGATCAGCAATGCAGAGATTGGCTGGCGGCAAGACAGCCACAAAATGACATCATATAATTAAAAAAAGACACCTGAAGAAAAACTTGACGAATTTCTGGACCTTTATAAGGAAACAGCCAAGCAACCAAAAAGACATAAAAGTTGTAATAGTTAAATGAAATGTGCACTTTGTTTTGTTTTTTTTTAAAACATGATTCCCAATTATTTATATTCCAAATTTCTGGTATTTGTACAGTTTTTACGTTTTAAAGGAACACGCTGACTTTTTGGGACTTTAGCTCATTCATCGTATCCCCCAGAGTTAGATAAGTCCATACATACCATTCTCATCTCCGTGCGTGCCATAACTCTGTCTGACACACCCACCGCTAGCCTAGCTTAGCACAAAGACTGGAGGTAAACGGCTCCAGCTAGCCTACTGCTCAATAAGTGACAAAATAACACCAACATTTTCCTATTTACATGTTGTGATGTGTATAGTTACATTGTGTACTAAGACCGACGGAAAATGAAAGGTTGCGATTTTCAAGACCGATTTAGCTAGGAACTATTCTTTCATTCCTGCGTAATGATCAAGGAACTTTGTGCCGTACCATGAGTGCAGCGGCGTAATGATATTACACAGCGCCTGAAAATAGGCTAACTTCCGTCAACATAACCAACGTGACGACCTGCTTGCACAGAGAGCGTGCTGGGGACTATTTCCAGACGCTCAGCGCTGTGTAATATCATTGCGGTGAATAAGCTAAAGTCCCAAAAAGTCGGCATGTTCCTTTAATTTCAATATTGTAATTAGCAATTCATTTAATTTTATCTGTGAAGCAGATTTGGTACATGACAGCATTAATTAAAGTTTCTTAAGGGTCAAGATCAAGTTTTCTGCGTCTCCTGCGCTGCATCAAGCCACACACATAATATCTGTCACCGATCAAAATAATTAATGCGCACTCAGATTAACTGTAGCCTACAGCATGTGTGTAAGACTCCAATAAAATTATAAAGTAATTATTCCGTCATTAATAAATCTCTCCATTTAAAACTGACTGCCTATAGTATTATGGACTGCACATTATAATATTATTTTCAGATTAATTTTTGTATTATTATTATTTAAAATTATTATTGCCCCTGGTTTGATAAGGAACGCTATAATAAAGTAGCAATGGCTGGGACAGATTTTAAGTATCAACGCCACTTAAAAAGATGCTAACTAATCCTGTTTATATGAAATAGCCTGCTCCCGCGCAGATTTGAGCTTACAGACCAGGATGAGTGTCGAAAAACCGAACAATCCAAGATCATGCCAAATCGTCAACAATCAAATCCAGCTAACTGAGTTAGCAACGTACAAAGAACAGACCCCTGGAACTCACAAAGTAGAACAACTGGCTCTAGCATTGTTTTTCAGAGAAACAATTGTGAACTTAGCATGTTTCCTAAATATCTGCAAACATGGTATTTTTACGCTTTAGTTCAGCCAAAAATTATTCCCTACACTCAAAAAAAGGTTCTATATAGCACTAAAAGTTGTTCTTGGCTCGTAATCATAGGGGAACCTTTTTAAGTGCTGTGTAGCACCAATTTTGGTGCTTCAGTGGTTCTTCATCTGTTGAGGTGCTATATAGCACCATTGACTAAGGTGCTATATAGCACCACTACCATATACAGAACATGTTAAGATATGGTGCTATATAGCACCAAAAGTGGTTCCTCTATGATTAAGACAAAGAACCACTTTTAGTGCCATATAGAACCTTTTTTTTTTTTGAGTATACAGCCCCTGTAAACCTGGTATTACCTAATGTTATTTGGGCATATTATGTGAACTTAGCATGTTTCCTAAATGTCTGCAAGCATATGGTATTTTATGCTTTAGTTCAGCCAAAAAAAGAATAAATTACACACAGCACCTTTAAACCTGGTATTACCTCGTTATTTGGACATGTGATGTGATGATATGAATACCATGTTTTTAGACAGGTCTCTCCAATGCATTATTTGAAGTACCAATGGTACGTGAATGTAGTAATCACTTGGTAGTACTATGGTAAATATCAAAGTGCTAGTATATTATCTCATATCATCACTTTACAAAGCTACCAACTAAAGGTGTGCCAACCAGTTTTTTGCCTTTAATTTGGTCATGCAATTTTTTTTCCTTTTAAATTTGCAGTGAAATCTGACCAAGACAGGCAATTCACATGAAAGTTTAAAACATAGTTGCCCAAGTATAGAGTAACAAACAGTTGTGAGCCAGTATCTGAACTTGTTCAAACCGGTTCATCCCTGTACAGGTGCAGACCACAACCATGTGCATCTCCGTCAGTCTGAGCGGCTCTGTGGTGCTCGGCTGCCTCTTTGCTCCCAAGATCCACATCATCCTTTTCCAGCCGCAGAAGAACGTGACCACTCTGAGGGCCAAAGAAAACCGATTCTCCACAGCAGTCACCGCACAGAGCTCCACCTACTCACAAGGTAACCACATTCACTCCTAAAGCTTGAGTTAATGGTTATCGGTCACTTCTTTTATTGTGATTATCTTATTCCACAGCTTCAGCCTCTACCATAGTACCAACTGTGTGTAACGGTCGAGAGGTGGTGGACTCCACGACATCATCGTTGTGAAGACGTATTTAAGCAAGATGGGGCCAATTTTATATCACATCATCAAAATCAGGAGTTGAATGCAATTTCTTAGACTTGTGCTCTTTATTTGATACTCTAATCTAATATCTGGAGTTTATCTCATGATCTTATCCTGGACACCTATGCATCATTCTTGATAGTGTCCTAAATGATCCTGTGGTCACCTCTATCTTGACCAAGCATGTTTTTGTCTTTCAGTTACACAATAAAGCTATTCTTTATGACCAAGAGCTTGGAAAGGACAAGGACCATTTTAAATGTGATTATAAATCCATGTGCCATTGTGCTAGTCTAGTAAATTTAAAGCCACTTGACACAGGACTGGTTGTTTTGAAGAAACATGACGCTGAAACTAGACTTGGCAATATGCGCTCTTGATTTATGTACACTACAAAAGATATCGATTAGTCTTAAGTAATGTTAACAGTAGACTTTGATTTCTCAGTCTTTATAACTGTATTTCGTTGGACTTCAGCAGGCATGATAAATGAATGTTTCAGTCTCGTGATACAACCACAGGACCTTGATCACCAATGAGACTTGCACAAAATATATTATGATTTTCTTTTATGTACCCCAGGGTATGTGATTTTAGATGCTGTATTCTCAGTAAATGGGAGACTGTAACCAATTTCTCGTTTTAGTTTGGTGGTAAAATAGTCCAATTTCATTTGGAGATCAGTTTGTCGTTTTAGTGTTGTGGTAAAAAGTCTCACGTTTGGTCCTCATGGATTAGTTTAGGTGTCATTGCAAAATGGAAAAACTAACTATATGTATTTCCCTTTTTTGAACTTGCATTAAATTCTTAGTGGTCAGTTTTGGAGAAAAAAAAGTAGGTAACAATACAGATGTTTTAATGTGAATTTTTGTGAACCGGTCAGTGTTATACTTGTAATATATGTAAATAAATTCTTTTTAAAAAATAAAACAAATCACAGAAGTCTTCCTTTGGCTCAAGTTACTCTTCTAAAATTTCATTTGAGTTTAACATGTACATCAAGCACAAATGTTTTATTAGTGGTCAAGCTTTTGATTACATTTCTATGGTGTTTATCTATTTCGCTATTTATGCGTAGAGCTCTATATCTAGACATAAGTAGCGAAATGGATAAACACCATAGAAATGTAATAAAAAGCTTTTTACATCACGTTTTGACATGTAAAGAAAACAAAAAGCGGCAACCAAAAGTCCTAGATCAGGCTCCATCACTGGACCACTTCTTGCTCTTTAGCTTGTCTTTTAAGAGGAATGATATACAGTCCGTTCTTCGCTTCCTTTATTCTCCACCATCGGCCCAACCTGAAAGAGACAGGACAGGACACACTGAGCTCAAGAATGTCAACATGACGAAATGTGTAAATGTTGCTAAAAAGAGCAATTCACTTCACATTAGTGCCATCTAGTGGTAGTACAATGTTACTGCATAAAATCAGGTGCATGCATTGATTAAATATTCTGTTAAAATTAAGTAAAAAATAAAAACATACAAATGTTAATATATTATACAATAATAAAAAGCTATCCATCTACCTATTAGTAACCTTTAGCAACTAGTAGCTGAACTCAATTTGTTTATCAATATCACTAATAGCAAAATATATCTACTACAGATCAAACTCAGCATATTCATATTTTATTTGAAGGATATGGATTTTTAAAGGCCAATAATATCATTATGATAATGAAAGTTACTGATATTTAGAGAAAAATGGCTGATATGGGCTGCATCTGAAATCACATACTTCCCTACTATATAGTAGGCCAAAAACAGCATGTGACACACACACAAAAAAAAGTACACTATATTGCAAAAGTATTAGGACACCCCTCAAAATATTTGAAATCAGGTGTTCCAAATTCCAATCATGTCCATGGCCACAAGAGTATAAAATCAAGCACTAGGCATGCAGACGCTTCTACAAACATTTGTGAAAGAATGGGTCGCTCTCAGGAGCTCAGTCAACTCAAGCGTGGTACTGTGACAGGTTTCCACCCGTGCAATAAGTCCATTCATGAAATTTCCTCACTACTAAATATTCCACGGTCAACTGTTAGTGCTATTATAACAAAGTGGAAGCAATTGGGAACAACAGCAACTCAGCCATGAAGTGGTAGGCCACGTAAAATCACAGAGCGGGGTCAGCACATGCTGAGGCGCACAGTGCGCAGAAGTCACCAACTTTCTGCAGAGTCAATAGCTACAGACCTTTAAACTTTGTGTGGCCTTCAGATTAGCTCAAGAACAGTGTGTAGAGAGCTTCATGGAATGGGTTTCCATGGCCCAGCAGCTCATCCAAACATCCGTCGGATGCAGTGGTGTAAAGCACGCCTCCACTGGACTCTAGAGCAGTGGAGACGTGTTCTCTGGAGTGACCAATCGCGCTTCTCTGTCTGGCAATCTGATGGACGAGTCTGGGTTTGGCAGTTGCCAGGAGAACGGTACTTGCCTGACGGCATTGTGCCAAGTGTAAAGTTTGGTGGATGGGGGATTATAGCGTGGGGTTGTTTTTCAGGGGTTGGGCTTGTTCCAGTGAAAGGAACTCTTAATGCTTCAGCATAGCAAGTCATTTTGGACAATTTCATGCTCCCAACTTTGTGGGAAAAGTTTGGGGACGGCCCCTTCCTGTTCCAACATGACTGCACACCAGTGCACAAAGCGTCGGTCCATAAAGACATGGATGAGCGAGTTTGTGCAGGCCATTCAAGTTCCTCCACACCAGAGACCCAACCCGATAGAACACCTTTGGGATGAATTAGAGAGGAGACTGCGAGCCAGGCCTTCTCGTCCAACATCAGTGCTTGACCTCACAAATGTGCTTCTAGGAGAACGGTCAAAAATTATCATAAACACACTCCTAAACCTTGTGGAAAGCCTTCTCAGAAGAGTTGAAGCGGTTAGAGCTGTTTTAGTGTATGTCAGAATTAACAGCACTCATACCCGGTACCCAGATGACCTACTACTTCCTGGGAGATTCTGAAGTGCGCATACGATGGACACTTTACTATCCCATGAGGCCACGGGAGAGGATTTGTGTATAGCAGTGAAGCGACAAATATAGAACATACTTTTTAGTGGCCCTTAAGTAATTACCTATTCCAAATAAGTACCTACTCAAGAGAGTATGCGATTTCAGTGTTGATATATAGCACACAATTAAACAACCACCGATAAAATGCATACAAAACTGCTCAATTTCAATTTACTAAAGATTATTTGAAAATAGAAAATGTGCAATCAAAATGATTGTCGATTTTGCAAATGACACTACATGAAATAATCAGCGGATGCAGAAAAACACTTCACCTGTGCTCCTGTCCAACTCCAGCAACGAGAAACTTCCCAGAGTTCGAGAACTTCAGACTGTTCACAAATCCAGCCTAAAAAAGAAATGATAAAAGCGTATTAACATTCATTATACTGAAGGTAACACTTACTGTTAAAGACGCACATCTGACAGGCACATAATCGCTGTGTGGACATTGTGTAGTTGTGAAAAATAGTGGTATTATGAACTGATCCATTATTCATCCTCTCCAGATGAAGTGTGCTGCTTTATCCACACACACAATAGGACGTGATTTAATAGCAGACGGACCACAACCCGTCTAATAGAGCTGTATGGATCTGCACCGCTCACCATAGGGATGCTGAAGAGCGGCTCCAGGCCTCTGAATCCCTGCCCACACTTCCACAGCTGCACCGCTGAATTATGGGAGCCTGGGGAGGGACAACAATGATGTTGATGGTAATCAGGTGTTTGGAGAGCAGTCTCATATGGAAATACAGAAGGCGGAGAGCTTTGTGAACAAGGTCAAAGTGGAACGAGGACAGATTATGATGGTAATATTTGTACTTGAGGGTAATCGTTGTGTGCGAGACAAACAAGCAAATGAGAGTTTGTGGGCGGCTGTGGATTTAAGTGCACTGGGTTTGTTGCCTGTGAGTGATAGTTGGTGTTTTATGTGAGAGTGTGTGTGTGTGTGTGCACCTGAGGCACCTGATGCCATGGTGTCGGAGTTGTGCAGCGCCGCCACGGATGACACCCAGTAGGGCTGCTCCAGACCTGTGTTGCCATGGCTACCATGGGCTTTCTTCAATGTGGTCACCGGCTTCTTCTTATTAACCGTCCAAATAGAAATAGAGCTGGACAAAAACACAGCAGGGTGGCATTTCATCATCAATGCATTCAAGCATGGACTTCCAAAGTTTTTTGACAACCGGAATCCTAGGCCTAGTCCACATGTACAAGGGTATTTTCAAAAACAGAGTTTTTCCCTCCTTCGTTTATAATAAAAATTATAATAATTGCATCCACATGAAAACACAAAACATCTTCTGAAGCGCTGTCAAGAGCATGCCAAACCAACAGGTGGCAATATAACCCTAAACGTAAAGCCATGTTGGCCAATCAGAAGCCTGAAAAAAAGGTTATGCCGGTTCAGGTTCTGACGCAACAACCCAAAATCTCTGCACGACAACACTGCAACCAAAATTTCTAAAAATGTTCAACCTGGCAGGAGTTTTCAAAAAGTTTGGTTTCAGTGTCCGGATACTGCATTTGCATTTGAAAATACCCATGTTCGTGTGTGGACAGGGCCTTAGAGAACCCCCTAAGATTTTCAGTTAATATTTCAGTAATATAACAACACATTTCACAATGTGTTCATTCGTTCTATAGATATTTATCATCTCAGGATAATTTAGCTGCTTCTATAGAGCATTAAAAAACAGCAGTCTTTTAGTATTATTTATATACTATTATAGTATTTATTCATATTTTCATTTAGTTGTTTATATTTTATGTTTACGTTTTAGTAATTTTCTTATGTGCTTTTGTCATTTTTACTAGATTTTTTATATAGTCTTTTTTTCTCAGTTTTAGTCATTTTAGCAATTAACATTTCAGTGAGATGCGAGGCAACATTTTACATTTAAGTTTTTTCTAATCTAATATTTATTTCATCTTTATTTCAATGGCCAAAAATGACTTAGTAGTTTTAACAATAACAACATTGGTAAAAGTTATGCTTATTAATTCAAATTAATTATTAAATGTTATGCACTATTTAAAAAAATCTAGTCCTTGGAAAAGCTGAATTGAAACAAAGGTTTTGTCCTGAATCCCCACCAATACATTTTTAATGTATTAACACTCCAGGGCACTATTTGAGAGGACAGTTATTTGGTAGTGGTGTCCGAAATCATAGTGGATGCTATCGAGTGCATTAATTGAATCCCACAATGCACCACGATAACGAGTGTACAGGTATAAATTCCTTTTTAATTGGTTATTAAATTGTTTAAAGTTCATAGATAGTTTCTAGGGCTGGGCGATAAATAACCCGAATGTGTGGTTTACATCGATTTGTTTGAACAAAAATCGGTTTTCTCTTTAACATCCGGCGACGCTCCCCTCTGGCCTCCCGTAGTTTCGCGCGTTTGGGCGCGGAAAAGTAGATACACAAACAACAAGGACAGTGTCATTCGTAATTGGTTCGGGTTTTCGGCGTCAGTCGCAGAACAAACAATACCCCGATGCGAAGTGTGTTTTAAGTCTGAACGTAGCTACTCGTTTGAGCTGCGCAGACGTTTCTCTGCTCGGAGCAATAATAGACAGCGCAGCGGGAGCTCACACACAAACCGATCTCGTGACACCGTTACTACACAGCGCTGAGAAATCCAGTGAGAAAGCATTTGAATTCACCACAGATTTAATAACATCGTTACTGCGAGATCTAGTGGAAGCGTTCTGCGCTGAATTCTGTTATAAACCACAGATATCAGATCAAACACTGCTGATGTGGGAAACAGGAGAAACATTGAGACAACATGAGTGAAGATCAGGGGTTTCAGTCACAAATCACCAACATTCACCATGATTTACTGTAGTAACACCACATGGATTTAATGTTGTTGTCATTATTCATCTCAGGGTTAGGACAACCTTTTGGGATTGAAATTCAAGCACTTTTCAAGGGTTTTCAAGTGCTTCACATTTTTTCCAGCACTTAAAAGCTATAAATATTATCAAATTTTAATGTTATTTTTAATGTGATGATTTGTAAAACTAAAAGTTTAAAGGGGTATTGTGGAAGAAATAGTCGAATTATTATTTTTTTTTATTCCTATAAAAGATACTATAAAAGAACAATGGTAACCTATATTTAATAAGAGCAGAATATTTACATTTTCCCTATACTTTTTTGCACATTACTGTTGTTAATAAAAGTTAATGTTATCTGCATATCAATTCATAAACCTTTGATATGCATATTGCAAAAGATATGGTGCCCATTTATACTGTGGAATAGTCGGGGTTTATTCACATGCTGGAAGTTTTGGACCCCAGGTATGTGCTACCAAACCGCAAATATTTTACATAAACAAAATAAAGTTAAAACTCGTTTTTAACAATTTCTTTGTCATCTGCAGATTGATTTTAAGTAGTAGAAGAAGAAAAAAAATCTATTTAAATCGTAAATTAGATTTTTTTGTGAAATCGGGGATTTTTTTTTTTAGGCCATATCGCCCAGCCCTAATAGTTTCCATGACAGAGTTCAAAATAAATCTTTTCATTACTACTGAAGCTGCCAGTTTGCTAATTATCAAATGATTATTAAACAGCAAGCACAAACTATGCAAAAGCGTCAGCCCTTTCTGTCCTTCACTCACTCATTTTCATTCACTCCTTTAAGTGGACTAATGTAGGGAATAGTGAATAAGAGTATTCAGATTTTCAGACAAGTCTTACCCATCATCTCCACCTGTGACCATGTGTTCTTCATTAATAAGCTGGACACAATCAATGGAGCCCCTTCAGACACACAGAAGACACGGACAGAAACATCATTACATACAGGAAGGTGAAAAGTATTCATCCTTATATTTGGGAAAACAAATTCGGTCTTAACTGTTGATGCAGCCAAGCCCAAACCCTGCTTTACTGGTTTAATAGGGGAAGTTTTGAAATCATAACATAAGAAAGGCACGTCACAACTACAAACTCACTCGTGTCCGTGAAAGACGAGCTGAGATTCTTCTGCAATTTTCCACACTCGGAGTGTTCGGTCTCGTCCTCCTGCCGTCACACATCGCTCTCTGCTCAAACAGTCCAACCCAGTGATCATGTCCTGATGGCCGAACCTGACGAAAACACACAAATGAACCTTGTGAATAACAAGCAAATACAGTTCTCTTTTTATTATAATCATCAGCTAGTGTACCTACAGGGTTTCTACATAAGCGTTCTCATCCACACTCCACACTTTTATCGAGCGGTCATGTGATGCGCTGTAGAGGGTATGAGTCGCTCGTCTAAAGGCCAATCCCTGTGGAGGAAGCAGTGAAGCAGAAGCGTTTTGACAAATTCAATCAAATGAGTACAAACAGTAAGTAAATTAAATATAAGCCTAGAATTTCCCATCATCTAAAGCAGGGGTGTCTAATCCTGCTCCTGGAGGGCCGGTGTCCTGCAGAGTTTAGCGCAAACACACTTGCCTAGAAGTTTCTAGTGAGTCCAAAGACCTTGATTGGCTGGTTCAGGTGTGTTGATTAACTGGGGTTGGAGCTAAACTCTGCAGGACAGTGGCCCTCTGGGAGCAGGATTGGACACCCCTGATCTGAAGTCATAGGGATTCAATAAAAACAAACTCAAATCAGAGAAATCATGTATCCATAAGAGATCTTGTACTCACCGATACAGCGCCTCTGTGTCCTGTAAACGTGTACTGATGTTTACATGTCATGGGATCCCAGATCATGATGAGTTTATTCATGTCCCCACTAGCCTAGAAAATAAAGAAAAACATATCTATTAAATTGCGTCCAACATTGCGTTTAATTAACAATAACTATAGCACAAAAATAACAGTAAAATGATTAGAATTACTCAAAAAAAAATTGAATCCACAAATATTAAATGATAATATGCATATATGATAATGTATAGAGAGAGACACAGACAGACTACCATTCAAAAGTTTGGGGTCAGGCTGCTTTCATTTGATTTAAAATACAGTAAAAACTGTAATATTGTGAAACATTTTTACGATTTAAATTAACAATTGTCTATTTGAATATATTTTCAAATGTAATTTATTCCTGTGACGTCAAAGCTGAATTTTTAGCACCATTACTATTACTAATTTAAAAAATAAATAAATAAAAACATACACTGACCCCAAACTTTTGAATGGTATTGTATTAGGCTTGCTACGATAGTCGGTGTTGCCGGTGTTACCGGTGTCCAGACTCAACACCGGTTACATCACTTGCCCACCGTGGCACCGCCCACCGTCTTTTTGATTTTTTTATAGTAATAAAATAATTTAGTTCAGTTAGAGAACAGACAATACAAATAAAAACTGAACGTATCTGCTTAATAAAGCAGGATCCGACCGTGAGTCTCGGCAGCGGCAGGAGTCATTCATCAGATTTAAGAGTGAGGAGCTGATTGAGATGATCGCGGAAGATTTGGTTTCAAAGCGAAACGTAAAAGCGCCTATTTAAGGGAGTTTGTCATTTGTTTTGTTGTTGTGTTTTTCATTAAAAATAATAGGCTAATGAACCCACAATTCAAGCAACCCGCAGCCGAATTGGCGCCAATTCAAAACTGAAAGTAAAATGTGCACGGCCGCACAGAGCGCGCATTGTTTACTTTCGCCTGGCTACGCAGTGCGAGCCTCCGCGCATTTTTTTGCCGCGCGCACCCTCGCGCTCGTGCGGGCGCGTCGAGTATAAACAAGGGGACGAACTGTTATTCATTCATGGCGTGCATCTCAATCATAGACTGATCAATGCTTGATCAGTGCCCTGACTACTGAACTAGGGAACTGATTGAGACGCACCCATGGCCTCACAGAGCGCGCATTTACAGACGAGCTGTCATTCACGGTGTGTGCGCACCGGCGCGTTTTCAGTTCAGAGCGGTCGTGTGCATGTTACTTTAGATTTAAAAGCCTTCGCCGGTGATACCGGTATTACCGGTGTTGTCACACATCAATTAACCGGTGGGAAAATTTCCTCACCGTCACATCCCTATATTGTATACATATACACAAATACACAAATTCCTCCAAGTCCAAAACTTTTATTGACCTTATCGAAAACATTACTGCATTTCAATAAATTGTTATTTTGTGGATGTATATATTAGCATATGGCATTAAAAATAAAGCCAGTTTGATTCTAAGGCTTAAATTATAAGAAAACATGAATTGACAGAAAATTTATAAATAACTGGGCTGGGTATTGGCAAATTTCACGATTCGATTTCGATTAAATTATTTTGGATATATATCATGAACAACACTAGCCTGGCTCTGCCCTCCTACGTACTTCCGCTTAATTTTAATTTTCCTTCAGTACTCCGTCTGGGACTGCGGTATAGTCTTAGGTTTTCTCCAAGGAAATTTTTACCGGTCCAATCAGAGAACAGAGGGAGTGGCTGAGAACGATGACGTTGATGTCGTGCGCTAGTTTGAGTTGTAGTTCAGTAATGGTGGCGGAGAAAAATTGTGAGCAAAGCCGTTCATTCGGTTGTGGCACCGCTGCCGAATATCCAGAAGTTAAAGCCGGAGCAAGAACAATCTTTGCTAAGTTTTTTTGGTGGCCATGATGTTGTGTCCTGGGAAAAGTTTGATTTTCCAGCTTGCTCCGTTAGTGGTGAAGGAGTTGGCTGAAGCCTCAGTAATTGTTTCTCGTGGGGTCTGAAGGTATTGTCATCATTTACAGGGGCCAGTCAGTGATTTTATTGCCGTCCGTCTCCCACCACCCACGTAAAAACCCCCGGACGAATTACCTACTGCTTTAGACAAACACCAAGGTCGTGTGGTCATTTAATTGCTGTCCAAATCCACATCTCTGAGTTTTCAAGAATATATCACTTCAAAATTCACTGTTTATATCCTTTTTGACCCCTGCAGAGCACCGTACGGCTGCGCTTCGCTGTAATTTGGATGCATTTCTAGACTTGTATTTCTTTAAATGCTGGCAAGTATTTTCAAGAGCAATATATTTCATCACGCTCAAAAATAAAAAGAAGAAAAGCACGTAAACATTTGAACTGGGCCGTTATTTATGGCAGCATTTATTCTTATCATACCACGCATATGATATTTTATTTACAGTATACAATCATGTTACGGACCACGTGAGGGGCACGTTCCCGATCACAAAACTCTCCCCTTCACCATCAATAAATCACAATCCGAATGTGCGAGTTTTAGGTTTTATCACTGAGGTGGCTGCAGAGTTATTTTTACAGACTTCCATGTGAGAAACAGAGACGAACGGCGCACGACCAAACGTTAGCGATTGGTTATGGCAGATCCAATAGTTTTAATCTTCAACAGAGTTCCCGCCTTCAAGGAAGTAAACGCGTGTCAATGGAGAGTGGCGAGACTCTCTGTACAAATGAAATGTACGAGAGTCTGGTAGGACCAGGCTAGTACAACATGGCTAATCAAAAAAAAAAATGATGTAAACTATACATGGAAGTCAGTTGGTACTACATTACTATAATATTGAAGGTTAAAATTAACCGATTTGTATATAAACACTTAGGCTAAATTACACTCAAGGACGTTTTTATAATAATAAAGAAATAATACTAACTTTACAATTACATAGTTATATTTCTAGACCAATACATTTTTTTAAATATAAACATTTAAATGGTTGCTGTGGTGCACACGTTAAGCAAAATGCCCTTCTTTAGAGTTTTTCTAGCTGACTAACGAGTTTATGGACACCGAATATGGTTTTTCGGAGGTAAATGTGACATTACGTGACACATTGTTTACAAGCTGTTTTATTGACGTCTTTCCGCGGTTGAAACACTGATTGAGTGATTACATGAAAGATGATAAGGATTTCGGAAAGTTGTACTGTCTTTTAACATTCCTTCTGATGTTCATTCATGTTTATTTCACGTGTGCTTCTCTTGAACTAAGGCGCTACTGTGGTCTGTCACGCTACATTAAACAGCGCCAAAACGATTTATTTTTTCATCATTTGAAATCTGAGACTTTGTTTCATATCAGAAGTAACAAGGCTTATTACATTTTATAGGCACTACAATGGACTAGACTAATCGATTCTTGGGATTTGAGAATCAATTAAAATCGAGAAATCTATATTTTTTTTACCCAGCCACAATAAATAATATGAGCCAGTGAATCCCAGCAGACCAACAATAGCGTCTCTCACCAGGTATTTCCCATCAGATGATATGGCCATACACAGGACGTGAGCGGTGTGTCCCACATGACGGTCCTCTGTTCCCTTCCTTCCTCCTGCCATTTTGTGCACCTTCTTTCCACTCTCCACGTCCCCTGCAGATCATACACATCACTCATTCAGAATACACAAGCATAAACGTCTACTCAATGGAAAATGTAGAACGTTAATGCAGAGCGCAGGTGACCTGTCAGACTCACATTTGATGATTGAGCAGTCTTTGCTTGCAGAGAAGATGTATTTCTCATCCGGGGTGATGACGAGACATGTGACAGATAGTTTGTGTCCTCTCAACAACCTGATCTCTGCTGGGTCTGGAGCTACGAGCTAGAGACGACGTCAGGGTGATGTCAAACACAGGAAGTCACTGTAGCAAATAAAGATATAGCATCTGCACACGCAGCAGCTTATGAAAAACATCACTCACGTCTTTGGCTATCATTCTTTGCAGTTTGCCTTTCTGTTCAAGCTGTGGAGGATGAATAAATCAAGTGATTAGGGAGAACAGAGACAATTTATGTAACATTGGTAATCATTTTATGCACAATACACTCACTGTAGCCATATATAACATCCTCCAAAACAATAGTTTTAATCAAATCCACCACAGATTTTAAAAACATGTTTTTTTTTTTTTTTAAACGCAATGAATCCAACCAGACCTCCCTCTAAACTACTCTCATTATTTTGGATGTTTCCAAGTCTGATTTGGTATTAATATAAAAAAAAAACCTTCCTTTCTGTATGATAAAAGCTTTAAATATAATTCAATAACTCATTTGCTATAACTGTTGTTATTAAAATGTTAAAACTGCTGTTTTAATTCACTGACATTCCCATCTATTTAAAGGGATAGTTCACCCAAAAATGAAAATTACCTTCATGGGGGTAATTTTCATTTTTGGGTGAACTATCCCTTTAACAAGTCTGGGGTTTAAAGAAAGTATATTTTTAATATCTTTTCAAAACAGTTTGGATGAAAGCATCTGCTAAACCCAAACTGGAATTTACACATTTATGAAAAGCCAATATTTAATTACATTATAAAAATGTCCAATTAAAATAACTGTAATAATTAAAATAAAAACAAAGTTCAAACATTTACTAAAAATTATGAAATATTTGATTTATTCACCTGCATGTCATACGACCATGAAATCAGAGAAACATGAGAATGTGATTGAGCTGTTCAATTATTTAATTATTAACCTAAAATCTCAGGGGGAATAAGGAAATATTTTAGTCACAGGGGTCCGGAAGTTTGGGTACTAAATTTGGAAAACAAATTATGTAAATGTTAATAACTTGCTTTCTTGCAAGTAGTGTGTTTTTTTACATATAGTATTAAAACCTCACCCTTTGTGTTATACATTATGTTACAATATTTTACATGCATTTCAAATTCATTTATCGATTCAATTGCATTATATTATGAAGTATTATTATATTATGAAATATAAAAATCTTGGGATTTGAGAATCAATATTGGTTCGTAAAAATGAGAATTGATTAAAAATCGAGAAATCTATATTTGATATTCTATTTTTTTATCATCACTTGAAATATTATATTATGATTATCTGCATTTTAAGTTAGAAATGTAATTTACAAGTAATGCTGTCAAAAATATGCAACATTTCAAAGGTTTAAGCATTTCCTGAATAAATGAGCGAAAAGTCTGACATATCATCGCACTGTCTTCCACACTCAGGCAAGAGAATAGATATCAAATATCAAATGATAAGTTTGTGAAGAAAGCCAGTGGATTTACCAAGTCCTCCTGAAGTCTTCCAGCTACGAGATCCTCTTCAAACGTTTCTTCCTCAGCTTTTTTGTCCTCTGCCAATAACAGCACAGACAGCACGGGTTGAGAAAACAGTGGGAAATGGGAAAGTGATGATGATGATGATGATCTTACACACCTTCATCTCTCAGCTGATCCAGGTAAAGTTTGGCCAGGCGAAGTTTCTTCTCTTGCGGCGTCTCCTCGATCTCGTCGTCTTCATTGTCCGGTTGTTTTCTGCTCGGTTCAGCTCTGCAGAAGAAATGCCATATGTGCTGTTATGTATATTAAGAAGAACAACATGACACCACACACTGCAGTCGGTCCTTTACCTTTCATTTTCTGAGTCACTCGATATTTCTTCATCCACTCGTTTGTTGAACTTTTTTGCTCTCCCTTTGCCATCATCTGCATTACTCTAACATTGATATAAAGATAGTATATTTTTTAGAATATCAAAGGGAAAAAAGCATCAACTAACACTATGAACGCTGAAAAGATAAATACAAATTCATGTCTCATTTGAATATAAACGTACCTTTCTTTTTAAATCTCCTTTGTTGGGAGCCGCAGAGATGACCCTTTTCTTTATAAAGAAAGACGACATGATGCCGTTTAAAACTACTTGTTTTTACTAAGTAATTGAGGATTGCCTGAGTTTATTTTTCGCCGCTTGCATGCCACTCACATGGCCACAAACACATGCTTCCTGCACTCGTTCTTCTTCTCGGGTGGTTTACGTGTGTGTTTGCGCTTCAGCGCGGCGTATTGGAGAGACCAAACATTACAGCGACCACTTCAGATCAGCTGCTGGGCTATATAACTGCACACTGTGAGAGTGAAACTGATATATACTGAATAATAATGATAGATTAAATAATATGCACACATATATACATACATATGCAATAAAAGCCGTACAGTACTACTACTACAAATAATAATAATATTATATTATAAATACAATTAAATACATACATAAAGGCAAATATATAGGCCTACATTAAAACATATGTACAATAATACTACATCAAATAATATACACACATATGCAAATGTATCCAATAAAAAGCCAACTACTACTACAAATAATAATAAATAATACATTAAATTAAATACATATATGCAAATATATACATTAAAACACATGTATAATAATAATAATAAAACACAATAATATACACACATATATAAACATATGCAATAAAAAATGCATAACTACTACTGCAAATAATAATAATATTATAAATAAATAAAATACACACAAATATGTCAATATGTACATTAAAACTAGGACTGTCAAAAGATTAATCGCATCCAAAATAAAAGTTTGTGTTTACATAATATAGGTGTGTGTACTCTGTTAATTATTATTTATATATAAATACACACACATTCATGTATATATTTAAGAAATATTTGCATGTATATAATGTATATACATTTATATAATCTGTAATATATATAAATGTTTTATATATAAAAATAATATTTTTTTCTTAAATATATACATGCTTGTGTGTGTATTTATATATAAATAATAATTAAAATGCAATAAAAACGCATAACTACTAGTAATAATATATTATAAATAAACACACACACACACACACACACACACACACACACACACACACACACACACACACACACACACACACACACACACACACACATGTTTGTTTTTGTGAAATGTGAGGACATTCCATAGGCGTAATGGTTTTTATACTGTACAAACCGTATTTTCTATCCCCTTACACTGCCCCTGTCCCTAAACCTAACCCTCACAGGAGACTGTGCAGTTCACTTTCTGTGAAAAAATAATAATTCTGTGTGATTTATAAGCATTTTGAAAAGTGAGGACATGGGGAACGTCCTCATATTTCACCCTCTTTTTGTAATACCTATGTCATACCCATGTCATTATACACATTTGTGTCCTGATATTTCACGAAAACATGCCACACACACACACACACACACACACACACACACACACACACACACACACACACACACACACACACACACACACACACACACACACACACACACACACACACACACACACACACACACACACACACACACACACACACAATACCACTGTATTTGAAGGATATAACTTGAAGAAAAAGGATTTGCACGTTTCCTTTTTAAAATACTTTGTGAATGACGCTCTGAGTAAGATGATTGTATTTACACTGCAATAAATAAATAGGCCTGTTTCCATAAAAAATAGCCTAAACATCCTAAAAGAAAAGTTCACATTATCAGCAAAACTGCATGAATTTGATTTGAATTGTATAAAATTAACTTAATATTTTGAATTAAAATACGATTTGCCCCGTGGAAATGAATGAACCAACTTTATTAAAAAAAAAAAAAGATCTGATAAGTATTTTATACAATTTTGTTTTTATGGATATTTTGATACATTTATTCTAAAACATAAAAAGGATATTGGGTGATTTTTCAGCAATGTAACGTATAAGGCATACACATGGTTTCTGGCATACACATGGTTTTATAAATCTGAAAATTTTGTGCGTACACTTTTAGGATGAAATCTACGGAAAGTTTTATAAATGAGGTCAATGAGGCCCCTGGTCAGCTGTTCTCTCTCTCTCTCTCTCTCTCTCTCTCTCTCTCTCTCTCTCTCTCTCTCTCTCTCTCTCTCTCTCTCTCTCTCTCTCTCTCTCTCTCTCTCTCCCCCACCCCCCCCTCTCTCTCAACTCAATTCAATTCAATTCAGCTTCAAAAAAAGAGAAAAAAACATATGGCTATATTGTACATATATGCTCTCTCTCTCTCTCTCTCTCTCTCTCTCTCTCTCTCTCTCTCTCTCTCTCTCTGAATTCACCTGCAGCTCTCTGGCTCCTCAGTGAGGGGAACTGACACACTGTAATTACTCTGTCCATAGATGATGCAGTAGAGTGTCCTAATGGACTGACCTGCACATCATGTACATCTGCCTCTGTAATGGCTTCCGCTTGTCTTAAGTGCAAAGAGCGCGGAGCCAAACACAACTCCAAAGCTCCAGCTCTCCGCACAACAGACACAGTGAGAGCCGGATAAACTCCACCGACTCCACATGACTGACCGACAGATCCAGGATTTTGGGACATTTAATGATGATTGACCAGACGTAGTTGATGGACTTCAGGTGAGATTGTTTTATTGTCATTTGCTGTACTTTACTGTTTGTTTTAAACATTCAGTCTATTACTCTAAAAGGGCTGTCTCATCATTTGTAGTCATCATTTGTCAAATGATTCATGTATTCTCAGTAAACAACACATTTTACATCATTGATCATATATGCTGGACAACTACAGAAATGTTTCAATGATAATTACTTACACACAGAGTTGTTTTTCTTGGTTATTTAAAACCGCAAGCAATGTTAAGCACAGACTCTAACTGTTTAGTTAACCTTTCTGTTTTTTTTTATTATTATAATGCACCAACACAATTATCAGAACTTTGAATGTATTTTCATGTTGATGTGTGGTTGTGTGCTTATGTTAAACAGTACATTATAAAAGCAGGGCACCTCTTTCATAACCCATAACCAAAATCCTGCGCATTGCACATCTGTTTATTAGATGACCAGACGATCTCGGATGAGCAGAGAGATTACTGGCAGAGAAAACATGCCAGGATTAAAAGTGGAAGTCACTGATTTGTCTGAATCAGGGGGGTGGGGGGACTGTTGAGGTGTTATTTGTTGTAATTCTTATCCACTTTTCACCCAGAAACTTCTTCTGAAGTTATTTTTTGCTGTTAAAATGGAGGTAATGTCAGGTCAAGGCTTTACCAATCCATCAAGAAAAAACAAGCTGATTAACTTAAAGCACGCGGGAACATTCTGTGCGGCCATAATGGTGGTGATGTAATCCAGCCGCTGTGCTTTTTCATGCCAAATTAATCGGCCATCATTTTCTAGCCACCATGGACATGTGCTGATGACGAGCTGTGACTACAAAAGATTAGAGATGCTTTATGATTATTTACATGATGAAATGACTGGTGGAAGCTTGGCTGGTCAACATAATGACACTTTTTTTTTAAATGACAGAAAAATAACTGTCATCTTTAATGCTTAAAGGAGAAACATTAAGCATGAAAAGTTTTTGAAAGAATTCTCCTATATGTTCACCAAGGCTGCATTTATTTGATAAAAAAACTAAAAAATTAAAATTAATACATATTATTGCAATTTAAAATAACTGTTTTCTATTTTAATATATTTTAAAATGCAATTTATTCTTGTGATGCAAAGCTGAATTTTCAGCATCATCACTCTAGTCAGTGTCACATGATCCTTCAGAAATCATTCTAATATGTTAATTTACTGCTCAAGAAACATTTCTTATTATTACACTGTAAAAAAAATAAATAAATAAAAGGGGGAAATCTACTGGTAATTCTCTGCCAGGAAATTATTCAGTAATTTTACGGAAATTTCCGAAAACCATTAAAACAACGGAGTGTCTATTCACACCAATTGCAAATAGCGCGCCTTGTTGGCAAGTGCTATTCGCACTAGCTCCGCCTAACAATGCCTGGTTGGGCCAAACAAGATTATAAAAAACAATCCCAATTCAATACACAATCAGTAAAGCGTTGGTTTTGACGCGATCAACGTGGGTTCGAATCCACCTTTTGCAGAGATCGCTCTTCTCCCTTTTCTCATCACATATCACATCGGAAAGGCATTTACTTTCAATAAAAATTAAGAAAATATTATAACATTGGAAATAAAGTGCCTAACGAAATGTTAAATAGTAACACTTTACAATAAGGTTCATTAGTTAACATGAACTAATAATGAACTGCACTTACAGCATTAATTTATCTTTGTTAATGTTAATTTCAACATTTAATGCATTATTCAAATCTTGCTAACGTTAGTAAATGCACTGTGAACTAACATGAACAAACCATGAACAGCTGTATTTTTATGAACTAACGTTAACAAAGATTAACTAGGTGTTGTTCATGGTTAGTTCATGTTAACGAATGCATTAACTAATGTTAACTAATACAACCTTATTGTAAAGTGTTACCTGTTTAATAATAATAAAAGCATTTATTGGGTAGGGTTATGGGTAGGTGTAGGGAGGGCTTTTATTGTCCCATTAAGGCGGCATCTATTTAATAATTTTAATAAATATAATAATTTACACTCTGTTATTATTCATCCTGTTAATGTACAACAATAATGAGGTGCAAATAGTACTGTGTGTACAATGGGGAGAATACAAAGGGGAGAATAGAAATTTGATACACTGCCTATTTTGCAGGTTTGCCCACTTACAAAGCATGTAGAAGTCTGTCATTTTTATCATAGGTACTCTTCAACTGTGAGTGACTCAATCAAAAACTCCAGAAAATCACATTGTATGATTTTTAAGTAATTTATTTGCATTTTATTGCATGACATAAGTATTTGATCACCTACCAACCAGTAAGAATTCCGGCTCTCACAGACCTGTTAGTTTTTCTTTAAGAAGCCCTCCTGTTCTCCACTCATTACCTGTATTAACTGCACCTGTTTGAACTCGTTACCTGTATAAAAGACACCTGTCCACACACTCAATCAAACAGACTCCAACCTCTCCACAATGGCCAAGACCAGAGAGCTGTGTAAGGACATCAGGGATAAAATTGTAGACCTGCACATGGCTGGGATGGGCTACAGGACAATAGGCAAGCAGCTTGGTGAGAAGGCAACAACTGTTGGCGCAATTATTAGAAAATGGAAGAAGTTCAAGATGACGGTCAATCTCCCTCGGTCTGAGGCACCATGCAAGATCTCACCTCGTGGGGCATCAATGATCATGAGGAAGGTGAGGGATCATCCCAGAACTACACGGCAGGACCTGGTCAATGACCTGAAGAGAGCTGGGACCATAGTCTCAAAGAAAACCATTAGTAACACACTACGCCGTCATGAATTAAAATCCTGCAGCGCACGCAAGGTCCCCCTGCTCAAGCCAGCACATGTCCAGGCCCGTCTGAAGTTTGCCAATGACCATCTGGATGATCCAGAGCAGGAATGGGAGATGGTCATGTGGTCTGATGAGACAAAAATAGAGCTTTTTGGTCTAAACTCCACTCGCCGTGTTTGGAGGAAGAAGGAGGATGAGTACAACCCCAAGAACACCATCCCTACTGTAAAGCATGGAGGTGGAAACATCATTCTTTGGGGGTGTTTTTCTGCAAAGGGGACAGGACGGCTGCACCGTATTGAGGGGAGGATGGATGGGGCCATGTATCGCGAGATCTTGGCCAACAACCTCCTTCCCTCAGTAAGAGCATTGAAGATGCACCCAAAACACACAGCCAGGGCAACTAAGGAGTGGCTCCATAAGAAGCATTTCAAGGTCCTGGAGTGGCCTAGCCAGTCTCCAGACCTGAACCCAATAGAAAATCTTTGGATCTTTGGGAGCTGAAAGTCCGTATTGCCCAGCGACAGCTCCGAAACCTGAAGGAACTGGAGACGGTCTGTGTGGAGGAGTGGGCCAAAATCCCTGCTGCAGTGTGTGCAAACCTGGTCAAGAACTACAGCAAACATATGATCTCTGTAATTGCAAACAAAGGTTTCTGTACCAAATATTAAGTTCTGCTTTTCTGATGTATCTAATACTTTATTAATTTATTATTTACTTACAAAATGTGATTTTCCTGATTTTTGTTTTAGATTCCGTCACTCACAGTTGAAGAGTACCTATGATAAAAATTATAGACTTCTACATGCTTTGTAAGTGGGCAAACCTGCAAAATCGGCAGTGTATCAAATACTTGTTCTCCCCATTGTAGATAACTAGCGATGTGGAGTTTGACAGTGACTCTACAGTAAGTGACATCAATGAGATGTTGTCTGTGGCTGTGTGAGAGTGACTATGTGCACAGTGACGTCTGTGGCGTGAGCGCATTGTCGTGATGTGCAGGTGACTGACAGTGAGCTCACGCTAACGCTAATGCCAGAGAAACCCCAGCAGCTGCAAACAAACAAGTGCGCTCATTATGCTCCGCTTCAAAAGGTTAGAGCACCACGAGCACCATGAATTATTCCAACTGATCAAGCCTCCCTAGCTTTCTCAATGTTTAGTCCAAAAAAGAATCACGACAATGCACAGGACATGTTACGCTAATAACCTGCTGATTTAGAAATGTTGCTAAAAGTACTATGGTATAGACTGTTTTTGAAAATTATGCCACGGATGGCATTTTGGTCACTACAATGATAATACCACTGTATTATTTGACATAGTTGAAGTATACCATTGTACAATATATAAATACAGTACATCTGACACATCACTGTACCATGGTAACGTGACTGCTTGGATTTAAATAGGCAAATGCTTAAGAGTTGGATCATTATTGCTGTGATTATTATGCTTCTAACATGTTATAGGCAGCAGTTCTTCTAACCCTAAATGATGGAGTGTAGCTTTTCATTTCTTAAACAACCATGTAGGATGGAATTGATGGAAATAACATCATAACCTTTATTTCCATCAAGAGGTGCACATTTTTGGTCAAGATCCTGTATTGACAAGGGTCCAGCACTCTGTAAAGTCTCCTCCAGCACATCCCAAAGACTTTCAATGAATTTAAGGTCTGGAATCAGAGGTGCCAATTCATGAGTGAAAATGATTCTTCATGCTCCCTCCAACCATTCTTTCACAGTTTGAGCCTGATAAATCTGACATTGTCATCCTGGAATGGCCATGATGTGTCTTCCTACATGGTTATTTATGAAATGAAATGACCAAAGACACTTTCAATATTTTTCCTATTTAAAACTTGACTCTTCTACAGTTACATTGTGTGCTAAGACCAACTGAAAATGAAAAGTTGCGATTTTCTACACCTATATGGCTAGGAACTACATTCTCATTCCTGCGTAATAGTCGCGGATCTTCGCGGCCGTACCATGGCTGCAGCTGCGCAATGATTCGTTGGTATTCTGTGAAACATGGTGGTAGTTACACCTTCAACTTACTATCACAGCCCTTTACAACACACAATTTGTCGGCTGCAAGCCTGAAACTTTCTCTGCAACTACACAAACTTAGTGCCGGTCACATTGAAAGTTACCTAGCTGGGGGCTACTTTCAGGCGCTGTAATATCATTGCACTGCTGCAGCCATGGTACGGTCGCGAAAATCCGCAACTATTACGCAGGAATGAGAAAGTAGTTTAAATGATCGTGTTGGTAAGTACTCTGTGTATCCTTAAATTCTTTTTTTACAACGCCGGCTAGATCGTTTACACTCATCTTTTTCTTCTAACGTTACTTATTCCAGCGTGCGTGCAGACAGGGTTGCCAAGTTTTTACCACAAAACCCGCCCAATTGCTACTCAAAACTAGCCAAATACAAGCCCAATAGCTTTCCGAGGTGGGGGGGAATGGCATTTTTTTTAACAAAAAATGGCATTTGGGGGGTAAAATATGTGTTATTTTGGCAGGGCTGCCTGCTAAAATTCCCATTCCTGGGTCTGTATATCACATAATTGGGGTCGCTTCAACCCGCGGACTTGGGAACACAGTGCAGTTGAGTTCTGTTGACATTTGACAACTAACGTTATGCGTCGCTCCGTTGCTCTGATTGGTTGTAGGTCTATCCAATTGAGGTCTTTCCTGGTTCGGTTGAAACACACCCCATAAATCACAGTCCAAGGGAGCAGTATCAGACTCATATTCTGACTAGAATTGAGTATGACGACGTCAGGCTAGTCGAGGTGTCCATGAGCCTTGCATGGCTGACACCGCCGCCGGTGTATGAACGAGTGAATGAATGGGTGAATGTGAGGCAATATGTAAAGCGCTTTGGTGGCCATGGGTCTGTTGAAAGCCCTATATAAATGCAGTCCATTTACCATTACCATTTTTTGGGATCCGGGGGGTTAATAAATGCCTTCTGAAGCGAATCGATGGGTTTGTGTAAGAAAAATATCTAGCTTCCGCCAGACTGCCATCCGTATTCAACATACGGAAAAAAAGTGTCACGTCTCTCGCAGTTCAAAACACTAACGCTACGTCTGACATCATGGTTACGCTTTTTCAGTAAGTTGAATATGGAAGGCGGTCCAGCGAAAGCTAGGTATTTCACTTTATAACGTGTTAAATATGGATATTTTTCTTACAAAACCCAATCACTTCGCTTCAAAAGGCCTTTATTAACCCCCCAGAGCCGTGTGGAGTACTTTTATAATGGATGGATGCACTTTTTTGGGTTTAAAATTTTGGGCTCCCATTCACTGCCATTATAAAGCTTGGAAGAGCCAGGACATTTTTTAATATAACTCTGATTATATTCGTCTGAAAGAAGAATGTCATATACACCTAGGATCTAGTAAATCATGAGCTAATTTTTTATTTTTGGGTGAACTATCCCTTTAATGCACCTTTAAATTTGTAAACTTGTTGTTGTCGATGTGTTCAAATGTAGTTATACTGATTTGTGTTTCATATTATTCTTTCAACAGCGCTGACCTTTGACCTCCAGCCAATGAGTCCCCATTTCTGACTGGTGGAAGATGGAGAAGCCTGCGTTTCTGCTTTGTGTTGGGTGCGCTACACTGTAAACAATGGAGGCGTCTGGATTACCTCCGGCAGCAGAGCTTAACGAAACTGAACTTAATGAGACATTGAGTCATGGCCACCCTATGCATCTGGCTCCCAGCATGCAGTTAGGGAGCATGTCCAACCCTCAATCTCGTTTACGAGACATGTCGGGACTCATCGCCATGGTGACACTTAATGCAGTAGCACTCCTGGCCAATAGCGGAGTACTCGCCGTAGTAGTGAAAGTGCCCCACCTCCGTAAATTCAGTTTGGTGTGTCACCTCTGCATCGTGGATTTGCTATGCGCCGCCCTCCTCATGCCTCTCAGCACCGTCTGCAGCTCGCCCTTCTTCGCCGGCGTCATCTTTTCCGTACTCGAATGCAGATTGTACATATTCCTCAATGCCTTTCTCATATCTGCCTCGATCTTCACGGTTACTGTGATCAGTATCGAACGCTACTTCTACATCGTGCATCCCATGAGGTACGAGGCTAAAATGACCCCTTGGTTATCCGCAGCCGTGATGGGATTCATCTGGGTGGCGTCTACTTTGCTAGGACTTGCTACCGTCTTCGGATGGCCCAGTTATGGAAGTAGAAGCTCCATTGCTGCGACCCATTGCTCTCTCCATTGGAGCCACAGCGGACATCGACGAGTATTTGCTATTTTATTCTGCACGGTTTGCTTTTGCGTGCCAGCTGCCATTATTATTGCCGTCTACGGGCATGTCTATAAAGTCGCTCACACGGCTGCCCGGGAAAGAGGGCCGATCCCGAGCTGGACGATGGCGACCGCTCACCCGAAGCCTCGGTCTGATTCCGTCAACAGCCAGACCACAATTATCACCACCAGCACGAGCATCCGCAGAAATCCAGTCCGTCGCAAGAAGAGGAGAACACTGGTCGGCGGGAAAGCGGCACTTACTTTAGCCATCATCGTGGGTCAGTTCCTGCTCTGCTGGCTGCCTTACTTTGCTTTCCACCTGCATCTTTCGCTTGGATTTTCCCATAGTACCTCTGAAGAAGCTGAGGGACCCGTCACCTGGCTGGCGTATTCGACGTTCGCGGTGAACCCGTTTTTCTACGGCCTGCTGAACCGTCAGATCAGGGAGGAGTTGTGTAAGATGCTCTTGTGTTGCCGATCAGCCGGCAGGCCAGTGCGGCCCTCGGCGTCGGGCCATGAACGTTCAGGGCACGAAGACTTTTTTCACTTTTTGCACAGGAGCGGCAACAGGGATGGGGTTAGATGCAGCTACCACATGGTTACACCGAGGAGCACGCTGGAACAGACTAGTTTTAGGATACCGGGGCAAATACCAGAAGAGATCAACTAAAATAATATTCATTGAGGAGTTACTCAAAAACATTCCAATTCATAATCATTTAGTTTTTGTAATGCATTTGTACCAATTATGGTTTTAGCGCTTTTCAGTTTTGCTTAAAGGGTTACTTCAGTGATTTAGCATTAAGCTTTGTATTTAAACTGGGTCATTTATGTAGTAGAAATGTGAAATTATTTTTGAATTTGAGAATTCAAGAATGAGAAAGGTGGATGAAAGACAACAACTCTCAGAATGCACTTGCTTCGCTGCCCTACGAGGCCATTCCTTACACCGTCGTTTTGATCTTCATAGTAAAACAATCATTTCGTTCAGTTAGAGAATAAACACTACAATTAAAAACTGAACGTGTCTTTTCAATAAAGTGTGAGTGAGCCGAACGAAAGTCACGGCACAGATGCAGCAGTGTCAGATTTCATTCATCATGAAGAGCTGAGCAGAGCTGAGGTAACGTTAAGCGCCAGTCTGGCACGTTTTCAGATCGCATATGGAAGCTAAACTATCACAGGAATTCATTGAAAAGTTGAAACACTCACTTTACTCTGCATCGCCCCGTTATGATTGTCCGCACAGCCGTCTGTGTCTTACATTCTGTGCGTGAGATCTCTACCCTATGGGCGGGTTGATAACATGCGGAACAGCTCCATCTAGTGGCTGTAGTCTTTACCCTCTGGCCAAAAAATCCTCCCATGACGCAAAATGACGATATTTGCGTCATCTGAGGAATTTTTCCAGAAATAAAATGCATAATTCTCTCATCTCAGGGGGATATGAGGGGGGAAAGTACCATAATTTGAATATACTACCGGGTTTCTACTGATACAAAGCCTAATGCTAAATCACTGAAGTTACCCTTTAAAGTAGGGATGCGCGATATATACCACCATATCGGTATCGGCCGATATATGTTCAATTTTAATGTTATAGTTATTGGCTCAATAAGAAAAGTTGGCTGATATATTAAAGCCTATATATAATGGATGGATTATTTCCTTCAGCTGAGACACTTCAGATGCGCACTGTTCGCCATGATGGTTTTGAATTTCTTGAAATATGATTGGAATCACTTCAGGTTAAGGGCAACATGTGCAGCGTACGTTTGTCATATAGGCTACATAAAATTATAGTGAGAACATTATAATTGTGTGCTTGGGACATGGCTTTTAATGGTGAGACTTGTTTTTGTAAACAGGCTTTCAAAAATTATATAAAAATGTAGATTTATTTAGATTTATCTGCCAATATATTGGTTATCGGCTTTCAAATATAAAGAATTATCGGTTATCGTATCAGGCACAATGTTTATATCATTGCATCCCTACTTAAAATAAAAAAAATTTTTCTAAATGCATGTTATTGATCTTATTGTGAACGATTCATCCATGCAACAGTGCGTTTAATTTGCAGTTGCGCTTAAAATAGTAAAATGTATTAAGGAGCACGTGCAAATAAAAAAATCCTCATAGGTTCTTAAAAAGTAAACAAATATCCGTTCTGGGAAATTAACAATGCATTGGGTCAGCGGCCACTTTTCCGCCGGAACTCGACTTGCCTACGGCCGTTACCGGAAGCCAGTCATTATAGTTTATAAAGTTATAAATATGGATGTATTTCTTACAAAAACGCTTGGCTTCACTTCAGAAGGCCTTTATGGAGCCGTGTGGATTACTTTTATGATGGATGGATGGCTTTAAAATCTAAGGTAACATTCACTGCCATTATAAAGCTTGTAAGAGCCAGGACATATTTTACTATAATTTTTACTTCCGGTGAAACAACAGACTTTTCTCTGGTGACATACGCTACACTTATCCAATCATTTTGTCTACTTAAACCCCGGTCCTTTAGCCTGAAGTCGTCATACTCAATTCTAGTCAGAATATGAGTCTGATACTGCTCCGTTGGGCTGTGATTATGGGGCGTGTTTCAACCGAACCAGGAAAGACCTCAATTGGATAGACCTACAACCAATCAGAGCAACGGAGCGACGCATAGTTGTCAACAGAACTCAACTGCACGCACGCTGGAAGAAGTAGAAGAAGATGAGTGTAAACAATCTTTGCCAGTGTTGTAAAAAGAATTTAAGGATACATGGAGTACTTACCAACACGATTGTCGTTTTTGAGAGAAATAGTAAAGGTGAATGCATATACGAACAAGTTCTCCGTTTAGGATTAGAACGAATTCAACCCAATTGCTTTTTGGTGACGTGGATGATTACGTTACTGTTGAGCATCTGTCCATCATCGTATAAAGCCTGCCCTGACAATTTCATTGGTCCAAACAGCTCTGGTTCCAGCCTAGTTGCTCCACAACGGATCAAGCCAAGACCGAATTTCCCGAACTCAAATGTTGTGGGCGGGGCTAAATTCGGCTGGCATCCAGGCTACCGGATATTTTTGAATGTAAAACTCACATTCAAATCTGCAAGTTGCATTTTGTTGCAAGACAAATGAATGGTTGACAATAAGATCAGGAACATGTATTCAGAGAAAGCAAACAGGGTTTGGTTTTAAAAAAGGTCAACCACACTGACTGGCAACATGGCGACAACCAATGAACAACAAATGCCTTTAATCCAATCACAACTTATCCTAGTGGTGACTCCGCCCACATGTTTACAAGCACAGAGCTGATTAGGGTTTGAATGGCATTGTGAACTGAAATTACTTAATTGTTGCCTAAACTTTTAATATCATCAAGCATAACCAACCTTTAAATAAAACAGTCAGGGTAGATATTTAATTCACATACAACATTTGTCATAAAAATGATCTCTCCCAGCCTTGTTTTCATTTGGAAAGATACTGATATAATATTTATTTAAATTAACTTTTTGAGTAATACAGAGAATACTTTTTTCTAATGTATTTGTACTGCAGTATTTACTTTCTTTGAAAATTGAGTAACATAAATGAAAAAAAAAATCAATTTATATTTATTTCTATTATTTATAATGCAAAGGAGGACCTTGGCTATCTGCTGTATTTCTTTTCCATTGTAGATATGAGTGACAAAGCCGGATTGTTTATCTTTCTTCAATAAAGACACTAGTCACAGAAAGCTTGACACATACTGATTCAGTTCAGTGCAGCATATGTCGAGTTGTGTTGCGTTTACAGCTCATTGTGCTGATTAATGTGGACTGTCTTCACTCTTATTTTGAATGGTGTGCTATATGGAGTCACCCATTACATCACACTGTGGATTTATTTGCCCTTTCTTTACTTATACAAAACAATGCGTCCATTGCTGTCTTTTGTTGTCATGAAGATGGATAAGAGCTGTATCTATGTTTTTATAGGAGGATGGTACTGTACATAGAGCTGCTTTCTTGCCATTGTTTATTTAGATGTACATCTTCTTGCAAGCTAAGTATATCACTACCATTCAAAAGTTTGAGGTCAGTAAGATTTTTTAAATTACTTTTTTCACCTTTTCTTTTAAATTGTTTAAAATGACAGTAAAGACATTTCATGTGTTTAAAAAGTGTCTATTTCAAATAAATACTGTTCTTTTGAACTTTCTATTCATCTAAGAATCATAAAAAAAAGCATTTCACAGTTTTCACAAAAAATGAAGCAGCAAAACGGTTTTCAACATTGATAATAATTAATGTTTTTTGAGCAGCAAATGAGCATGTTAGAGAATGATTTCTGAAGGATCATGTGACACTGATATGGAAGTTTCCACCACAGAATAAAAAACGACTTTTAACTCACAATTCTGACTTTTTTTCTTTTTCTTGTGAGATTTAAACTTGCAGTTTCGAGTTAAAAGTCCAATTCTGAGGAAAAAAACTTTTTTCTCAGAATTCTGAGTTTATATCTCAAAATTCGGAGGAAAAAAAGTCAGAACTGTGAGATAAAAAGACGCAATTTCCTTTTTATTTTTTAATCCATGAAGGAAACAAGCTTTCACAGAAAACAGGCCTTTAAACTGTACAAATATTTCACAATATTACAGTTTTTACTATATTTTTTATCAAATAAATGCAGCCTTGGTGAGCAGAAGAGACTTATTTCAAAAACATAAAAATATATATAAAAAAATCATTAGTGAATTCTCGTATATTCTTGCTCTCATATTCTCATATATAAATTTCTATCTATTCATGTTTATGAAAGCTACATTTTTCCTGTGACTTAGGTCAAATACGTAAAGTTATAGAACAGTACATTTTCACAGTATTGGTGCAGCAACATATTTAAACAGGTGAAAAGATGGTTTTAGCTGAATTCTGTGCCGTTTAGATCTGTTCAGCTCTCGGTCTATCATTTGAAACCATGTTTCCTGTAATTATATCTTTATAGGGACATATTTGTAATTCTGATGTGGAGATTTGAATGCAGATTAGACTTAACGGATAAAGCAAACCAAACCAGGGCGGCTTAGTTTTTAAAAGCGATCGTCCAACCGCACAATCCAAACCGAGCAAAGGTGAACTGGAGAAAATGCCACAAACTGTGAGATTAAACGACGATGGTGATTAATATGAGAGAGAGCTTTCAAGAATGAAACACCATGAGGACATCTGACCCTGATAGTACAGACAAAATCAGATGAACAGGTGAAATAAATAAGGGCAGCTATAGTGCCCCATACACTCAAGAAGGAAACTTTAAACTCTTCAACTCTTCTCTTTGCTATGTGAGTGATCTGGTTGGTTGCTAGGTGGCTGCTTACCCCCCTAACAACCAACCAGATCACTCACATAGCAACACCCTGGCAACCACTCACAACACCCTATCATGGCGGCAAGTTTTGCAAAGGCAACGTCACTCACATTTCTTCAGAAAAAAGTTAAAATCAATTTAGCTACAAAAAGATTTCTGTTTTCTCAAAAGCAATACAAATGTGTAAGAAATCAAGAATAAATAGTAGGAATTAACGTGAGCGTGAACATTTTCAGGATTTATTGTTATGCATTTAGCATTTGCTGTGAGATCAGCTGTTGGATTATAAATAGAAACCAATGATCTGCTAATGGCTCTAACAGTGAAAGGCATTTTCCTAAAAACATAGTGTAAAATCTGCAAGATTTTTCTAAAAGCCAACAGACGGGGTCGCTATTAAGCCTGTGTGTGTGTGTGTGTGTGTGTATGTGTGTGTTTGTTTTTGTGATTTATGAGGACACAAATTTGTATAATGACATGGGTATTACACTGGTATTACGACCCATGTCAAATACAAAAAATAAAATATGTAATGTCCTCATAGTTCATGTCTTCTTCGTAATTTACGAAGAAGACATGAACTATGAGGACATTACATACGTCCTCATATTTAAAATAGCTTTAAAAACACAAAATGTTTTATTAAAAATGTAAAAGTGCAGAATGTTTCCTGTGATGGGAAGGTTTAGGGGTAGGGGTAGTGTAGGGGGATAGAATTTACAATTTGTACAGTATAAAAACCATTACGTCTATGGAATGTCCTCACTTATGTGTGTGTGTGTGTGTGTGTGTGTGTGTGTGTGTGTGTGTGTGTGTGTGTGTGTGTGTGTGTGTGGGCATGTTTTCGTGAAATATCAGGACACAAATGTGTATAATGACATGGGTATGACATAGGTATTACAAAAAGAGGGTGAAATATGAGGACGTTCCCCATGTCCTCACTTTTCAAAATGCTTATAAATCACACAGAATTAGTTTTTTTTCACAGAAAGTGAACTGCACAGTCTCCTGTGAGGGCTAAGTTTAGGGGCAGGGGCAGTGTAAGGGGATAGAAAATACGGTTTGTACAGTATAAAAACCATTACGCCTATGGAATGTCCTCACATTTCACAAAAACAAACATGTGTGTGTGTGTGTGTGTGTGTGTGTTTGTTATTGGATATTGCTAGTTCTGTCCAGTGTTATCTTGTGATACTATAAAAGGCACAATATGTAAGATTTTTGGAAACCCACTGGAGCAATTTTGTTGACTTGTGTACTTACAATTTCCCAGAATATTTGAATCCAGAGAAATAAGCAATTTTAACCAGGTCATCAAGCTACGCCTTTGTTTTGAATAAGCGACCGCTAGTGGTGAAAAATTACATCTTGTGGCTTTACGTTTTTTTTTAAACACGGTTTCCATTTCATTTCAATTTTAGATAATATTTTAGTAATTGTGTTGTGGTTTTTTTGGTCATTTTTTAAATGTCTTTATAGTTTTTTTGTTTGTTATATTATTACATCAAGTTAAACTTAATGAAACGTTGGTAACTAGATGAAATAAAATAACTTTTTTATATTTTATTTCAGATAATGTTTATTTTATTTCAAGTGACAAAAACTTTTTTTATGGTTTTAGTTTTAATTTACTATAATAACCCTGGTTCTATCAAATACTAACTTCTAAAACTCTAACTTCTAAATTTTGTATTTATTTAGTTAATAATAAAATAAATGTTGTTATATAATAAAATATTTTTGCTCCGTTTTCCTGGAAGAGGAAGTCTTTTCAAATTCATATCTGATAAAAGTTTATTTTGGCAACTTTTAGTATATGGACGGTCCCAAAGCTATCAGACATATGCCTTAAAGACAAAGTCACATACTCGTTCACCAATAATGTCCAAAGAGTTTAATATTATAATCATTGGACCAAATTTACAAGCGCAATACATCACGCTGGTCTAACTAAATCCCAATCAGGGCTGAAAATCAGCTTCCAGTCTATTAAATGTCATTCCGTTCTTGACCCGCAGGTTCTTTTAAGAGCTCTTCTAAACTTACCAACCAGCGGTCTGCATTTGACCAGTCACTAATAGAGTATTTATAGCAGATGTATCAGTGGGGGCTGGCATCTTCCCATTGGGGCCTGTTTGGGAATGCCTGCTAGGGCACGGTCACTTTCCTAATATATCCCATATCCCCGTTTCAGCTTCAAGACAGCACTCCGGCTCTCCATTCACAGTGTATATGTGTGAGAGTGTGTGAAACTGTTTATGCATGTTTTGATGCTGTTGATGACCCGCTTTATGACCTTACAACCTTCATATTGATGACGGGCACCATGATGCAGAGTACGGACGCAAGGGAAACTGAGATCGACCTGAGGGATGCAGGGGATGGAGAGGACGACGAGGGACAACAGACGTGGAAGACGCAGCTGGAAACCGTCCTGGAGGAAGAGGAAGAAGAAGATTTGATCTCTACACAGAGTGACACCAGGCCTCTTATCAATGAACGGGACCCAAGACAGATAAATGAGTGTCTTAAGGTAATCACTGCATCAGACTACACAATGTTTTTATTGTAGCACTATAGAGAATATAGAATGTCACTTTTGATGGTGACAGAGACTGGTGGAGCTTTGGACCAAGAAGATACTAATACTACTTGGTGAAATCATGACAAACCGCTATTGATAGTGAGCGTTTAGACTACAGTCTCAAAATCTCCAAGCCATTAAATCTCGATTTCCAGTACAAATATCTAAACATTCTTAAGTCAAGATACATTTACTTAAGAAGCAACATGATTTAAATATTATTCTTCTGAAAAAAATCCGTCAATGGGGTGAAAAAAAAACTTAATTCAAAGGGAAAACAAGATTCTTTTTTCATAACCATAGAAAAACAAGACTTAAGAAATTTAGGTACATTTATCAAAATTCACTGAGTTTATTCTTAAAACAAGAATAAATATGAAATTGAACAATTCAAAAGGGACAACTTCAAAAGATACATTTTTGACTGATAGCTATTCTTGCTTAATATTGATAATTTTTTTAATGACTTGTCTTGAGATATTAATTCTTGCTTTGTTTTCAGAAAACCTAAAACCTTTTCATTTTAATGACATTTTGGTAGTTAGATTAGGCTAAATTAGATTGAATTTACTGAATACTCTGATCCAAAGTAAAGAACATTGACATTGTAGACAACCACAGCTGGTAGCAGGAGATGGATTAGAAGAACATGTGTGAATATCTTCAATGATGTGGACAATAATAGCAACCGCTTCTTGAATGAGACGACCAGACTAATTACACAGCTAACGTTACTACTTGCAGTAGTTTCAGGGCTACTGTAGCATTATTTATGTTATGAACCATTGCTAATAATAAATTGCTGATTGCAGTATTCAATTTAAAATACTTGAAGAGGTTAAAATACATACCAAATACTGTGTAGTAGCCTACCACAAACAGAAATGAGAAGACGGACCATATGCTACACACGGAGCTGCTGCCTTCAGTGCTATAGGGATTATCGTAAATACTAGCTTCCTAGTTGAGAAAAAAAACAAAACAAAAAAACAAACCTGGACATGAACCTCACAATTTGAATGCGATGAGTTCGTAATTACGACTACTTCAGAAGTGGGAAGTAGGAAATTTCCAATAGCACGTGAAGACAGCAGAAGTCCCACCTTTCATTTAAAACAGCCAATTATCTTAGCTGGGGTCATTTGTTTTAGAACATTTATGATGCACATTAGCCTACTATGAGCTATAAAAGCTACAAATATTTGTATTACCATTGTTGTCATATATATTTGGCGATGTAATGCATTAGTGAAAATTAGCGTAACCTGCCTTTATCACTATTCATGTAGATGTAGAACCTAATTTCTTTTAAACTTAGAATGATGTCTGAAACTAAATCATGATTTTTGACTACTGCCAGTGTCATTTATATTAGTGAAATATTAGCATAGCCAGTGCAGCCAGCTTTGTCTTTCCCTTTTCAGATTTAAATGGAGAATTCAATTCAATTCAATTCAAATTTATTTGTATAGCGCTTTTCACAATACACATTGTTTCAAAGCAGCTTCACAGAAAGTGCATTTCATAAATGTACATTGAAAAATGTTAGAAAAGAGAATGTTAAAGAAAAAATGTTAGGATAAGTTAATCAATCATGTATTATTTTAGGCCATAACAACGCTGGCGTTGAGTCGTCTCTTCACAGGCGTCGAGTCGTCTCATCACAGGGGCATCTGAAGTCTCCATCAGAGGCTGGATACAAATTGGAGCTGACGAACTAGTTACCTCGGGACTAGTGTCCCGAGATAACAATGTCCCGAGATAACAAATCATGTCTAAAATGTACAATCAAACCTAAATCATGATTTCTTGGGGGATTTAATGTAGGCTATGTTAGTAAACGATTAGCATAGCCAAATATTAGTTTAGCCAGCAGCTTCTTTCCCTGTTTGTGTAAAATGTAGTAGGCCTAGGCCTACGAATGACTAAAATTAATAAAAGGGGGCATTTTCCAAGATGGCTGTCAGGTCACCTACTAACTATCATTAAATCGACATATTCAGGGGGAACAAAATATTCTGCTTAACTAAATGTTCTCTTTCGACAGATTAGTTTTGAGGATGTGATAGCAGAGCCAGTGTCGGTGCGCAGTGGGGATCGGGTGTGGATATGGAGTAATGCTCTTTTCGAAGTGTCCAGGGTCTGGTTTTACCGTATCCTCACGGTTCTTCTGGCTGTCCCGGTGTCCCTCATTGCTGGGATAGTTTTTGCCATCCTCGGCTTCATTCACATCTGGTACGAGCAGATTACATGCTTTTAACCAAAGCGACTTATATTGCATTACCTTATATTGCATTACAGAGGAATGCACTGGATCAATGAATATTAAGATTGCGTTTGGTCTTTCATGCAAAAATCTCCAGCATAAATTCCTGTGTATGAAACATGCTAAACACAAACCTTATAAAGAATTGATGGGTTAATGTGTTACCAGTAAGTAGGCATTATTTATTTTCAATTCAGTGAAATGCTAAGCTTCCACTTTTTACTCTGTTTCAGGTTCTTTACACCATGTGTGCAGGTTGTCTTGATAAACACCGGATGGTTGCAAACTTTATGGAGCAGCGTTTTAGACATACTCATCCTACCCTTCTTCCAAAGCGTAGCCAAGTGCTGCAGAGGGATTAGTGTTGTTTTCACACAGGAATGAGAAACATTCACTGGAATCAGTTGAATCAATTCAAATGGGAATTCACATTGAACTTTTGGGCAGATGTGTGGCCATCTGACTCCTGGTGCCTGATGTCAAGGGGGACCATGCCCAAATGCCAAGCGGGATGAATGTTAACTCACTGCCAAAGACTGACAAGAAAAAGATAATTGGAAACGCATGAAGGTTGCTTATGTATGAATGTATTTTTAAAGGGACAGATCACCCAATGATGACAATTCTGTCATTTACTCACCATCATGTTGTTCAAAACCTATATGATTTTATTTTATATTTATGTTCCATGAAATAAATAAAGTCATACAGGTTGGGAATAACATGAGGGTGAGTAAATCATGACAGAATATTCATTTTTTGATGAACTAACCCTGTGTATTTTATACAGACTTAATCAATATTTTCTTTTTGTTAAATAATATATTAATTTCCTACCAAATGTGCCATAAAATGTGTTTGCAGCTGGTGCGGGTCGAGAAATCCTGCCTTTTGGCTAATGATTATGGTAAAACATACGGCTATTATCATCTATTTTGTATTCTGATGACCTGTTTTGCATTGCATTGAGGACATGTGTGTTCTTTGAAGTATTCTCAAGGCAAAAGCCCTTTCATTTGAAAAAATAACCAATTGTTCCAAACTATTCAATGAAATTGCTCACTCTTCATATGCTAATATGAGGCCACCGCAATAACAGCAAGGAGTGATTCAGTTATATAATGCACTCTGTTGTAAACAATTAATCTGCTGTAGACATTTTAACCGGATTAGCTCCATTGTAGCACACCCTAGTGTTGGGGAGATCAGATCCATGCGCTTCCCATAATTTCGTCTTAAAATGCTCTTCAAAATGACCATGCAAAAGTCTCTCGAGGTCTTAAAGGGATAGATACTTCTGTGGGACATAAAAGAATAAATGTTAAGAATTAAAATGTTTGAGTGAACTATCCCTTCCAGTAGAGCTCAGGGTACAGATGAATCACGGATCTATAAATAATGGCAATCAAATGGGTGTCTGTTACTTGGCAAAGGAAAACACAAACATGGCTTGACACACCCCAAGAGAGTGTGTAGATGCTAAAAATTGCCTAACATATCAGTATGAAGTTTCATTGGATGTCTAAAATTAAAGTTTAAAAAGCAGCTTTTGCAACCATGTACAGAATATCAACCTTTATTTTTCATATTTCAGGAGGACATCGGTAGAAAATACAAAGAGATAACTGAAGGTTTTCAATAAAGGGAGATGTTTCAGTGCGGGTGGATGTACACATGGTTGGTGGATCAACTAAAAGCGCAAGTGCATAGAAAATCGTAACATTTCACAGTCTGATCCAGTAAACTTGAAAACAACCAGTGGCACCTCCCATAGAACAAAACTAAACTGCAATTCACATTCTTGTCATTTTTATGTCTTCTCGTGTTACATTTGAATTAAATAAAGAAATGGAGTGGAATGAAATGCTTATACAAATTATGAATATACATTTGACCCTAAAACGAAAAAAGTCTTTCCTCATAAACACAGCCTTGTGAGATGGTTTAAAAACTCAAAATTCCCAATATCTCCATGTTCTACCTGGCAGTATTGGATAACTAAAACAATTGCTCAGTCTATATGAGAACGGAAATCAAGCAAAGTATAAACAAGGCTTCAGGGAAGTCAAAAAAACGTTTGTTGAAATGAAGAGGGTCTCATTTTTTGTTTTTTAAACGAGTATAAAGGACTAAAACGTGGAGGAAAGGGTAGTTATGCCACCTGAATCATCTGGCCCACTGTGTCCTCTTCATCCTGCTCAGATTTCTGGAAAAGGAAGATAAATAAAGATGATTGAAATTTCATCAACATGACGTGCTATGAGGGGATGACTGGTGTTGGGTGAACTCTTACCTGTTTGTACCATGAGATTTTTCTGCTAGTGATCAAATTGTCTGATATATACAAAATATTAGTGACTGACTCAACTACATTTCAAACCATCTATGAGATTTATTCATCAGTTATTGAGTCTAAAATATATATTACATTTTATATGCAACCCCAGTTTGCACCACAGAAACTGAATAATTAACATGGGGGTAAAAAACTGCAAGGCAATACTAACAAAGTATAAATGAAGAACAATGGTTTATTTGCATAAAAAGGGCATATATCATCAAGTAACAAACATAACTGCAATGTAAATGCAAACAAGAGCCCACATACAGCCCGCTGTAAGAAACATAAAATGGCAAAAGCAACAACAAAGACAGAAGAGCGTTGAAAGGTGCAAGCCAAGCCATACATCACAAATGAAAACAGATCATTTTGAATGGCTATTCATATCAGTAAGATGGCAAAGGGACAAATAAACACAGCTTAATACATCGTAGCATCCATCACAAGCAGTTTACAGCATGGAAGGACAAACGGCAGAAATGCAGACAGAACAAAGACGTCAAGGTTGAAGATTACCCTTTAAAGTAGCAGTTCAACATTTAAGACAAGAAACCTTTAACATTGACAGGGTAAAATGCGCTAATCGCCCATGTTTACAGCTGAAGCTTTTAGAAAGAAGCCGTTTCCAATTAGCAGAGATCTTTAGGCTGCACACTAAGATGTGCAGCTAAGTAATGAAATTATTAAAGGAATTAAAAAAGCCGCGAGGAAGCATAGCAGTTACAAACATGGGCACTAAGTTGTACATTGTATTTACTCACACTATAGAACATATATACTAAGATCTTAGTATGCATGTTCAGTTCAACTAGTTGGAAATGACAATAAACTCACAGACAGAGACAGTTCGGACATGAATATGTCACAGACGCATGAGGTAGCTCAGGCACAGAGCCGCAGCGCATGTATGATCTAAGTTAAATTAGGTGTATATAGTGAGTTCAGTCTCTTGGATGGGACACGGGCTGGGATTGGATAGTTTACCCCAGAGGCGGGGCAGAGGTGGCTGGCCAATGAGAGCTGAGCTCAAGCCCCTCGCTCACCTTAAGAGCCTGCATGGCCATTTCTTCTTTTTCCTTCGGAGAAAAGAAGCGTCCACCGTCTCCACGCTTCCTGGCCATGGCGTGACGATGACGGGACTCGTGCAGGTATTTCTGGAAGGGGATGGTAAAGAAAACATATTGAATAGATGGTCACGGTACAGGAATATTCGCATACATGCTGTGTTGAACAGAAACCTGTCGAAAATTATTCCGATTTTTGAATAAAGTCAATTAAATGATTAATAAAATACAGAAAATTAATAATCAGAGCTGGTTGGCTGTTCCTAATGACAAAGATAATTGCAAATTCACACTTCAATATGCAAATAAATGCATGCAAGAAGACCAATCAAACCAAATTCTGCAATGATAAAAAAGTAAAAAAAAACTGAATCTGTAGGTTAACCCTCTGGTGCTCTTCAGTCATTTCTGACCGGGAAAAAATTCTGTTTTGAAATGTTAAAAATCACTGCTTCATCGGAATGATATGAAACTTACATTTACATTTATGCATTTGGCAGACGCTTTTATCCAAAGCGACTTGCATTGCATTCAAGGAACACATTTTACATTTTTGTCAATTCTTGCTTTCCCTGGGAATCGAACACATGACCTTGGCGTTGCTAGCGCCATGCTCTACTGTTTGAGCTATAGGAAAGCTACACACACAAAAACTTGGTGACTTTTCTAGCATTAGGTATGTAAACACACAAAAAAATTGGGGACATGAGTCGAGCATGCTATGTGATCATTGAAAAAAAGTAGCGCTCATTGTCTTCGTTCATAAATGACCGACCATAGGAAATGAATGGGAAATCGGCAAAAACACAAAAATTCTCTGAATATTTTTGTGTATAATCTACAAATCGGCCACGATGCTGAAAAAAAGTACACAGCAGTAAAGGGGTGACAACATTATTAATTAAAGTAAAGGGGTGACTTTTCTAGCATTAGGTATGTAAACACACAACAAAATTGAGGGCATGATTCGAGCATAATAAGTGGTCATAAAAAAAAAACTCCCACTTGTGCTCTTCGGTCAAAAGTGACAACATAGGTAATGAATGGGAAATCGGCAAAAACACAAATTCACAGAAAAAACCTACATTTATAACAAACAAAAAAATATCTTAAACTTTATAATAAATAGTCTTTGAGATTTTTTAAATATATATTCAAATCCATCAACAACAAAAAAATCATTAAATTTGTTCAAAACAGAACTAGGGAATTCTCAAGCCTCTCCATAGAGACCTCTAGTGAATATACCCATGGTTGCATGCAGGGCCGGCCCTGACCAATTTGCTGCCCTAGGGAAGATTTTACTTGGTGCCCCTTGTATCAAGGTTTAGCACTACATGTTTTCAGTCTAAGTTGCGGAAACACTGGTACTGTTTTATTTTTTAATGCATTGATGTTTTTTAATTTTTATTGTTGTTGTTTTATATGATGTCCAGTCTACCCCGTCATTATGTTCATGATATTATTATTATTATTTTTTTAAAAAGGCTGATGATAGTTAAACTATACAAAAATAGCACCTACGCCACATTACAGCTTAAACACAAATAACAAGTAATTGCATGTAGCATTCATGCACAAACTATTGAGAACTAGCAAAAGTGTTTGTTTTCCAGTAGATGGCAGCAAACTTCCACTAATATGCACATTCATGTTTTCATCATGAATTAAACTGAGAAATTTTGATATTTAATGTGAAATTTACATAAAATGTTGCTATTTTAAATAAACCTGTATATAAATATCATTACTAATTTCGGCAAATACATTTTAAAATGTCCATATGTCCCCTTAAAACTGCACAACTGTAGAGTAAAAACATTAGGCTATTAAAAAAGTGATATTACATGCGTTTAAAAAAACAGATATGATTTTTTTGGGGACAAAATACAATGTCTGTGGCCACTAGAGGACCCAGAACAGCTGCTTGCATATAGTTTAAGGTAAAACTGGAATTAATTAGCGTACATTAGTATTTTACTATTATGCAATTAAATAAATTGTTCATTCATTACATCACTTGACCTCTGCCTTAACACTGCAAAAAATACTCTTCTTATTTAGTAATTTTTTCTTGTGTCCAGTCCAAACATCAAAAAAATCTTAAATCAAGATGTATTTACTAGTAAAATGACATTAGCTAACTGCTAATTAGCTAATTATCTAAATGAAGTCAGTTTTAGCTTAAAACTAGCACAATTATCTGCCAAATGGGGTGAGAAAAATGATCTTATTTCTGTTTGGGACAGAAACAAGAAACAAGATTTCAATCAGAAACAAGATTATTTTTCTCACCCCATTGGCAGATCATTTAGCTTGTTTTAAGCATAAACTGACTTAAGAAAAAATATCTAGTAAATGCACCTTGGTTTAAGAATTTTTAGATATTTAGACTAGAAACAAGACAAAAATACTAAATAAGAAGAGCATTTTTGCAGTGTTTCCCTTATCTTGCCTGCATCAGAGGGCTTCTGTTTTTTATGACACTACAATTTGGCCATCCGTCATAAATTATCAGGCAACTTTCACCGTGTCTACACCTGGCGCGAGCGGCCAAGCACCCTAAAATATGAAAGCAATCCTGTCTACATTAGATGCGGCGAGAGGCGACGCGACACAACAAATTCCCAAAGTTAAACTGATCACGCGTTATATTTCTGACGCACTTCAAGTAGCTCGGCGGGGGAGATTGATGAGGCGGACCGGGAAGATGCGGGGGAATAGGTTAAGTTTTTGTTGCGCTTTATTTGGTAATATTTCAAATTAATATGAATAAAATAGTATCAGTAATAAATGTTGGCGCCCCTAGCATTTGCCTATTCCGCCTATGCCACGGGCCGGCCCTGGTTGCATGATTTCTTAAATAATTCCAAAAGAGGGTGCTAATCTGCCTTCAAAAAAATATATTTTGAAGGCCTAGTCTCTATTTTAACCTGAAATACTGCAATAATTAAAAAAAAAATTTTAAATTCTTTTTGTATAATTTTCAATGGCAAAAATAGACCATAATTATTGCATAAATATAAAAAAATACCATCAAATCATCTCAAAATACAAAATAAACAAGAACAAATATTATTGATAAAAAATAAATTGCATTGGTTTTACTGGGGTGGAGGAAGTTTAATTTTTAGGTGTCCGGTCACTTATGACTGGGAAGACAACCAATGCAACCCCTAAACGAAGAGCACCAGAGGGTTAAGCAGTTCAGGCTGAATTAACTGCAGAAGTTTAGTACTGCACTGTAATGAATTTCATGAATAATACACAATATTAATACTAATACCACATTGTAAAGCTATACATGCTTATGGTTTAGCTTGAAAAGGGGAAAAAAAAATCAAATAAAAAAGAAAATACCTAAAGAAAATAAAAAGGATATTTTATATATTGTAATATGTGTATATGCCAAACAATATTTTTAATTAAAAAATTATAATATAAAGTAAAGAAAATTCATAATCAGAACTACTTTGCTGTTCTTATGATGATAAAAAGATCAGAGGATGGTTAAATTAAAACGAGTATAACAGAAACATCACAATATATTTAAAAATATATATATATATATAATGAGTCATATATATTATACTGGTCACTGCAGATAAAGTTGCAGTAAAATTATACATACTCTTCTCTCTTTGGGTATTTTGCCCTCAGCCTCTAGTTTTGCACGGGCTTGTCTCCTTTTGAGAATCCGGTGATACTGTTTAGCGTTGACGTACAGAGGTTCCTCCTCCAGCATCTCTGCTCCAGGAAGAGGAATGCGCTGCATGGTGGGAACCGACCCACCACCCCCTGGGACCATCTGATTCAATTATAAACAAAACACAAACGTTAGGAAATATGACATAAATAGCAAAAAGTCCCTTCGGTTATAGATCAAAGTGACCAGAAATGCTCACCATGACCATTCCTCCAGCATTGACCATGTTTCCTGCCATGGGAAGAGTGACCGTCACTGTGCCCTGACCGGTGTTAGTGGTGTTTGTGTTGGATCCAGCTGAGACTAACTGAGCTCCTGCCAAAGATGAAGCTGGAATGGTGATCATTCCTGGACGGGGGGAAAAAGAAATGCGCTCAATGCATATCGTATGAAGAGTCCATTGAAAGTATGACTAGCGTAACTAACTTTTAACTGCTTAAAAGTGCATGAATGTTAATGGGTTAGTTTAGTAGTAGAGTAGCAGTGTTACCCTGCTGCAGGATGGTCCCATCCGCATTAACAGGCTGGTAAACGATGGTCTGTCCTTCAGCGGTTTGAGCCACCTGCTGACCCTGTACAGTGATCTGCTGCTGACCCTAAGGATATACAAAGGACGAGTGTTTATTTAACATGAACTTTATTAATAATGTGTATCTAACTGCAAGAGAGTAACTTCTAGCAGGTACACCTTTATATTTGTTCAAATGTGTGTCAAAATGAAGTTAGCAAACCTGGAAAATATCGTAGGATACCTGGTTCTGTCCGGCAGTGACTGCCGTCTGTGGCTGTTGAATGATGATCTGTTGGGTCTGTCCCTGCTGACCCTGTAACTGTAATGTCTGTCCACCAGGAAGCTGGATCTGACTGGGTTGTACCAACTGAATCTGTGCCAAATGTAATAGTTTCATTACAATTACATCCCCAATATATCATGGAACACTATGTTTATGTGGCCTTCAACCTTTTTGAATATTTGTAGGCTGCATGACGTTTACAGTTGTTACTGATTTACTGGATAAGATTTTTTTTTCTCATTAATAACATTTTCTACCTGATAAAATATTTTAGAGCTTGTCATAAATGTATATTCATTATAAAAATGCACATAGAGTTAAAATATGGCTTCCTCATTTATCCAGGTTTTCCAAGACTGTGGGGAATCCTGGTTCTTCAAAGACAAAAGTTGAATTCAAATAAGAAATATTTAGATTTTTTTTTTGTTATTTTAAATCAATTTAACTGGTTGAGAACCACTGCTATAGCATTACTAAAGTATTAAAATAAATAGAGAAATTAAATAAGTTAAAAATGTTACTTTTTTTAACCAGCAATTGCATGTAAAAGGAGCTCCACCCACCTGCTGCAGCCCCTGTGTACCAGATACTGGTACTTGCATGATGGTTTGACCTTGTCCTCCTGTCATGGCCTGAACCATTATGGGCTGCCCAGAGGAAGTGATGAGCTGACCCCCGCTGACTTGTACCATAAGAGGCTGCCCTTGGACCTTAGAAGATGATGCAAGCAAAAAAATCATTTATTTTATGTCAACTTTAAGATAATTTACCTCTGAACATAACACAGGATTGTATTAATATGGAAGCCTATTGCCGTCACATGAGAAAAAAAATCATGCTCCAGTAAATCTGAACTATGACCTACTAAATCGAAATTATGACAGTGCAAATGTCATAAATAAATTCTAAATTTCATAATTTCAGCTTTTTATATCATAATTTAGATTTTTTTTAATCTTATAATTTCATTTAGATTTTTTTAAATCATCATTTCATAATAACCTCATAATTATGACAGTTTTTAAGTCATAATTTTAACTTTTCATCTCATAAAGATGACTTAGCATGTCATGGGTTGGATTTTTTTTTGTTACTTTTTAAGTCAGTTTCACCTTTTGACATCATAATTGCAACTTTTTAAGTCATCGTTTCATCATAATCTCATACTTATAATTTAGTATGTGAATTTCTACTTTTTATGTAATCATTATAACTTTTTAATCTAATAATTTTGTTTTTTTAAATCCCAATTTCCACCTGTCAAAAGTCATAATTTTCACTTTTCATCTCATAATGATGAGTTATTAGTATGGCATAATTTTGACTTTTTGTAATAATTCTGACTTTTTAAAATCAATTTTAACTTTTGACCTTGTCTTTTTGAATCATAATGTCAATTTTTAAATAATTTCCACTTTTCAAAAGTAATACTTTTCACTGTTCATCTCATAATGATGACTTAGTGTGAGACAATTTTGGACTTTTTGTAATAATTCTGACCTTTTCAGTCAATTTCAACTTTTGATGTCATAATTGCGACTTTTTAAAACATCATTTCATAATAATCTCATAATTATGATTTAGTATGTGAATTTCGACTTATGTCAATAATCACTTTTTAATCTCATAATTTTATCTTTTTAAATCATAATTTACACTTTTCATCTCATAATGATGACTTAGTATGGCATAATTTTGACTTTTTGTAATAATTCTGACTTTTTAAAATCAATTTTAACTTTTGACGTCAAAACTGCAACTTTTTAAGTCATCATTTCATAATAATGATTTAGTATGTGAATTTATACTTTTTATGCCATAATTATAACTTTAATCTCATAATTTTGGCTTTTTAAATCATAATGTCAATTTTTAAATAATTTTTCCACTTTTCAAGTCATAATTTTCACTGTTCATCTCATAATGATGACTTAGTGTGTGATCATTTTTTACTTTTTGTAATAATTCTGACCTTTTCAGTCAATTTCAACTTTTGATGTCGTAATTGCAGCTTTTTAATCGCATAATTTTGGCTTTTTAAATCATAATTTAAAAAAATTACATCATAATTTCCACTTTTCAAAGGTCAGTTTTCACTTTTCATCTTACATTTACATTTAGTCATTTAGCAGACGCTTTTATCCAAAGCGACTTACAAATGGGGGCAATAGAAGCAGCTAGAGCAGTCGAAGGGCAACAATATCAGCAATATGTAATTGCTGTAACAAGTCTCAGTTAGTCTAGCACAGAAGTATACAAATTTTTTTTTTTTTTTTAAATAAATTAGACAGACAGACAATGAATAGAATGATAAGTGCTATTCTCGATCGGTCAGGTGTTGCTGGAAAAGATAATCTTATAATGATGACTTTTTGTAATAAATCTGTCTTTTGTAATAATTCTGTTTTTTTTTTTTGTGGCAGAAATGGGCTTCCATACATTTATGAATATTAAATATTTCAGTTTGTAAAAGCTGTTTTATTATGACATTATGATATACATTGAAATTATGCAAAACACAGATGCATGCAAGAAAATGCAGTGCATGTGAATGCCCGAAATGTAAGAAGTGGGTGGTGCAGCTGTTCTGTACTTATTGGAGACTTTATAATGCAGTTTGCAAAACAAAGCATGCTAAAAACTCATGCATGTGGGGGTTCTTTGGACACGGAAATTCTTGTTGTAAATCATAGTGAGTGGTAAACTTAAACTGAGACAGATGCAAAAAGCACAGGTCACAGATATCTGATATCTTAACATTGCATTCAACATTATTACAATGAAATACAAGCAAACCGCTCTCAGACTCAGATCAGAGGCGATGCGAGTTGAAATGGCATGCATGGAGATGCGGAGACAGCAGAGGGGCTCAGAGAGCCAACCACTACCTGAAGAACCTGCTGGGCTGCAGTCTGGCCTACCTGAGGCTCAGTCTGCAACTGCACCGCAGTCACTGTGCCCTGGGCCAGAGATAAGGGACCGTCACCATACTACATACTGACTCACTTGACTCGCAGAGATTAGTAAAAACACACACAAAATATACCACACTGGTATGCTTTATTACTACATATACTAGCCAGTGCATTTTTGCTGCAATCTGTAAATTTCACACATTACCTGTTGTTGGATCTGTCCACCGCTGGTCTGCACCACTATCTGCTCGCCACTAGTTGTCGTAGTGGTGGTGTATTGCTCCATGTTTGCTGTCTGACTTCTGTGGGTTATGAGCGATGAGATCAAAATGGAACTTAAGTCTGAAAAATAGCAACAACACGTTGTTGCATAAATCTGATCTCTTATGCAACAGCACATGCATCTAATGAAAGAAGCTTAAAAGATAACGCTTCACTGAATTGCTGGGTCACAAAATACATAATTTTAGTATCAAGTCAGCTCTTTAAAGTATCATCTCTGTTTATGAGATTAGTGAGCAGATTCTACATTTATTTGTGCGAGTTGTTTTTTTACTTAACACCAGCAAAAACAATAATAAAAAATGTCTGATCTCACAATTCACTGTATTGCTACCTTTGCATAGTTATTGTTTACTAGAAAAAAGTACTAAAAAGGTGAGAGGAAAAAAATATTTTAGATTAGCACAAATTGGTTTTATTTTAAGTTCTTTGGAGTACTATATAAAAAAAATGGTACACAAATTGTATCAAGGTGTATATCATAGTAATACCTTTTGATACCACAACTGTATCATGGTAAACAGTACATTTTGAAAAGAGGGTTTATGAAAGAATCACTTGTATGATTATTCTTACTCTTCTTGAGAAATATGAAACATGCATAAAAAACGAGATATTATAATTTTCTGTAAGAACCTTTGTTCTGATTATTATACATTCGTTTTGCTTTGTATCTTGAGTATTAAATGTGATAAAAGAAAAGGGACATTTTTCTGTTAATGAAAAACATTTTTCATATTTTTTTTTCAATTTGATATTATGTCTAAATTCTTTTTAAACCGAGAAGCAAAATAAAAATGTTTATAATCAGTTTTACAATATATGCAAATCTTAAAATATATGCAAATCTTATCCTATTCACATGCTATACTGAATGACATTAAGCATATTGTTGTTGACCTTGTAGATTTACTACAGTAATATAAATAACATATAGGAAACGTCGAGAAAACGAATAACTAAAAGCACAAAGAAAAGCACATTGTGTTTTTGTTTTGGTGGTAGTTTTTATTACCATTACATTTATCAGTTTCACCCGTCGAGTGTTTGTATCGTCAGACGTTTTTGTTGTGTTGCAACATACGTGTTTCTCACAGACGAAACTCTTTCTCCGTTAAACAGCACATTTTAAATACGACTACTCAACATTGCAGTGTTTATATCGTGTTAATAAAAATATGATGGCTTGTTTCTCTTTGTCTAAAATTGCTTGACGCTAGGTTAGCACAGCGATCTCCGTGTTCTCATGCACGAGCGTTTTCAGGTCAAGCCAATTATTAAAGCCTAACAAATATGAACACTTATCCTTATTTTGGTTTATTACACCCAATACATCAACCTACTGGCTCAAATCGACATTTAGGCTCTGAGAAAGTCAGAAAATACATAACAAAGAACGGCGCAAAACTGGGCCTATATGAAACGCTAGTGCTGCTTAACGGAAAAACAACGAAAATAAAACCATTCCTCGACATTGTTTATCGTTTTAACAACGTAATTAAAGGCATACACGTGCATGCCGTCCACTGAGTGGACCTTGACATACACAATCCACACTATTCCTGTTTATAATGATTTTAGTCATTTGGTTGGTCCGTCACACACCAATCCCCAGCTAACCGACCGAGTCCCGTCCCCTCCCAGCAGCCGCGCTCACTCACCGTCTTCGCCGCCGCCCGATGCACCTCTGATTGGCTCCGATAGCGGCGCTTGGAGCCCAATCACACGACGCGTCTCGCTCAGGAGCCAAAATGGCGCACTAGGAAAAAAAACACGACGTAGCTCAAACGCCCCTCCTACAATATAAGACCACGCCCCCTCACAACCCCTGCATACCTCTGACAGACGAAGAGCTGTGAATAAGACCAATACAGAAATAATAAACAATACGAAAAACCAAGTAACACAGCGGATAATAAATGAATAAATTAAATAAATGCATGCATGTAAGAATACAGCCAGTAGACGACTTAAAAAAATAATTAAGTTAACTAAACAATTAAAAAAAAAAATAGAAATGAGAAAAAAGCTATTTTTATTATTTATTTGATTAGATTATCATTTGATTTTCTAAATTGATTAAATGAAATATCCCTTAGAAAATTTATTTTTTAGGTATTTATCAGCTTTAGTCCCAAATGATATACAGTACATGTGTTTTTTGATTTAATGATTTTATTGGCTTTTCCTCTCTTTGCCGTTATAAAACCTAGCTATTATACTTTTCTGTAGCAAACTTATGCTATTATTATAGTGTTATGTATATCGCAAAAATCTATGTTTTGAGACTTTAGGTTATTTTATTAAATACTTAGATAAAATAAATTATTATGGAACAGTGGTGTTCTTTGTCAATGTTAAATATTTTTCATATTTAACATTTGTACATCTGTTTACAATGAGATTTTATTCTGCACCTGAAATATTTGCAGCTCTCGTTCTATTGACATGATTGAAAATACAAATGCTGTGCTGAATGATATTTGCCAAATGCTGTTTATTGACCTTGTTCTTTTGACAAGTTTCTCAGTACAATGCAAAGTAGGAAACATTAGGCTACAGGATGTACAATATTATGAAAAAACAAAACAAAAACAAAACTGTTTTAATAAAAGAGACCCAAAAAACTTCCCCACCTTTTAAAGTCTTTGTGAATTCAGGTCACCTTAGTGCAACAGGGTCTAGAACCCGTTTGATTCAAGTTAATAAACGTGGACTTCAAAAAGATGTATTTTTATTGTTCTTGGCAGTCACATTTAATGGTACAGCATTTTACACTTTGACTCAAGAAAAGCCATGTTTATCTTAAAACTTGAGGACTTATCTTTTTTTTTTTTAAACATGCAAACCCATCAATGAAATGTGTGGTCCACTGTCAACTATAACCCCTGAGGTATCTATTATATTACCTGTGCAAAAAAAAAAAAAGGACAAGAAAAGCACTCAAATCTTAAATCAGCTTACAGACTACAAATTAGCTTATTTATGAGTTGACAGTCAATAAAGTCCAAAAATATACATTTTCATATTTGATTAGGCTGCTAATTAGATGCACTCAATATTGTCGACATCCCAATGAAGGATGAGTTGCTGTTCTGAAAAAAAAAAAAACCTTTAACGTCATAGATAACATTAAACATTTTGTCTTGTTATTGAATATACAACTATTGCTGAATTAGCAACGAGGAATCATTATTTTTAATGCACTTATTTAATCTCTATGACCCATTATGTATTAAGATGATTGAATACCACGCAATGTGCCGTTTGTCAAATCTTTTCTTGCATCAGATGACTCTGTACCAAACAGAGAATAGCATTGGTAATACTGAAACAAAAGAATTTATCATTATTTGTGCATAGAAGGTATGCAAAGTGCAAAGTATATCCAAGCACACAGCAATGGCAGAGAACCAGACAGACGGCGAAGTGAGATTTGATTTATAGAATGACTAAAGTTTGGCTTAACTAGTTTCTCAAAGATCCAAACTGTAAGGTGTTAGTATAATGAAGTCTAAAAAACAAGTCTTAATGTACGTCAATGGTCTAAATATTACTGTTAAACACTTTCATCTGAATTTGCTCACACAATTAATGAGCAGGCTATTTTCTGAAGATACTTCTATTTTTACACTGGATTTAAAAAAAAAAAAACTTCTTCAAGGAGACTTCAAATACGCAAAATAAAGAACAAAGCCGAAAATCCTTTGGTGACGTTAAATACCTGATGCAGGAAACCAGCAATGAAAAATAAACACTTACATTAGTTTTAAACCACGCTTCAAGCTCGTGTCTGTGTATCTGTTGTATGCGTGTCAACTCGCATACATTTGAAATGTATGGCAACAAAATCACATCAAATCCTCTCTCTTTCAGCAGTGGATCAGAAAGCTTTTTTTGGGAAAATGCATGTTTTTCTCTGTTCCTGTCCTTGTAGTCAAATCTTGCTGAAAGCTGAATATTTGTCCCCATCTAGCCAGAAACAAATCGATTAGGCAGAATGGGTGTCTGGTAGGTGCTGGAACGCACACACACACATGGAGGGTCATGGGAAGGGTAGGCATTGTGGTTTCTCTCTTTGAATTTGATCCAGTCTTATGATGATCCATGTGTCTGTCACTCTAGAAGGTCCTACAGATGTCAAAAAAACAATGACAGGATTAATTAAATGACTGTTGAAATGAAACATTGTGTCTTTAGCAGTAAGGTGAAGTATGTACCTCATCTGAATCATCATGATATTGCGTCTTGCCAACCTCCAGTGTGTCCAGGTCATCCACACCAGCGATACCGTTAGCTTCAGCGTGCTGCTGTAATACAGAGTACCTGTGCACCAGGAACCTACCGAACACATCAAACAGGACTGTGACACAGATACTGTATACATGAACAAAATGGTAAATGCTGCATAAGAAATCAAAAAGACATTGTTCATATGTACTGCACGATACTATACTCATAAAATAATAAACAATACAAAAAACAGCTATTTATTCAATAATAATAATAATTGATATAATAATTTCAAAACAGAATTAAAATGTAAACATGTACTGCAGTGTGTGATGTTTAGGAAAATGGGGGCACAAACCTTCCTCCACAGACATATTTTTTGATGAAAATAACCCCAGCAACGGCACTGATCAACAGAACAGCGATGACCACAGCGATTATAGGACCTGAATTGAATGAATGTTCCTCTGTCTGAGAAATGCATAATGGTAAAATATTTTCAAACAAACATAAAAAAATTCTCAGTTTCATGGTGTATTTACACCGATCAGGCATAACATTATGACCACCTTCCTAATATAGTGTTGGATGGCAGGACCCAAGGTTTCCCAGCAGAACATTGCCCAAAGCATTGCGGGCTTGCCTTCTTCCCATAGTGCATCCTGGTGCCATCTGTTCCCCAGCCATCCACGTGATGTAGAAGAAAACGTGATTCTTCAGACCAGGCCACCTTCTTCCATTGCTCCTTGGTCCAGTTCTAATGCTCACGCTATGCAGCCCCATACGCAACAAACTGTGATGCACTGTGTATTCTGACACCTTTCTATCAGAACCAGCATTAACTTGTTGAGCAATTTGAGCTACAGTAGCTCGTCTGTTTGATCGGACCACACGGGCCAGCCTTCGCTCCCCATGTGCATCAATGAGCCTTGGCCGCCCATGACCCTGTCGCCGGTTCTCCACTGTTCCTTCCTTGGAGCACTTTTGCTTCTAACACATCTGAGGACAAAATGTTCACTTGCTGCCTAATATATCCCACCCACTAACAGGTGCTGTGATGAAGAGATAATCGGTGTTATTCACTTCACCTGTCATAATGTTATGCCTGATCGGTTTATATACTGTATACAGACACATTTTTTTCCATTTCATTCCATTTCTATTCATACAATTTTTTTTGGAAGAATATTGCATTAAAAATGCATTAGCAGTTTCACAAAATTAAGCAACTGTTATCAACATCATACCAGAATGATTTCTGAAGAATCATGTGACACTGAAGACTGAAAATTCAGCTTTGCTTCACAAGAATAGATCACATAATAATGATAATAATAATAATAATAATAATAACATATTAAAACTGAAAAAACTGTTATTCAAAATATTTCACAAATATCTTTTTACTATATTTCTGATCAAACAAATTTGAGACTCCTTTCAAATGAAATATACACGTAAAAAGTAATAATGTGCATTCTGTTAATAAAACAAAAACCTACCGGTAGCTCTGACCTCAGCAAGTTACTGACACATTTCTTACTCAGATCGATCTCTTTTCGTTCTGGAATTATTCCTCCTTCACAGTGGTCCCCGGGAATTTTCCGATAACTACGGTCATAAGTCAACACTTTGGGATATGTTTGACTAAAAGTTTCAAGACATGCAGCATTTAAATAATTATTTGACAAAAACATTCACAGATTATATTATATTATATTATATCCCTCAGGCTCATACATTACCTAGGATACAATACATGTATACAAAAACACCTTACACCTGCTGAACACTTCAATACAACTCCTGTGAATTGGGAAACAGAGAGTGATTTGTTACCCGCTGGTCTGAAGCTGCTCTTTGCGTCCGTGCAGGCAGAACTCCAGTGAATGGCCAATAAGGTCAGGCTGCTCCACACACACAGAGCTATTTTCCGCATGGTAGAACCCAAAGTCACTGCAGGAAAAGAACAACAAGGATTGGAATCACAGACTGAATGTACATCATGAATAGTATAAATGACTGAATGTACTTTGAGTGTATTTGATAAGATTGTATGAGTTTGTACCACTGAAAGTCAGTTAGGGAGCAGGCACATGTTGTTGGCTCCCTGGTCACCATGTAATCCCGGCCGTTCCAACAGACTGAGTCCTTTCGCAAACGTAAAAACCTTTCCTTGTATCCCAGTATGCATCCGTCACTGGGGTTGCTATTATTGCTTGAGTGAGCGAGCCACTCTATGTAGTCATTATCCTGGCCTGCAGGATGATTATTTGGTCATTTCATGGCAATGTTTACACATTTTAGAGTGCTAATAGAAGTATGCATACTACAGTATGCTGGTAAAAGATGGGATAGTAGTTTATAAAGTGTTTTTTAGAAACAATAGGCCACTCACAGTCTCTAGAGAGCAACTGCCTGAAGTCAACAGTGACAGAAACCCAGTACTGATTCAGGACGGTTTCTCTGTAGCCCCACAGGCTGACGTTCATGGAGCGGGCACCAGGTTCTGATGCCAGGCCAGTGAAGTATATTGGGTCATCGGTGAAATTATACACATGCCAACACTGACCTTCATCAGTTGAAAATCTAGTGAAAAAAATTAAAAGGAAAAAAAATATTTTAAAGAATATAAATGATTTGTTAGTAAAAAAACAAAAAACAAACAAAAAAAAACAAGTAATATTGTGAATATTTCAATATATTTTAACATGAAAGTTATTCCTGTGATGGCAACGCTTAGTTTTCAGCATTATTACTCCAGTCGTCAGTGTCACATGGTCCTTCAGAAATCACACACATCTCTTCTGTGAGCACTTAAAAAAAATAAAACATTCAAAAAATACAATAAAAATAAAACTATTTTCCTCTATTCCCTCCCTATTCTAGCTTATGCTACTCTAAGTAATGTCCAACTTTTCATGACGGATCGCTTCCTGTATTCCTCAGTTGTAAGTCGCTTTGGATAAAAGCGTCTGCTAAATGAATAAATGTAAATGTTTCTAATATACTGATTTGCAGCACAAGAAACTTTTTTATTTATTATCAATGTTGAAAAGAATCTTTTGTAACATTATAAATGTCTTTTTCAGTCACTTTTGATTAATTTAATGCATCCTTGGTGAATAACATTATTAATTCCTTTCCAAAAAAAAGTATAATGTTACAAAAGCTTTCTATTTCAGATAAATACTGTTTTTATTACTTTCTATTCATCAAAGAATCCTGAAAAAAATGACAACTGTTTTCAACACTTGAGCAGCAAATAAGTAATATATTAAAATGCTTTCTGCATATTAGTAAAGATGCTGAAAATTCAGTCTTGCATCACAGGAATAAACTATATGTTACGTTAACAGTTCTGTTAAATTGCAATATTTCACAATATTACAGTTTTTAAAAAAATAAATAAATGCAGCCTTTGTGAGCATAAAAGACTTCTTTTAAGAACAATACAAATCTTACTTCTTACTTTTGAATGGCAGTGTGTATGTATGAATATATCTATAAACATACAGTATAGTTAGACAGAAAGCTCACTTGATCTGTGATATGGGGTGTGAGGGGTTGTGCTCCACCGCTACCAGCAGTCCTCCTGAATCCAGTATGGCGTAGTGATGGGGGCCTTTTAATGCATGAAACCATGTGTAACCCCCGTCATCCGACACGTACACGTCTGGAGAAAGCACAGAAACTGCGCCTCCCACACTCCCTGATGAAAGAGCAGATGGAAAAGAGAGGTCCTTTAAAACTCACAAATATAAGATATAACAGTAAAATAATAATCCTAGAATGTAGAATTAATTAGCAGCTTAACTGAAAATGAAGGGGTTTGGGTGAATAGCTATACTAGAATCACAGTATTTTTTTTTGTATAAGCCAGGGGCTAAAGCATAAAATAAAATTAAACAAAATAATTAATTAAATAAATTAAATTATTAGCCATATACAAGAGGCTGGTGAAAATGGTTATACAAAAGGTTTACACTGAATGTGAGTCAGTTCTGCCTTGTAGAAAGACATGTGATGGAGAATGTGGGCAGTAATCACCATGTGCCAGGATGAGTCCCACAGCATTGAGCTCTGAGAGGGGCTGCATGGGCACGTTCAGTTTCATAGAGATGCTGTAGGATGCGTGAATATGCAGACTACACTGCAGAAGACAGAGATGCATATGATATTAACATGAAATCACACACATTGCGATTAGAGTGCTTATTCTCAGGACCAAAATGAATATTATGTCATAAGTTTTGCATGATTTGAATATTAGGTTAAATCATTAAAGGGTTAGTTCACCCAAAAATTAAAATTCTGTCATTAATTACTTACCCTCATGTCATTCGACACCCGTAAGACCTCCGTTCATCTTCGGAACACAAATGAAGATATTTTAGTTGAAATCTGATGGCTCTGAAAGGCCTCCATCGGCACAATGCACGGTTCACTCTCAAGACCCTTAAAAGGTACTAAAGACGTCGTTACAAAGTCCGTCTCACTACAGTGGTTCTACAATAACTTTATGAATCGGTGAGAATAGTTTTTGTGTGCAAAAAACCCCTAAATAACGACTTATATAGTGATGACGATTTCAAAACACGGCCTCATGAAGCTTCGAAGCGTTATGAATCAGTGAGTCGAATCATGATTCGGATCGCGTGTCAAACCGCCAAACTGCTGAAATTAGGCGATTCAAACTGCTCATTTGACTCATTTATTCATAACGCCATCAGATTTCAACTAAAATATCGGTCAGCAACACCTGACCGATCGAGAATAGCACTTATCATTCTATTCATTGTCTGTCTGTCTAATTTATTTATAAAATAAATAAATAAATAAATAAATAAATAAATAAATAAAAAAAATCTGTTCTGTGCTAGATTAACTGAGACTTGTTACAGCACTTGCATATTGTTGATATTGTTGCCCTTGGACTGCTCTAGCTGCTTCTATTGCCCTCATTTGTAAGTCGCTTTGGATAAAAGCGTCTGCTAAATTACTAAATGTAAATGTAAATGAAATATCTTCATTTGTGTTCCGAAGACGAACGGAGGTCTTACGGGTGTCGAACGACATGAGGGTAAGTAATTAATGACAATTTTCATTTTTGGGTGAACTAACCCTTTAACATGCCCACAACAGAAGAGGCAACTTTAAACAAGTTAAAATTTTCGCGGTTTCACAAGCCAAGTGTTTTAGCTCAGAGAAAGCTCTTAGAAATGTACTATTTAAGCTCCTCTGATGCAATAAATGCTGGAGATGAGTTATATTTTCAATCTATCCTTTTAAGTCAAAGAGACCAAATATTTGCTAGTTTTGTGCTTTTGTCCTTAATTTTTACACAAAACAAATGCAATACGCCAGCCTGTATTTATGGGCACATGACCAAGACTTCTTTTGGAGATTTTGAACATATTACATAGCAAATCTCCCTGGAGGAACTGCCTTGCTCGAGGACATAATGATGATTGCTCACTAGTTGTTTTTTTTAAAAGGAACAAACCAGAAACCTTCTGATTACTGGATCTACTACACCACTCTACATGTTCTCCATGATTTATATCTAATATAAAGTTGAGATTGCGGCTGTGCTGTTTATGTGTGGCTCTCACTTTGTTTGGGTGTTCGGTTGTGGAGTCACACACTCCGTTCCAGGGCTTCTGCAGAGGTCGCCACCCTCCACCTTGATTAAATGTGATCACTGTCTGCACAGAGCCATCTGAAGAGGCAAGATACACATCAGCAAATATTTTCGCAAATATGTGTCTTTAGGATTACAGTCACAGCCTTACCCACGGCGAGCACACTGGTCATATATACGCCCCTCAGAGAGGTGATGTTGGTGAAGTCAGTGTCTCCGCCCGTAGTGGTATACAAATGGCGTTCCAGAGACTTGGAAAACACTGTGCCTCGGTCATCAGACACATATATGGTACCAACACCTGAGTCTGATGGAGTAAAACAATTGTTAGTACCCACGTTCTGATGTTATGGTTACAAATCACACATTCAAATAATGGACCCTTTTCAGATTTCCAGGGGTTCTCAGAAGTGGAGGATGTCATTGGTCAACTTCTATTGCGGTGAATGGGAGATCACAGCATATATCAATTTGAGTAAAATCTGTGATGGCATTTCTACAACTTTCCAAAAGAGCAAAAAAATATTGAGAGATTACAGCAGTCAGAAGAGAGAAAGGTGTGAAATTTGCCATCATATTCCTACAGCCATTGTATTAGAAACACCCATAATTCCTTTTTTGACTGCCAACCAAGGTAACATAACACAAAGTATAGCGCTATAAATGTGTATTACAAAAATGAAAATATGAAAACACGTCATCGCTGTCCGTGAAAAGGGTCCATATTGGCTAGAATATATGAAATTATGTGCACAGCGCAGAAAATAAATGTATGAACAGTCATCTTTTTGTCATAAATTTCTCTTTTTTAAGGTTTTACTTCAAAACATATGCAAAATCCAAACCAGTGTTGTTATTGTTAACTAAAACTAAAATAAAGCTGAATTAGATAAAAAAGGGAAAACAAGAAAATTGGAATTAAACACTAAAAATAAAATAAAACGTCTTGGCAACTAATTGACATAAAATACGATTAAGTTGAAGCACAATTAAATTTTAATTAAAAATGACCAAAATTTTTTAAAACAAACGAAAATTTTAATGAAAACTCAAAGTATAAAAATCTAATTCAAAATATTAATCAATACTATAATAGCAAATCAACAATACTAAAATAACACTGATCATCACCCAAACCTCAAGTCAAAGTAACGATCCATATCTTTAGATTATTCAACATTATTATTTAATATATTGAAGATTTATTTTGCTGAACAATAAAACATTTGCTTCACCTCCAGGTTCATCTACGTGCATGAAGACCATATCATCGTTTGCGGCTAGAATGGAGTAGAACTGTTCATGGCCGACGGTGGGAAGCTGAGCCATGTCCCATGTCTCCCCCTGATCTACTGAGACATGAATCATGCGTGTGGAACCCTGCAAAAGAACAGAAATGTTTTTGACATCTGTATGTGATTTCAACCTCACACAACACACTACAGCTCTGGCCAAAAATCCAATCAGATGCCTTGCTATATACTGCCTACACAGACAGCTCACTTCAGACTGCCAACTTTTGGGCAGCTTTAATACATTTCAAAATATATTAAAACAGAAAACAGGCATATTAAATTGTAATCATATTAAATAATATTACAGTTTTTATTGATCACTTTATTTTTAATCAAATAAATGCTGCCTTGGTGAGATTTCTTTTTGAATTTTACCAGAACCAAACTTTTGAACAGTAGTGCATATGTAGTGATTTCAGTCAAAATGAAGCATTTTTGATGTCTAAAAATGTTATGTAAGTGGGCAGCACACATGGTTTTGGGTATCGAGAACTGGTTCCATTTTTCCCAGAACCGGTGATGAAAAGCGCACATTCCGATTCCGCTTATAGGTTCCTGTGTGCGCATTTAAAGGGGTGATGAATTGAGAAATCAATATTCCCTTGAGACTTTAATATATACCAGCAGCCATATCACCCTGTAGCCCAAGACTGGTTTCCCACTGAAGCTAAGCAGGGCTGAGCCTGGCCAGTACCTGGATGGGAGACCAACTGGGAAAACTAGGTAGCTGCTGGAAGAGGTGTTAGTGAGGTCTGGCAGGGGCCTTCACCCTGTGGTTTGTGTGGGTCCTAACACCCCAGTATAGTGATGGGGACACTATACTGTAACAAGCACCGTCCTTCAGATGAGACATTAAACCGAGGTCCTGACTCTCTGTGGTCATTGAAAATCCCAGAATGTCCTTCGATAAAGAGTAGTGGTGTAACCCCGGCATCGTGGCCAAATTTGCCAATTGGCCTCCTTATCATCCCCATAATATATACAGTATATATATATATATATATATATATATATATATATATATATATGATTGGCTTCATAACTCTGTCTCCTCTCCACCAAACATGCCTGCTTCTGTACCGACTCATGGAGCTAAAGGGATCGCGATACCAAGCAATAAACATGTCGTTGAGGATTACAAATTATTGTGCAGTGCCTGGGCTCGACAGTAATGCAACATGTAAGTAACGGTGTTCATTCTAATGCCTGATCTGATTCATGTAGTCAGATGTTCTTTGTCTGTGTGTCAGTAAATCAAACCAGTGACTAAACGCAAACTTGTGTTGTTTCTCTCAGTAGATGAAAATAATCTGTTATTTAACGTGATTCTATTCTATAAAGAAAGTGATAAAGAAAGCTCCCTTTGCAATCGTTTGAGCAGCGCGAGCTGAACCTGTAAATCAAACAGGAGAGTTTATCAGTGACGCGTTTATCAGTGACTCCCGTTTTATTCAACGAATCTCTTAACTATATCACATTTGCACTGTTGGTGAAGATGAAAGCATTCGTTAGTGTACAGAAACTGAGTTGCAATGATGAGATCACTGCTTACATGCGCTCAACATGTGTGTGATTGGCTACAATGATCATCACTGCAACCTTTCAAGCCACGATCTAAATATAATGCCATAGATCTAAATGTAATACCATATATCTTAATATAATACCATAGATCTTAATATAATGCCATAGATCTAAATGTAATGCAACACTTTTCACGATAAGTTAATCAAGAGAGCTGTAATAGTAAAAACGCGCTAATAGAGAGAGTAATTCTATTTCAAATGGAAAGACGTTAGCCAATCACAGCAGTGGGTGTTTACACCGAACTCTCACAGCACACACACCCCTTAAAACAGAGCGTTCTGAGCAGAGGCTAAAATCAGGGTTGGAAAAATGCCTTTTATTTATAAATTATGACAATTTTTTATGTTAAAAGCATTTTAACATTATAAGTGCACCCCAGGAAACATCATAAAACAATAAAACAACGCAGTTCATGACCCCTTTAAAGGGTTAGTTCACCCAAAAATGAAAATTCTGTCATTAATTACTCACCCTCATGTCGTTCGACACCCGTAAGACCTCCATTCATATTCGGAACACAAATGAAGATATTTTTGTTGAAAGCTGATTGCTGAGACAGGCTTCAGATAGGCCTCCATTGGCATACAGTACATTTACACTCCCAAGACCCATAAAAGGCACTTAAAACGTCGTTACAAAGTCCATCTCACCACAGTGGCTCTACAATAATTTTACGATGCAACGACAATAATTTTTGTGCGCAAAAAAAAATCAAAATAACACCTTTATCCAACTTGTTCTTGTCTTCCGTGTGCCTCCACGACGCATGCGCGAGAATGTGACGCAGATCCGGCGCTCGGACACATGACCCAGAAGGGATTTGTTTACAAGCAGAGGAAGACGCGCGTGTCTAAGCTGTTGAATTCTACATTGATTGTGCTTTAGGTCTCGGCGTAGTTCTCAAAATGGGGCTTAAGTATGCATTTCATGGATTCCCGAACGCTGGCGTTACGTCATATTCTCGCGCATGCGTCGTGGAGACACACACGGAAGACAATAACAAGCTGGATAAAGGTGTTATTTTGGGGGGTTTTTTGCGCACAAAAACTATTGTCGTCGCATCGTAAAATTATTGTAGAGCCACTGTGGTGAGACGGACTTTGTAACGATGTTTTAAGTGCCTTTTATGGGTCTTGGGAGTACTGTATGCCAATGGAGGCCTATCTGAAGCCTTTCTCAGCCATCAGATTTCAACAAAAATATCTTCATTTGTGTTCCGAATATGAACGGAGGTCTTACGGGTGTCGAACGACATGAGGGTGAGTAATTAATGACAGAATTTTCTTTTTTGGGTGAACTAACCCTTTAATGTGATTTTAAACCACAGAGCGCATTTTGCACATACAAATACACACAAAAATCTGTCAAAATGCAGCTCTTAAAAGTGACAGCAGATTATCCTGATTTCATCTATATGACAAACATTGATCAAACAACGAGAAAATTGACTCTGTTCTAGACAGAATAACTTTTATAACTATATTTGTAATGTATAGCCTATATTTTATTAAAACATTGCAAAAAGTTTAAAATTAAAAAACAGTTTCTGCACCTGAATATCTGAAAACGTAAAAACTGTTTATATAATCGTATTTTCGTTCAATTTTATTTATTTGTGCAATTGTAGTGTTTACTTGTCTTTAATAATGCTTGAAATGTATATTAGTTAGGTAAGTTGTTTTTGCTATGGTATTTAAACCAAAGGCAAAAGTTCCTTGTGTGAGTGTTCTTTAGCCTGTTGGTTTTTGTTCATGGTATTCAGCCTGAATGAAATGTTTTGCAATAAGATTTAGAATAAATGTGAATGATATCTAAGTTTTTTTTTAAATCTTACTTGAATCGAAATTAGGAATCAATGAGAAACGGAATTGGAATCGTTAAAATGCGAATGCTACCCAACTCTAAGGATGATACATTAAGATTTTACGGAAGCTCACCGAGTTGGTCATGACTGAGGCAAAAACAAAGTGTCCTCCCAAGCCGAAGGAAAAAATCCTGCTTCCAATAGTTTTAAATGTTCTGCCATAGTCTAATGATTTTCTCAATTCCAAGGTTCCCCGGTCACCTGAGAGAGAGAGAGATTAAAAAAAAAAAAAAAAAAAAAACAATAAGCAGGAAATATCTATGCATTTGCAGGATAATTCAAACGATGGGGCTTTAACATAGTCACTCACTGCAGGATCCATTGGGATTTGTAGTTAAGAAAATGGTGTCATCATTTCCCCTGAAATGTCAAGCAAACAGGATACAATTAGAAGTTCTCATCCATTCATACTGAATACACCACTGCACACCATTCCTATAAAGGACTGCTCCTTCAGATCTATCCAACGGCCTCAGTTTCTTCAGTGTAAGAGTTCAAGTGAGACCAGGATCATATTCATGAGGGTTAGGATTGTAAACCTCAAAGGAATAGTTCATGTAAAATGAAAATTTCTTTATAATGCATTTTATGGTGCTTTGGGTAATGAAAACAAAACCGCAAACATTCCGCCTAAATTTTTGTTTTTGAGTGAAAAAGTAAATAATTCTGAGCCACAAAAAAAGCTCTAATCTGATACAAAGATAAACAGAACGAAGGAAATATGTTCTTGTGTGAGAATCCTAACCTCAAACCAATGCACACATTACAAAAATGTAATTGCAACAGATTTTTCTTCATTTGACAATCATGAGAACTGTTATTAAAACAATTCAATCTAAATTAGCTCTTGGCAGCGATGAGATTCAAACCCACATCAAATTGTTAAATGAGAACCTTTCAGCACTTGGACACACAATGACCAATCCCATTGAAGAACAAAAAAAGACTTGGAGGAATAACTCTTGTAATTTGCACACAAACATTTCAAGATCTTTCTCAAAGCTGCATGCTCTAACATGACTGTGTTTAGCTCTGTACTATTTCTGGCAGTCAGGATCGATGCACAGCTTCTCAAGAAATGGGAAGCAAAGTTGTAGCGCAGATCCTCTTTTTGTTTTAAAAAACTACTGTCAGGACTTAATAAAGAGATGCAGTGAAAAATTACTGTTGAAAAGGTTATTTTTAGAGTTATTTTTGTGGCTGCATATGCATTTGTACGAGTTTCCCTTTCAGACGCCAGATTTATGAGAGAAGAGTATTTAAATGAATCATGCGAGGTGATTTACAAAGGTTTGCGCTCTTCAATTTACTGGTATTTGTGCCATTATTTACCACCCAAAAAAAGTGTCACAGGCAGAACTTTCCACTCCCATCAGTGCTTTTTTGGAAATGCACTCACACTAACTTGCCCTGTTAAGGAATCTTGGAGATATATTAACAAGTTTATTTCTGAGGCACCCAGAGTTATATCAAAATTCATATATACCTGCCACTAAATATCACATAAAAGCAAACTTTAGTCCTTCAAATGGTGGACCAGAATAAGCTGCAATATGGCTCAAACATTGTCAGTAGACACAATTCTGGCTACAATGGACCATTGTTACGGATTCATTTATGTACTGCATGTCTACAGTGATACCATTTCCAAAGACAAACAGTCTCATGGATCTTCCTCCAACTGCCCCCAAAGTCCTTGGACAGCCATAAGTCATACTGAAACAAGAAGAAAACAGCGTTAGTGCACGTTCTTTTGCACTAAACAGGAAGGAAATGTCTATGGTCTTACATTGATGCTGTAGTCCATGAGTATGTTGCTGTCTCTGGGGTTGTATGTAATCTGCATTAATGGATGGAAGGGAAGCTCAGAGGTCACAAAGCTGTTCCCAAAATCAACCGAACGGAAAATTTTGGTGACTTTCCCCTCGGTTAGATCACCTGTGAGGATCACCTGTGGAAAAAAAATTACGTTAGTAATCATTGAACTTGCTGAAGAATGCTGCAAGCTTTTTTCAATCGTACATGTCTATTAGAGATAATCATTTCAATGCATTTGTAAGTAAGCTCATTAAATACACTTATAATGGATAATGCATTTAAAAGCAAAAACATGAAGCTTGAATTTTGTTAAAGCCCAAAACATTAAAAAATTTAACGTTTTTGAAAGAAGTCTCATCAAGGCAGCATTTACTTGATCAAAAACAGTAAAAAACTACATAAATGTAAAATATTATTATAATTCAAAATAGTTTTCTTTTTGAATATATTTTAAAATGCAATGTATTCCTTTGATGGAAATTAGGGCTGTGCGATATTGAAGAAAAATGCGATATGCGATATCCTTGTTAAATAATGCGATTTTCGCAATGCGATACGATACGATATTGCTTTAAGTGTGTAAAATCTATTTCTTTCCCCAAATGATATCTTTCACTTAAAGCATAACAGACAGTGTTTCCATGAATACTCTTCAAGACAGCCATTTTGACATAACTGTGTGTGTATTTGACAGTTCGAGTGTGTAACAAGACACAAAAAAAAGAACGGCTTGTGTGCACATTTCGGTTCAGACAGCGCGAGACTGCAAGGAGTTGTCTTTCGCAAGTTATTGCATTTAATAACTCTTTTTAACGTCAAGCAAGTCACATAACTAACAGTCCTGTGCCCAGTCTATTCTCTGTTATATGCGCCGACCTAAAACGTACACTTTTCACAATGTTGAAGTAGCCTATAAAAATCATTCAGATATTGCGTGCCCTTGCGATATGTTTATTGTGATATGTACATTTGCGATATTTCGATATATTGCACAGCCCTAATGGAAATGCTGAATTACTCCATTCTTCAGTGTCACATGATCCTTCAGAAATCATTCTAACGTGCTGATTTGGTCCTCAAGAAATATTTCATAGTATTATCAAGCATTTAAGCATTTATTTGAAATATAAAATCTTTTTTTTCTTTTACATTAAAAATGCATTTACTGCAATTTTCTGCTGAATAAAAATATTAATAAAAATGTTTAAAAAATTACCCCAAACTTTTGAATGGTATAGTATAGGTTTGTTACTAAAGCTCATCCTTTTGAGATGGCACCGCTTTCCACCTGTATGAACTTGTTTGCTTGTATACACATCAAAATTTCACAGCACACCACAGAGTCTATAGATATTCCCTTGAAAATAACCAGTAATATTCCTTCAAGAACTGTTCAATATTACAGCAGAGAAGTAAATATTCACCTTCCCAGAATTTTCAGGACCGATTGCGATGCCAAACTCTGTCTGTATGAAGGTGTTGTTAATGAGGTCGGTGACGTCCTGGAATGTCTTTCCATAGTCTTCACTGACCCAGAAGAGATAAGAGAGAGTTATGGATCATGTGACATGGCTAAACAAAAACAACCAAATGTGTACAAGCAACATTTACATTGAGCAAATGCAGCACTGGAAGAGGAAGGATTCATTACGCTCTATTAATCACGTTATTAATGCAAGCCTTTGAGACAAAAATACACATTATTTAGAATTTGGGCTATTTGACTTTTCATAACATGCCGTTTCAGACTAGTGGAAATACACATTAAAGTGTTTATTATATTGCTTTTTATCTATTTGTGTTTGTAGATTTCAATTACAATACAAATCTTTAAAGAATGTTTTCTAAAATTGCATTTTTCTCTCATACACGAGTCAGAAATCTCCACTTCGGCAGCACCAAAGATTACAGTTTTATTTCTATCTATATTCTGGAGGTTTTGTTAATATATAATTTGACTTCATACAACATTATATCCTAAAAACATGGTGAAAATGTATTTTTTTCTGGCTGTTGATAGTAGTTTCTGATTTATGGAGTGATGAAAAGAAATTTGAATATAACAGGTAAAAAAAAAAAGGCAAACTTGTAATGCTATTATTTTTTGCAATACTTAATGTAATCAGTCAACTGGGGAAGTATGGTGATATCTATTATTAATATTTTTTCCTTTTCCCTATTCACCTGGGGTGTCTTGCATTAAAAACTACTCAATTCTTCTATCAAGAGCTTGGACACTGTCCTAAAAGACACTCTTACCTTCTGTACAGTCTGGACTGACCAAACCGCATGATAAAAAGAGGAACCTGGAATGTAGTCAGCACCAGTACTACCTGCACAGAAGAGGGACACAGAGAATATTACAGCATGTGGCTGTGAAAGACTCGGAGTCGCTCAAACTCGCTGTGCAGTGAAGCGTTCAGTGAAGAGATTTAAACTCAGGCTCGCCACAAGATACTGTGGGACACATGCCTGGACTTGAGAACAGCCACAATCTCACCCTTCACACTTAATTTATCCAGCCATCACTCAAGATCAGGCGCTTGCTGCTTGCAGAGAAGATTCTGATTGGTCAGTGCCTTGTTCTCATTTAACTTCTGTCTCTAACCCTTAAGTCAACATGAAATGGTATTTGCAATCCATTTTACTTTCATAATTTGACACATTTCCTGAGAATAAATCCATAATTAACAACATTCCACAATAGTCCACAGAGCCTAGGTGATATCGGCTAAAAAAGGAAAGTAGTTTCAGAGGCAGTCATTTATAATATTTGAATGAAAGATTAAAAAGACAAAGATTTTTGTTGAACCGTTTATATTAAACAAGCCATCAAAGGCGAGTTTTGTGAATTTAGTTCATGAATGTTAGCTTTCAGGGTTTCTATATATGCTAGGGGAGAGGTTTTCAAACTGGGGTCTGCAGAAAAAAAAAAAAAAATTCTATATATTTTAAGTTTAACTTTCTATGAAGTTAAACATGTTTTCTGTTTAACTTCATAGAAAGTTAGGGTAGGGTATAGGATATATAAATATAGGAATGCACGATATTATCCATAACCGATAATACTTTATATTTGACCGATATATTGGCAGATAAATAAATAAAAAGATTAAAAAATTTTATATAATTTTTGACAGCCTGATTTCAAAAACCTCTTTACAAAAAGTCTCACCGCTAAAAGCGATGTCCCAAGCAGAATATGTGAGCGGAGTGGAGTGGGAGTGGAGCGGCATGATTTTGAATGGCGTGAGGAGCGGATATTTTAAAAGTCGGAGCGAGTGCGCTCCACTACCACTCCATCACGAGTACATTTCATGTCAGCAGCCAATAATATAACTGCATTTTTAGCCAGAACACACGTTTAACACATTTAACAAGCTTGATACAGATGGATCACTCAAATCAGAAAGAATGTAAAGGTTATGATGACGGCGATGGACATGAGCGGGATGTTATAGTTCAAGGACATTTTTTGTACCTTCTCCATACTGAATATGATCAGGTGAAAGCACATTTTAAACAGGTAGCACTTATTCACATACGCAATCGCTCTCTCTAATGCATTCAAACTAATCTTACAGTGCTTATCTGCTTACAGTTATCTGTATCTGATTTCGAATGAGCAGAAATCTGTAATGTAGATCAAATACCCGATGAAAACGTACTATTTTCATCTTTCCAAACAAAATTTGCACTGCTACAAACACAATAAACTACGTTGAAACTATCTCGTATTGTTTTTTTGTTGTTGTTTTTTTAATGTATGTTATAAACCAAACTTTTGTGATATTTCAGAGCTTACTTCAGACATCCCAACCTGCAAAAGGTATTTTCAGGGAGGTGCGGAGCAGTGTTTCTGAGACATACTCTGGTCCCAAGCACATAATTAAAATGTTCTCATTATAATTCTATGTAGTCTATATGACATACTTGTGCTGCACATAACTGTATTTTCCTTTTCAAAGTGATTCCAATCATATTTCAAGCAATTCAAAACCATCATGGCAAATCTTAAGTGTCTCAGCTAGGAAATAATCCATTATTAATCGGCTTTAATATATCGGCCACATTTTTATATCGGGCCGATACCGATAACATTAAAAATGAACATGCCGATATGGTGGCTGATATATAGTGCATCCCTAAAAAAATATGAATGACTCATCCAATACTACACAGTTTTTTTTTTTTTCAATATGCATTCTACAATGAAAAAGTAAACAAAAGGTTATTTAGTTTAGAAGATTCATGTTTCTCCTTACAAAAGAAAGATTTGCGGGAACTCCTTTATGTGCCTTAAGAAAAGCTACAATATTAGAATGATATTCGTTAAAGGTGCAATAAGCAATTACCAGAATGGTGCTAACAATGACACCTCGAAAGTGGAAAAGGTGTCTCAAAAGACGCCGCTCTTTGAAAATGTTTGCAGAGAGTTAACAGAAATGTATTCAAGTGTTGTTGTTGGATGAAGGCTGTGCTGGGGGAGTAATTACAGCTTGTACATGTTTTACAGCTGCACTTTGGTTCAGTTAGAGATGGATTCAGCCCCCAGTGTTGTTGGCCCTAAATGACGGTTTGAGGTCTTGTCAAGCAGGCTCTGAAGAGTCTTTCAGCCACTGAAGCTGTAATTCACTCGTTCTCGTTTCACATTGATGTGTGATTGTAGGAGCCACATTCCTGCGAGTTAGATCATGGAGCCGACCACACAACAGCTTAGTGGATAAAAAACTTGGGTAAAACACATTTTTTTGATCGGCTATTGGCTATTAAACATAGTGGATTAGAAGAATTGGGATAAATCAAAGGTTGTTGGTTCAAATCCAAAAGTAGCTGGAAATTTTAACCAGGGCCTGAATATTATGCAATTTTAACATGTTTTTCCCCGTGTTCACATGTTCAACTTGGATTGTTTGTATTCAATGAGAAAGATCAGATGACAATTTTTATAGGACATCTGAAAGTCAGTAATTTTATGGGGACAGTTTTTCAAGGCCAATTTCATTTTTTTGTCAAATGGTTTGATGCTGTTCACACAAAAATACAACAACCTTTCAATTTTGTTGTTAGTGGCGCATTAAAAATCCTGCTGCTATGTTGTGGTGGGTTCATTACGAGGATAGTAAATGACTTTAATTAGGCCACAGATTGACTTAATTACAAGAAACATCATCTGATGTAACAATAACAATAATGTGATATATTTTTACAGAATTCTTTGAATGGAACGTTTAAAAGAGAAACATTTATTTGAAATATAAATCTTTTGTAACATTATGGGCCCAATCATACAAGTGTTTTTTTTGTTAGATTCAGCCCGACGCAGTTATAATTTTCACATCCAGAGCCACGTTGTTTAAATAGCAAATGCACTTGCGTCCATCTGTTCGCCCATGTGTGTGCTGGACTGAAAATGAGGTGTGTTCAGGCGCATTGTTGGCGCGTTTCTATTTGAGGCAACTGAAAACGACTGCACCATTGACCAACAAAAACCTGGTCTAAAGTAAATAGTGCAGTATTTTTTGTGTTATTTAAAGGGCGCGTTAATAATATGCGACTATAGGCAGGTGACCAAAAGGCTTACACTCTGCTTATTACATACACAGGGACGTGCAGCAGCACACACACATTTTTAAATATTAAAAAATAAAAGGATTCCTCTCTGGAGAAGCGGTCAGTCCTTCCTCTCGCAAATTCCGCCATGTAAATAGCGAATCCTCCATGGTACAAGACTTGTACCATGGAGGATTCGCTATTTACATGGCGGAATTTGCGAAAGGAAGGACTACAAGTGCGACGGGGTGTAGGAATGGGAGATGAGACTCATTGGTTTATTGCAAGTTACGCCTAAAACACACCCATGACTCATTAAGAGACTAGGTACAACCCTTCTGGACCATGTGCCACCGCCTGGCATGCCGGCCGTTTTTTCCATCGTTAAAATAACAAAAGTGGATCAATCATACTGACCCAAATCTATTGAACAGTAGTGTATATTTAACGAAAAAAGTAAAATGAGTTAATAATATATATATTATATATATTTATTTATTAGGGATGCAACAACACAGTTAATCCACGGTTCAATACATACCTCGGTTTTTAACCACGGTTTTGCGGTTCGGTTCCGTGCATAAGCACGTGACTGAAATCGCAAGGCTTTAAACGGCAAGGCTTCAAAACGCAACTTTCGTGATTGTGAATAACTCTAGTGTTCCGTGAGTATAACTCTACCACTAATGTGTGATGTGAATGAATGTCACGTTGTTCGGTATATTGGGATGGAGGCTGTGATATGAATGATAGAATGTGTAGAAAAATAATTATTTAAATGAAAAACCGAAGAAAAAAAAACGCAATTCACAAGCACGTTCTGAACCGTGAATGCCGTACCGAACAGTTCAATATTATATAGACAATTGTGGCATCCCTAATATATATATATATATATATATATATATATATATATATATATATATATATATATATATATATATATATATATATATATATATATATATATATATATATATATATATATATATATATATATATATATATATATATATATATATATATATATATATATATATATATATATATATATATATATATATATATATATTAGGGGTGGCATGGTTCACAAAACCCACGGTTCGGTTCGTATCACGGTTTTAGGGTCACGGTTTTCGGTTCTGTACGGTTCTTGTTGTTGTTGTTTTTAATCGTTAACACTCCAGAAATTTACTTCAGCATATGATATAGCTTAATCATCCACAATTTAGGATACAGTATTAAAAAATTGTTATATCAAGTTGTTTCCTAACTGGCTGTCTGCCGAGTCCGACACATTGGCGTGACATTTTTCAAGTTAATCATATAAATTTGTATCAGTACAATGCACTGTGGCTATAATTCAGCTGACCTGATTAACAAATTTCACAATGAAGTGTTCCGTGTGTTTCACAATCATCATATGACATCCAGCGCTGGGAAAAAAAAAAAAATACACGAAAACACAACACTGCCAGAAGTTTTTGGCCCATACTTCAAAGGCATGTTTAAATTATTAAAACTAGAAGCATATCTTAACTTTTAAATGTTACATTTATCATGTGAACTACTTATATACAATATGTTATTCATGTGTGTATGAAACAGAGGGGAACACGGTCGCATTTGCAGCAGATATATGCTGCCCATCATAAATCAAAGCATGAGACAGACAGGGGTCGGAGGAGAACACCGGAAAATGTGACGGAATGGACTATATTCGTCTGTATTTGCAATACACGAGCCGCGGTTCAGCTGTGCGAGACGAACACTGCCAATGTGTGTATGCGCAACGCGCGGCTCCCGCTCTCCGCACTGCATCTGCCCTGCCTGCTATACAACACTAGCGCATCCTCCAACAACTCCGGGCAGCCTTCCTTATCTCTCCCACTTGCATTTCTACACGTGACGTGACCTGCAGCACTCCACTTTTACTTTACTGTATGTCCACACAAACACACACCTCTTATTTCGCGCGAAAAGGACACCCATTGTCTGAGGTAACATACGGCCACAAGGATACATTGCGCATGCGTCGAACCGTGCGACGCACACACTCCGAACCGAGACAAGCGAACCGAACGGTTCATTTTTTTTCCATGTAGCCTACCGTGCCACCCCTAAATCTACAATTGACTGAATATCAATTTAATAAATTCACCTTTTATTGTAAGATACAGCTGATGTGGACAGACAAAAATCCCATATTTTACAGAAACTTGATGCATTTAAAACTAGATACTTTTCATGCTATGATACTGTATTCCTATACAGATAATTAGTCAAATTCGACTCACCCCTGTGCCGTCTCCAACCCAGGCCAGAGACACCGAACCACTCAGGTCATTGAAGTTATACTGAAAAAGAGAGACGTAGAGACATAATGAAGTATGATTGCAAATAAACATTGAAATTAAAACTCAGTAGATTGATGATATTAATAATCCCTGCACCGAACAACATGAACTTTTGCTCTCTAAAAATATCCAGCATAAATGAAAATAAATTCATCTTCTAATAAAAACAGGTCATTTTCATTAGCATTACTGCATTTGGGCTCTAAAATCAATTTTATTCTAATATTGTTCTCTCTCGGTCTCTCTTTCTCTGTCTAATGCAGGTTTGTTTTTAGAGCGCTTCTGTGGTGAAACGAAACACCACAGGCTTTCGCTGTAGTCCACAGGGATGAGATTGCAGGCTGGAATTGGACTAAAAATATGTAAAAAAACAATAACAAAAAAACAGGAAAATAAAATAATAATAATGACTGAAAACAGGGCTCCAAACCACAGCTTTACATAGCTAAAAATAAAGAAACATCCAGTAAAGAGCAGAAAATAAAAAGATAATATGAGGGAAAAGTGCTTGAAAAGGGAAACTGTATTGTTGTATTAAAGACAAAAGACTCCATTTTATAAGCACATTTTATTTGCAAATGTATTAACAATGTTTTGATTTGACAATAACACTTTCCAAGTTACTAAATATCAACAAAATCAGCTTTACATAACTCCAAACCACAGCTTTACATAGCTAAAAATAAAGAAACATCCAGTAAAGAGCAGCAAATAAAAAGATAATATGAGGGAAAAGTGCTTGAAAAGGGAAACTATATTGTTCTATTAAAGACAAAAGACTCCATTTTATAAGCACATTTTATTTGCAAATGTATTAACAATGTTTTGATTTGACAATAACACTCTCCAAGTTACTAAATATCAACAAAATCAGCAAAATAAAAGGACAATTGTTGATGTACAGTAAAATTAAATCTGTTGATATTTCTTTTAAAACACTGAACAGGATAATTATGAGTCGTAGTGTCTTTTCATCGAGAGAAAAAAACTAAAGCAGTATACTTCTCCATTTATATTAGTCTCATTATTATAGGCTATATCATCAGCAAAATAAAAAACAAAATAAATGGTACTAAAGTTATGTTAGTAATGCCTAATAAAACGCGATGTCTAATAAAAGGCAACTAAGCAAACATATTTATGGAGCTTAATCAGAAAAAGTCTGGTGATTCTAGGAAGAAAAACACAAGTGCTGGGATTTATCTGTCCACAGGGAAGCGGAACCATGTAGCGACATGCACACAGAAACCACTGCTGATCCGACAGATGGCTGTGCCGCTGTCAGCCGACCCACAGTGCTAGGAAATGTGTGTGTGCGTGTGTTTGTGTGTGAGAGAGCGAGAGTAAGGGCACATTTAAGAGGACAGGCCCGCTGTCAGTCGAGTGTGTAACCTCCCTTTCAGTTTCACCCGCTGGAATGCGAGACCCAGATGGTGTGTGTGTGTGTGTGTGTGTGTGCGTGAAGAACAGAGTGATTGCCCCACATTTTCATCAGCCTCACACACTGAGAACAAGAGAGCAACTGATGTCAAAGAGATTGTGGGAGAGAAAAGGAGGGGAAAAAATAAAGAAAATCCAAGCACACATACACAGGCTCTGTTCCAAAAGCTATAGTGAGCTGCCTGGCTACTCGCTACATAGGCATTTGCCTCGGTTATGGAACCTCAAAAGTGACAGATTTGGATGCTCTGCATGGACAGTAATCCATGAGTCTTTATGTGAAATGCACAGGAGACTCAATTCAATTGATTTTGATAGTGTTTGGCTTTAGTAATGCATGTTGCTAAACTAACAGCATATGTATAGCACACATGCTTATTGAGTCAAATATAATTGCAACTTTCTTATTTAAAACCAACTCACCAGACTCTTTTAACTGAGCTTGTTGGGATTACTTTTTTTGGCAAAGTGTTTTCATAGAATTTGGCTTAAAGTAATGTTGTTAATATCTGGAACAGACTTTGTGTCAGGAGCAGTCATGGTGTCTTATGTAGGCAGTTCACTAGGTTTTGGAACAGAGCCACACATTCCTGGGTGCAATGGGATATAATAATGTGGTAACAGGGTTGCATGCAAAATATACTAAACATTAAGCATTTAAAAAGTAATTAAAAATAGCTTTTTTATTATAATGGTTTCAATATGAATGTCAAGACAATGACAAAAGCAATGCAAGTTATTTATAAAGAGTAGGCCAAAGTGCTGAAATAGAATACAATAAAAAGGAAATACAATACAAGTAAAAAATTTAATTCAATAAAAGTAAAAAAAAATTATATAATAATGCAATAAAACATCAGACAGGTACAACTGAATGTTAACTGAAAAAAAAATGACAGTCAAATAAAATAAAATACGTTACAAATAGTGCTGTTAAATCGATTAATCGCGATTAATCGCATCCAAATTAAAAGTTTGTTTACATAATATATATGTGTGTGTACTGTGTATAATTATTATGTATATATAAATATACTCATTCATGTATATATTTAAGAAATATTTGCATGTATACACTGTATATTTATTTATATAATTTATATTATGCATAAATACAAATATTTTATATATAAACATAACACATGACATTTGTATTAAATATATACATACATACATGCACGTGTGTGTATAATAATTATACACAGTACACACACATATATTATGTAAACATGAGTGAGATTCATCGATTTGACAGCACAAAACATCAAACAGGACAGGTAGGCCTACATCCTGACCAAAAAAATAAATAAAAATAAAAAATAATAATAATATAATATTATATATATATATATTATATATACATAACTCAGCTTGGCCCTTTGGAGTTATGCCCGGTTACAGATGGGACTTTGACCGGGTGAAAAAATTAAATAAAAAAAGCCGAGTTGGAGCTCCAAACTCTGGGTGTGGGGAGGTACCCTTAGGAACCCCCTTGACACCAGAGTATGGAGCCATATACATATATAAATGTTCCAAAACATCAAAAGGCCATTCAACTATAGAATAGAGTAAAAACTGAGTGCAGTCAATAATGTATTAAAAAGGTAGAATGAAAAAATTTTCTATTATGTCTTAAAATGCTGCCTACGCATTACATTTTGGCACAAAATACACTCACAAAGCAGAACTGGAATAAAGAAAGCAAAAACTTCTGATATAATGACAAAAAACCCATCCACACACATTCAGATCCATTTTGAGTACCTCATCTACTATTTTACGGTCCATATGGACATGTTTGTGTAAGGAGGCCTCCGCATCGCACTCCTTTCTACGGATCACATCCTCTCTGCATTTCTGCAATTCCATCCAAGCCCCTGGAGATCAATGTCCATGTCACAGAACACTCTGCTTCTCACTTCTCAGTGATGACATCGTCTTACAATTTTTACACGTTTCCTTTTTTTTCCCCTTCTTAAAAAGCAGCCGTACAAGGTCCAGGGAAGCCAAAGAACCACAGCATTTTTGAAACTCACTAGCGCTCGGGCCCAATGGAAATTTGCACTCTCACAATCCAAAGTGTGAACAAAAGTTTCCATGTTACCAACCCAGCCAACATCCTTCTGATGCAACCCACCTCAAAACAGACCCTGAATGGTACATGTGTTCTAGAACAGCAAGAACAAGACGTCTAAAACACCTGCTTAAACTCCAGGGCCAGTATTCCTTCTCAATAATGTGTCTTTGAATAATGGATACAGTGGTTGCCTCTCCATTCCTTGCCATATTTAAACCAGAAGGAAAGAAACATGCTGACATCCCCGTACTGGCCGACAAAACAGGCTTGCCAAGAATGGCCTGCACCACGCCAACAAGTCTTCTTCAATGGGGGATTAAAGAGTGATGAGAAGACATTGTGACCATACAACGCTTCTTCAGTTTGGAGAACACCAAAGTACACATGACTCAAAGTAAGGCCCTAAACAAACTCTATGGCCCTGTCCTGAATGCAGCCCAGTACACTTATTGTTCAACTTTTAGTTCACACTTTGGTGATGTAATGCTTTATAGATTGTTGGTTAGTGCGATCCCGGGGGGGGAAACAAAGGGGGTACTAGAGAATCTGCAGAATAAAAAAAAAAAACATTTCTTTATACATACAGGTAGAACATAATGAGATGGATTACACTTATTTTATTCTATTGACAGATACAGTTTCTCAACGGTTTATAGGCCCTGTTTACACCTAGTATTAAGATGCGTTTTGGTCGATCGGATCACAAGTAGACGAAGGAGACACATTCCCGTTCACACCGGGTGTTTTAATCCGTCTCTTTTGTCCATGTTCAACTACTTTTGTCCTGATTTCTTTGAGGGGAGGGTGTATGGGTTTCTCCCGATATTTCGAGCAAATGGACAAAATTACATATAAACATGCAAGGAGACGACGGAAAAACATGGAGAGCAGCAGCTTTCGTTTCTCCACATTTTCGATATCCACCATGCCAGAGAGAACATTGCGCTTGGTAAGTTTTTCGTCTTCAAACCGGACTTGGGTCTTCAGCTGACAAAGTTTAAATCCCATCTGGCTAGCGCGTTTCCCATAATGTTTACGCATTAGGTCAGTAGGTGGACAGCAGGCGTTTTTTTGTGGTTGTCCGAGCACAATCGACCACATGAGCATTTACACTACAAAAGCAATCTGGACGACTGTGTTTTCGACTACCTCTGGAAGTGGTCGAAAGTGGACAAGCTCATAACATTTTATACCCTATTCACACCGGTATTTAGCATTGTCCACTTGTGATCTGATTGACCAAAATGCATCTTAATACCAGGTGTAAACAGGTCCTAACGGTACTCTAAAGGTGATGATACACGGGACAACTTTTTGAGCAATGTTGCAGAGCGATGTTGTTTGGGCTCTTTCCCAATTGAGAATGGGCAACAAATTTCAATCTGGATACTTTAGATTGGTCGTGGGCCCTGTGCCTCACCTGCTTGCCCATTGACGACAACATTGCTCAAAAAGTTGCCAAGTGTATTGCATAGGGTACCTTAATGGGCCGTTCACACAGAACGTGCTTTTCCATTCCAATGCGCTAATTTTCCATTGCTTTTCTATGTAAACACGCCCTAGACAGATGTGCATGACCATTGTGCTCGCGTCTTTTACAGCATCTCGCAAATGAGCGCAGCGTTTGCACACACTTTTACACACAGTGCCGCTCATCGATGTCAGTTCAAAAACAGTGGACCAATCAGAAGACCATGGCAACTGTTTTATTTGACGGAAGAGGCACTCTTAGTGGCTGTGTCCGGATAGCCTGAATTAAAGGGGTGATGAATTGAGAAATCAACTTTCCATTGAGCCTTTGATATATAAAAATGAATCGTGATATAAGAATATCCTGTAAGTTTCAGCGCTGAAAACTTCCTTGTTAGTCAAAGAAAAGCTTTTATTGACACCAGGCCCAGAAAAACTCGTTCTCAGAATATGTCGACCACTGACGTCATAGAATGCAGAAACGCCGCCTCAACAGATAAATATGTACGCCTGATTCTGTAGCACCGCCCACCGACTTGTGGAGCTAAATGGATCGCGCTACCGAGCAATAAACATGCCGGTTCCAACTCATGTGTGCAAGACATTGCGTGTTTGTTCGCTTCCTTTCACCGCAGAATCGTTTGTAAACAAGATACAGTTCGAGACTGGATTTGCAGACATATTGAGATTAAAACACAATGATGTGCCTTCTATATTGGATCCGACAGGAATGGTGCAACACACTTATGTGAGTAAAATATGTTTTTTATATGTGATAGTATTGCTGTCACATGTCTGTCTTGTCCTGTGTAGCACATGGTGTTTTGGTTTATTTCTGCCCTGTGTGCGCCTGTCATCTGTCTTGACCCCACCCCTCGTTATCTGATTAGTAGTTAATTTGCTCCACCTGTTGTCCCTTGTTACCTGCCTTGTTTGTCTGCTATTTAGTCTCCTTCCATTTTCAGTCCTGTGCGGTTATGTTGTCTATGTTACTTGTGGAGGGATTCTTGTTTCTGATTCTTGTTCCCTGATTCTTGTTCCCTGATTCTTGTTCCCTGATTCTTGTTCCCTGATTCTTGTTCCCTGATTCTTGTTCCCTGATTCTTGTTCCCTGATTCTTGTTCCCTGATTCTTGTTCCCTGATCTCAGTCCCTGGTTTGTCTCTGTTTGATGTTTGATTTTTACCCCCTAGTGGGTTTTTGTTTTGTATTTATGTTTCTTTTGTTAATAAATTCATGTTCACCTGCATTTTGAGTCCTCACCCCTTTTTTCACCATAGCGTTCGTGACAATTGCATTGTTACAGATCGTGTTTATTATGTGTATGTGTCTAACTGAACATACCTTAGCACGCTGTCACAGGCTGGAGAATCCTTTATTTGAGGAGTTATTGGTTAATTCGTGATCAGACTCTGACTTGTAACGTTATGGGCCAGGGCTCGCAAAACCCAACGTCCCGGGGCTATGTGTTTTTCAGATGGGCTACCAAAACATAAGCCCGGCTATCTTAAATAGTGAAATAACATTCCTTTCTTGTGTGAGCGTGTGTGTGTGTACGGTTTGCGGTTATAGTCACCGATCAGGCGGGCCAAGTAACAAAAAAAATAACATTCCAATCAATCGCGGGTGGATGAGAGCGGAATCATTGTGTTTGTTTGATAAAGACATTTTGCGAGCCTTGTGGGCGTTTCACCACACGCTTTCAAAACAATTCCTACATGTACTGAGAGGAGCTGATTAAATATGCTAATCTTATCCAATCCTAGCCGTGGGCGTTTACTTCCAAGTCTTCAGAGTGCGGCACGCCCATCAAAACCGAGCGTTTCTTGAGAGAGCCTCAAAACCAGGGCAGAAAATAGCCTATTACTTATTCATTATGATGTTTTTGAAAGTAAAAACCACGCAAACGTCATAAGTTGTCCTCAGACAACAGTATACAATTTTTTTAAAAGCCAGTACATGACCTCTTTAAATACATTTCTTCAAGCGATTATAACAACCTGTTTCCTAAAAATAGAGCTTGAGGAGAGCTGCTATTTTCGTCTCTCAAAAGGACGTGCCAAGCCGAGTTCTGCACTACACTTTTTTTAAACCATTCCTGAGCGTTTTTAGACACGTTCTGTGTGAACGACCCCTAATGGTGTACTAGATATGTGGAAGATGCAAAGGCTGTGTTTTAAAAGGGGATGTTACTAGAAAAAAAAACTGTGCTAACTGTGAGCTTTTTCAGGTATATTAGAATGCCTTAACTGCCACGGTAACACAAGAATGCATACTGCACACTTGCAGTGTGTGTATGCGAGTAAGTGTCTGGCCTAAGGCAATGGTATGGTGAACACTCCTAATTGTGTGGTAATCCTGGCCAGGGATTCAGACTCCTTGAATCCCTACAACCATTAAAGGGCTTGCAAACTGGTCACAGGTCAACGCTGTATTACTAAGGTCTGTTTTCACAAAGTTGAGTGATACAATCAACTGATGGCCCAGTGGGGATATATGCAGAGAAAATCCATCCTGCGGGGAGAGAGCCGAATAATATTAAAGCATGTCTGCTCGGTTAAGACTTGGAGAGGCCATCTGAGCATGAGGCCATGGGGCCCTTGAAATCCTCCCGAACAATAACATTCAGACACAGCAGACAGGCTTTTCCAAGAGAAATACACTGTACAATGGCAGAAATGTATAGAAAACTTCACTCCTACTCCTTTCCATAGTCTTAGCTCAACACGTCCCCTCCAGCAGACATGTTAGAACCACAAGGAACGTTGTTCAGGCTGCTTTTCTGGCATCTCACCAACCATTTCAGAGAGGACAGAAAATGTTTTCTCTGTACGTTCTCCCCAGCTACCAGGAAGGGGCAAAAAACCTGGACGTCTTTCCCTTGTGTTGAACTGGTAAACAGTCTTTGAACCCCAGGTCCAGCCAAAAGAAGCTTTAGACCTGATCCAAATAGCTTCACAGTCTGAGGACCAACAACAAACATGACTTCATTTCTAGACAGTCAAAAAAAAAAGGAATTTGGGTTTAATAAGAGACACGACTCAAGTCAGTCTCAAAATAAGTGCTATTTAGACAGGTGGGGGAATGCTAACACGTGACTCAAAAACATGCACAAAAATATCCTGGAATCAAGATCTTAAACCATGTTTTCCTAACTGGAACGCCTCACCCGAAATGGGTAAGAGGTCAGCAGTCCGTTAGATGGAGCCGTGTTTGTGTTTTCCTTGGACTCACATAAATAACTCCCTACTGGCACAACTTGGATTTAAACATCCAGAGCGGAGTCTTAAGAAGTCTTCCAGCCTCCAAAAGAGCATCTCAAATCATTAAAACGCTAACTTCATGCACAAAGCTGTTTGAACATGTGTAACGTTATAAGTTCACGCAGACTTCATTAAAAGAAACTACAGGCAGTTGTTAAAAAAACTTTATTGTGAGCTCGTAAAATTTCTAATTGCCCTGGCAGGTCATAAATTCCACCAGGCAGAAGACGATCAGCAGCCAGTTTTCACGTCGACTGACCACAGACTCTTGCGCAACACTGTGGTTTGTTGCCCATTTTGGCCTGGAACAGATCTGGAATATTATACTTAGCCCTGCAAGCATCCTAATTGCTTTTTAGATCATTAATGCAAAACTGCTTTACTGATAACTAATTATATTTGATCTATCATTTGGTAAATAGCTAGTGTACGTTGCAGTGTTGAAATTATGTTGGATATCATTAGACACAATAAGTTGGAATTTAGAAAATAGGGACAGTTCACCCCAAAATTAAAATCACTCATCCTCAAGTCATCCTAGGTGTATATGACATTCTTCTTTCAGACGAATACATTCAGAGTTATATTAAAAAATGTCCTGGATAATCCAAGCTTTATAAAAAACGGAAGTGATGCATTTGTGTAAGAAAAATATACATATTTATCACGTTATGCAGTAAAACATCTAGCTACCGCCAGACCACATTCCGTATTCAACTTAAAGCTACACTGTGTGATATTTTCCCCCATCTAGTGGTGAACATGTATATGACCATCCAGTGAATTTTAGTTTCTGTTCTGTTCAATTCCGATTTCGTTTTAACTCCTACGGTGGCCGATTTAGTCCAAGATTAATATGGCTTCCAGTTCGACCTCGTCCACATTCGACACGGTGCCTGTGGGATATTCTGTGCGCAGTGGGATGGTTGGAACTCAACTGGCCTAATTATTCGGCTAGAAAAAACTGCAGCTAATCCAGAGTGAACTTTGATAATAGTAATGTTTATTCAGTCATCCAATTGCAAGGCATAAACAGGTTTGCATGGATATGTACATAAATGTGGTTTCTGTGAGAGAACAAATTAGGATGGTAAATATACATGATAATGACATGACAGAATATACACAGTTAAGAACTGTATAACTATACTTATAAGTTACATTTGTATAATGTAACCGTAAACCAGAGCTTATTGTACCACATATAGGCGCTAAATGCAGCTGCATTAAAAGGAGCGGAGCTGCCGCTGCTAACAAGCGGTGTCCGGTTACAAAAGTGTGTGCGCAGGTTTAGCTCTGTATAACAAGTGTGAATATGCCGATCAGACCTGATACATATTTCCATCAACATACATTACAAGCAAATATTTTCTATAAACGAATAAACATTGTTAATAACTGAATGACTATTCAAATAGGTGAGCATCAGTGATGCGCGGGTTGATCCAAAATGAGCGGGTGCCCGCGGCCACCCGCGGTTACCCGCGGTTACGAGTCATCCAAAAATATTTTTAATGATATTCGGGTCACGGTCGGTCGGATCGTCAATAAATCCTTATTTACCTTTTGAATGTTGAGCGTTATTAACTTTTGAATAAATGCTGACGCGGGACAAAATGCCCGATTTCCCAAAATGTTGAACTGAGCAATGCCATTGTACCATTTTAATAGGCTACTTTTAAACGCATTTAAAGTCAGTTTTATGTATTTTCTGAGAGGGGGCGGGATTTTTGTTGGGAAAGTCGGGGGAGAGACGCACACTTCGATTAGACTGGATAAACACATGCAGCATCTTAATTGTTAAGAAAATTAAACGAAATAAATGAATAAATCAAGCCTGTATTACATAACACTAGGCTATATCATACAGCATTCAGAAAAATAACAGTTTGCGCTCCTAAGGGCTTTCACACTTTTCCAAATGTTTTCCAAATGTGGGCTGATGAATTCTTCAAGCCGGGTCGAAACATAAACATCGCGTTCATCAATAATATGCATCTGGAGCTGAAATGGAAAATGATGGGCCGCCTCAAGAACTTCCTGCTCTCGCTGCTGCACCTCTGAACGCACCGCGCCAGGGCCTGAAACATTTTCTCAATGGCCCAATAAGCTACGATGAGCATTTACTACTTTTAAAAAATGCGGGTCAGGAAGCGGGTCGGGTACAATATTTTCTTCTTTTTTTTTTGCGGTCCGAGTTGCGGGCGGGTTAGTTGAAAACGTCGGTCGGGTGCGGGTTGTTTATACATTGACCCGCGCATCACTGGTGAGCATTACGCTATTGTATGTTGACACAAAAATACTTCTGAGGTAACATCAACTGAATTACATGATGACACACTCTGAAACACATCCACAATGACAATAACTATTATTACTTACGGAGTTATTAACGCACAGAAATACCACACAAGGAAAAACAGACTTTTGAGGAATAAACAAGCCAGGAAAACTCCGTATAACTCTGTTACTGGAGCTGCCGAGATGAAAACTCTCTGCGCATGCACCAGACAAGTCTGAACAAGTTGACGCGCACAGTGTTAAAACCGGTTAAAACGCGAAAGGCGAAGCTTGAATTTACGGGTATGTCCCTCTTTGGCTAATGTACTTTCAAGATGGAGGGGCAACATGGCGACCACCGTTAGATCCCATTACCTTATGTATTTTCAATGGCATATTATAAACTTACGAGAATACTTTATTACTTGAAAGAAGTAAATATACATTAATGAGCACATATATTTTTGAAAGAACTAAGTGTTTTTAGCTAAGAATAGACTAAAAAAGTTACACAGTGTAGCTTTAAGATAAAATGTACCTGATGTGATGTATGACGTCGGACGGAAGCATTTGAACCGAAAGGCGTTACACTTTCTTTGTAAGCTGAATATGGAAGGCGGTCCGCCGGGAGCTAGATATTTTTCTTTATAAAGTTTTAAATATGGATATTTTTCTAACAAAAATGCACCGATTCGCTTCAGAAGACCTTTATTAACCTCCTGGAGCCGTATGGATTACTTTCATAATGGATGGATGCACTTTTTTTGGGCTTCAAATTTTGGGCTCTCATTCACTGCCAAATCTATGGAGACCAGAATAATATAGAGACTTATAAAAAGCATGCATCAAAATTTCAGCAACCAAAAATATTCAGCTGAATCAATGATGAGGTCGATTAGGGCTGCCACTAACGACTATTTTTATATCGATTAATCTATCGACTAATTTATCGATTAATCTATCGACTAATTTATCGCAATCATTTTCAACAATTTTACTTAAAAACATTTAATTTAACGTGCAACATTGGCATTCAGTAGTGTACTATAAAAAAGTATAAATGTAAACAAGCCCTTGACAAAATGTAAAACTAAAAGAGTAAAAATGTAAAAAGGGACAAATTTGTAAACCAACATAACAAAAAAAAGAGAATATCAGCAAATACTTTTTATATAGAATAGTGTTGTCACGATACCAAAATTATGACTTCCATGCAATACCAGACTAAAATACCTCAATACCGATACTGGATCGATACCATGGCAAACTACTGTTTTTCAAGTAATTTAATAATATTACAGAACTTATTATTCATTGTTTTAGGGTTAAAAAACCCTATAAACTCACCTGGCCGGCATGTTCCTGTCCTGCCCTGCTTCACACAGAATATTAGGTCCGGCCCTTTAAGAGCTGCACGGACCAAATTCATTGTAACACCCGATTTCTCATTCAACTCTGTATACGCTCACTAAAGACGTATCCGACTGCGTTTACCCGAATACTCGCCAGGACATGCATTTTTACATGATTTTTTACCACTTAAACCCAATAATCCGCGAAACTGGCATCGCGATCTGTCTAAGTATATATTTGACTGTTCTGCTTCCATTGTTTAGTGAACGGTGGAAGAAGAGTTCACACACACGTCCTCACTCCTGCAGTCACACATCGACGCAAATTATGAAATGCTGCTTTTATTAGAGTGCTGTCATTTTTAAAGTACCAGTACTAATACAATTTCATATCGTACCAAACTTACCCAGTCGACTAAAAATATTGACGTCGACTAATTAACAGCGTCGACGCAGTCGATTGTATCGACCAATCGCGACACCCGAATATTTTCGATTGCTGAAATTTTAGTGACGTTTAAATAGTGCTTTTCTGATGACGTTTTGACTGTTTCAGCATCTATTTTTTCCCCAACACAAAGTAGATAAGCTACAACAAGCCAACAGGAGTGACATATTTCCAAACAACCATAAATTATGCTGGAGTAGCAATATGGACAATTTTTTGAGGCGACTCATTGCTGAAGAACTTTACTATAGTCCTATTTGGAAGGTAATTGTTTCTTGTGGGGTCGTAAGGTGTTTTCATCATTGACAGGGGCTAGTCTGTGATTTTATTGCCGTCCGAATCCAGAATGTCAGTGTTATTCTCCCACCACCCGCATAAAAATCCCTGCACGAATTACCTACTGTTTTTTTGACAAACACCAAGGTCGTGTGGTCATTTAATGCAATTTAATTTGCCCATTTAAATTTTTTTGAGTTTTCAAGAATATATCACTTCAAAATTCACAGTTTATATCCTTTTTAACCACTGCAGAGCACCGTATGGTTGCGCTTCGCTGTAATTTGGATGCATTTTAAAGATCTAGCCTTTTATTACTGAAATGCTGGCAAGTAGTATTTACAAGAGCAATATATTTCATCACTGCTCAAAAAATAAAAAGAAGAAAAGCACGTAAACATTTGAAATGGGCCGTTATTACTAGAATGTTAAAATAACCAACCAGCATTATGTTTGCCTCATGTAAATAAGAGGATGTATTAACTTATTTCGGCTCATTTCATATGGAATACAATAAGGTCTTATTTGTTGACATTAGTTAATGTATTACCTAACATGAACTAACCATGAGCAATACATTTGCTACTGTATTTGTTCATCTTTGTTAATGTTAGTTAATAAAAATACAGCTGTTATTGGTTTGTTCATGTTAGTTCACAGTGCATTAACTAATGTTAACAAGAACGTATTAGTTAATGTTGAAATTAACATTAAGAAAGATAAATAAATGCTTTATAAGTGCAGTTCATTATTAGTTCATGTTAACTAATGTAGTTAACTAATGAACCTTATTGGAAAGTGTTACCATGACATCCTTTATTTTGGAGATAAAATACAAGACAAAAAACAATTTTAACTATAATGCGTGTATATATATCTTCCTATTTTTAAACAGATTTAAATAATTAAATAATAAAAAGGTTATTATTTTCCTATTATTAAATTAAATATGCATTTATTCTTATTATACCAAGCATATGACATTTTATTTACAGCATACAATCATGTTATTGACCACGTAAGCAGCGCGTTCCCAGGTGCGCAGGATCACAAAACTCGCTATCACCAACCAAACTGCACAAGTTTTATCACTGAGGTGGCATGCAAATTCATTTTTATGGATGTCCACATGAGAAACAATTACCGTCCGAATAGGGCTTATGACGGTTTTATTTATCACATGAGAACATGACAAACTGAACTGCATACCAAGTTAAATAACCCAAATAAATCTAATTAAAAAATTACGTTTTTTGTTTCTCTGCAAAATGAAAACTGGAATTTCGGTTTCACCAAAATTAATTTTGGTGCATCACTAATAAAAAAGGTGGGATTCAAAAGTCTAGCTGCAAGCATTCTGATAAAAAAACATAGTTTTATAAATATTATGACGTTGTTAAAGGGTTAGTTCACCCAAAGTATTCTCGTCGCTTCATAAAATTACGGTTGAATCACTGGAGCCACATGGACTATTTTAACTATGTCTTTACTACCTTTCTGGGCCTTGAAAGTTGCAATGATGTTGCTGCTTATGGGTAGTTCAAAGAGCTCTCCAATTTTTTCAAAAACATCTTAATTTGTGTTCCGAAGATGAACGAAGGTCTAACAGGTTTGGAACGACATGAGGGTGTGTAAATTAATGACAGAAATTTTCATCTTTGGGTGAACTAACCCTTTAAAATAGCAATGTTGAGCTGTTTGGATGTACATGCTATGAAATCCCCACCTCAAGAGTGGTCTTATATAAATATTTTAATCATAATAAAGAGTCAAAATAGCTTCTAACAACAAGAACTTTACAAGTACTGTTGGCAGGAACTCTACAGAGCATGCAAGTTGATGATCAAGAAAATCCAAACAGGTGTTAAAAGGCCTGAAACCGAATTTAACAAGGAGAAGTTTTTGAGAGACGTTGCCTTCAAATACTTTTCCCACTGTTGTCATGCCTCAAGCCTTTTTCCCGTTTCAGAAACATTCCTTTCTTGGAGGAAGCATTTCACTTCAACACTCATTTATGCTGGACGGAATGTGAGAGGACGAGAGCCAAAAACACTGGCCATAAAAGAACTGGCTCTGTGTGCTTTCTTAACAACAACAGTCTTTCTCTATCAGCACTTAGGCTAAACTCATGACTGATTGCTTTAGCTTTCCCCGAAATCTCAATGTGCTCTGTATTTGGATAAATAGGGGGATGCATCCCACAGAACAGGCCTAATATGAAAGATATAGATATATGTAGCTTTACCAATAATGCCTGCCCAGCGAGAGGTCACGCCAACCGCTGGTAAAACGTAATTGATGTGCTTGGGGGAGAGAGTTAGATAGGAGAGATACGTATATAGAGAGGAAGCATGTTTAGTGACTTCTTAAGGGTTAGTAATCAGCCACGGGCCGCTGTAATGAATGAGCTCTGACTAGATCTAGTTAGGCAGAATCACCTGACCCTTCTGTACATAAATACAGGAGAAACACATCGCAGAGAGATCAATGCATTTGTTCTCTTGGCATAAAGATGAAATCTCTGGAATGTCTTAAAGGAACATCAAACACAAAAACTCTGGCCCATCGAATTATAAGGTGATACATGCTGAGTGATGTTTTCACTAACCATCTGGACAACTTCACAAACATCATTTTAATTGACATTTAATTCCATTAGATACTTGAAATCCTTAAATGTTGGTGTGGTGTGGCAATGCTATGTGGCATTTGAAGAAAAAGAAGAAAAAAAAACGAATGAAAAAATAACATTCACTTGCTGAGAAAGGTGATGTAGGTACATTATTAGGTAATCTCAGACCAGAGGCCAGTAGTATGATCTCACTTTTGTGATTTATGGTCCCTAGAAATTTAGGAAGAGCTTTCAAAGTATTCTACTTTCAGAAAGGTAAAAAAAAAAAGACAGGAAAAAGATACTAACTTTAACAAGTGTAACTATTCAAAACATAGGGAAAAAATCGTTTAAAAATGATCAAATAAATTTGAAATTACAATTATATGCACAAAGACTTTCACTATACATTATATTATTAGATTGAGCTGTGATATGAGTGTATCGAGTAAGAGATCTTTTGACCTACCGTGTGAGTGTTGTTTTTTAACGTGGAATCATAGCCGTGCAGTGATTCACATTGATTTTGTGCGGATTCTTCACTCCTTTTCATCTTGCCATGATCCGGCTGCTGTAAATCTCTCAAACTGAGCAGATTTCGTGATTTGTGACTCTTTAGAAACATGGTTTGCTCACTCCTAGAGCTGCTGGGTCTCTCTTCAAAGTCCATGCAAAGAGCCACTGAGAATAACACAACCAAAACACAGCAGAATACGGTGCTCATGGTTTCCGTTTAATGTGCACACAATTCTTCTGTCTAAATATCCATAAATAGGAGGTTTATTGGTAAGAGAAGAGAACATGCAGTGTTTACACACTGACGCATGTCTGTAGAGAAGCCGCTGTTCGCACTGCTAAACTCAACTCGCGGATTGTTCAAGATTAGGATGGCCCGTCCGTTCGACACGCCCATTTTCATGAATATTAAGTAGGGCGCGCTGACGTTTCGTGGTAACTTTTTGCCATAGGTTTACATTCCACAGACGTAACATTAATATTAATTAGAAAATAGCGACATTACTCCGCAATTTACCAATGGCGAAGGACTAGTTTATGAATATTAAGAGCCAAGCATTCGCTACACTAGAATTGGTTTAATCACGCCTTCTGCTGACCAACCTATTTTACAAATTGTGTGGCAACTAAACTACCATGTGTTTGACTTATTTGTCTTAATGAGCTGTGAAAAGTGTTAAAGTTTTATTTGAATGTCATCATTAAATTTTTTTATTGCATAAATATTATTGTAAGCTTTCACACTAATAACATTTGATATTACAAAAACTGGCTTATACATTTTTTATTACTGTATATATTATTTTTTACTTGTATTGCATACATTTAATTTATAAAATGTCACTGTATATTACATAAATGATTATTACATATTTGAAACAAAGGCCACTAATAAAATAACTAAGTTGTGACATTGACCATGTTAACTCCTTTGTACAAAGAGCTAATATATATATATATATATATATATATATATATATATATATATATATATATATATATAATATAAAAGTGTAATACATTTTTATACATACATTTAAATAAATAGACTATTGAACAATAACAATTGAGCTTCACACACATTTGTTCACCCCACTTTATCAAATGCATGGTATTATATTAAATTATAAAAATTAGCATTATATTTACACACACACAAAAATGGGGTCCAAAAGTATATAATAATAAAAAAAACTGATTATCCTTCTTTAGACTTTTGTGAATTTGCATGCAATTAAAACTGCTGTACTTATAAGATTTACAGCAAATGACGCTGGATGAAATTTTCTTTATGATAATTTTTTTCTTTATTAGCCTATAAATGAGTCATAAAAGAAGAAACCAAACACATCAGTTTTTCAACAACAGTTTATTATCGCACTGATTGGTAACAAAAAGACCCCCCATTTAATTCAACTACAAGATCTGCCGTCCTGTGCTTGTACAGAACTATAGAAATGATGGGATTGACAGAGGAAAAAGTATAGTATAAAGACTCAATTCCTGTCTGAACAGGCAAACCGTAGGATGCAGCCAGAGTATTACGTATGCAAATGCTGTGTGATGCTTCACACAAAATTACACTGGATTTTTCGTATTGAACACCAGTTGGGCTTAGCACAGCTCTAGATATCCTTGATGACATCCTCAAGCTCTTCTTTTGTGTACATGTGAAAGGTCTTGCCGGGCTCTACTGTGGCAAGCTGCAGGCAGAGAGAAGGAAATTGTCAGACCTTCAAATACTTTTAAATGAAATTATATTTCACATGACCAACACCATGTGAGTGGAAGTGCTTGTGCATTACCTCAATGTTAGTGGCATTGAGTTTCTCCTCCATCACTTGTTTCAGAATGGTGAGAGAAGACTTGATGGCATCCTTTAACGTCATGGACTGAAAAAGATAAGAGGTATTTTATGAATGTTTAGTGGGGAAAAGAAGCGACAAGTATAGAGTGAATTTTTCTTCAAAGAAATTAGATTTATGGAGAAGTCTTTTGGACACCGGCCACTGCTTATTAGATTGCAGGGTCACATGGGTGAGTGGTGACTTAAGTTACACTAGCAGATGCATAACATACTGGAATTGGAGGATGGGTGGGGTGGATTAAAAAAGGGACTCTAATATCCGGAGCACGTGGCTCAATTTGCTGCTGTTGGATTCTCTCGGGAGAAACACTTTTCTCTGTGAGAATATCATCTTGTAATAACCTGGCTGTGGCATTATGGATCAGATGGCTATGTTGGAGCTTAGAATTTTATATTTGCATTTATAATTAAATTATACAACTTATGATGCAAAAATGGTTGTTAGACTAATCGCAATTTGTTTTTAAACTATATTTACTCAAAGGGTTAGTTCACCCAAAAATGAAATTTCTTCCATTAATGACTCACCCCAATGTTGTTCCACACCCTTAAGACCTCCGTTCATCTTCGGAACACAGTTTAAGATATTTTAGATTTAGTCCGAGGGCTTTCAGTCCTTTGAATGTAAGTCTGTGCACACTTTGCTGTCCACGTCCAGAAAGGTAATGAAAACTTCATCAAAGTAGTCCATATGTGACATCATTTGGTTAGTTAGACTCTTTTGAAGCGTCGACAATACATTTTGGTCCAAAAATAACAAAAACTAAGACTTTATTAAGCATTGTCTTCTCTTCCGGTTTAGTTTGAATCCGCGTTCACGACGCCACAGTGACGCTGCTGACGTAAAACGCTGTGACGTGTTATCTGGTGCGATAGCAGGGGTGCGATAGCAGATACCAGATAACACATCACAGCGTCTTACGTCAGCAGCATCACTGTGGCGCGTGAACGCGGATTCAAACTAACCAAATGATGTCACATATGGACTACTTTGATGATGTTTTCATTACCTTTCTGGACGTGGACAGCAAAGTGTGCTTACACTTACATTCAAAGGACTGAAAGCCCTCGGACTAAATCTAAAATACTAAATCTTAAACTGTGTTCCGAGGATGAACGGAGGTCTTACGGGTGTGGAACAACATTGGGGTGAGTCATTAATGGAAGAAATTTCATTTTTGGGTGAACTAACCCTTTAAAGACAAATCACTAAAATGTTCCAGAAAAAAAAAGAAAGTTTGTGCAGGCCCAAGGGATGTTGAGCTGTGCATTGAACTTGAGCATCAAAACTGAGCCATCAGATTACCTCACTAGGTGAGGTAATCTTACCATTTCTTTATTAACTTCACCATAAAACCTAAAAAAGTAAATGTGACCGGTGCTGGCAAAATGAGTTGGAATGCACACGGGCTAACGTGTTCATAATATCACACAAAAATGTGTTCATTAAGCCCTTGTCTAGCGATCCCAATGTTCCAAATAGCAATTAAACATCTATGGGCCAGATTTACTAAACCTGTTTTGGCGTAAAAAAAATAAAATAAAAAAAAATAGTGTTTGGCTGACATTATTGCATATGCATTTGTAGGAGTTTCCCTTTCAGACACAGAATTTATACGAGGAGAGTATTTCAATTAATCATGCAAGGTGATTTACTAAGGTTTCTCATAAATTTACTGGTGTTTGCTCCATTATTTACCTCCCAAAAAAGCATGTCTTAAACCAGACACTAGCTGGTAGATTGCATTGGTCATTATGGAAATGATCCGGCTGCATCTGTGATCTTTAATTTACACTTCGTCAGTAGATCATGCGCAGAACTTTCCACTCCCATCTGTGCTTTTTTGGAATTGAGCTCTCACGCTAATTTGCCCTGTTTAGTAAACCTGGCCCTAAAAGTATCTTTATTTGTATGTTTTCTGATAGTTGTATGTTTCCTTTGTCCATGAAAATTGCTGTTTTTTTCTACTTGTTTTGACAACTAGCGCTTACCCTCAGCACAAGTTTGGTGTCGTTTTAAAGCACAGCATTGCAACTTTGTGAATATTCAGAGTGAATTCTCGATGGCATGAGTCTGAACCAGTGAAATGTGGTTTTCAAACTCATGCTGATGGAAACAAAACAATCTCACTCGCGCTGACTACCAGATCCAAAAAGTGCGCAAAGACTCCGACGGCGCGTGATCTCGATATATGCATATACACAGATTACAGCAATTCAAAATATCTGTCTTGCCTAGTATTCACGCCAACATTATCGGTTATATCTTTATAGAGGATTTGAAAACAAGAAGAACTCTTTTTTTTTATTTTTTTGCTCATTGTGACTCATTTTGCCAGCACAAATCACAAATGGAGATGAAGAGGAGAGAGTGGGAAAACAAACCTTGTGGTAAACCTCCTGCAGAGAGCTCTGAGCACCTTCAGATGCTGAGCCAATAGCCCTGGCATCACACTGGACAAAAGTGCCAGAAGGATCCATGTGGTATCTGAAGAAAAAAGAAAAGAAAAATGTTTGGTGTGATTTTACAGTCTTTACAAACCAAACAAGTCTGTACGAGTGCCTTATAAAGTAATCCAGGTATTCAAAACGATGGAATATTTTAATAATTATAAATGTTTTTGGGACGGATTTTTTCTAGAACTGCATGATTTAGAAAAAAAAAGTAAAAAGTAATTCTGTTTTGTGATAACAAATTAAAATGTTCTTTAAAAATGAAAGAAATTCACTTTGAAACATGCAGCGCAAATAATCATTTAATTAAGTCACAGCCTTGACAACAATAATTGATAATAAGCCCTATTACGATTTCAGTTTTATTCCGATTAAAGGGTTATTACTTCAGTGATTTAGCATTAAGCTTTGTATTTAAACTGGGTCATTTATTCAGTAGAAATGTGAAAGTATTTTTGAATTTGGTGCCTTCTAGACTGAGAAAAGACAGAAAATGTATTTTTGTCTCATGTGGATGAAAGACAACAACTCCCAGAATGCACTTGCTTCACTGCCCTACGAGGCCACTCCGTACACCGTCGTTTTGATCTTCATAGCAATACAATCATTTCGTTCAGTTAGAGAATAAACACTACAATTAAAAATTGAACGTGTCTTTTCAATAAAGTGTGAGTGAGCCGAACGAAAGTCACGGCAGAGACGCAGCAGTGTCAGATTTCATTCAGCACGAAGAGCTGAGGTAACGTCTCAGATCGCATATGGAAGCTAAACTATCACAGGAATTAATTGAAAAGTTGAAACACTCACTTTACTCTGCACCGCGCTGCGTAATTATGATTGTCCATGCGGCTGTCTGTGTCTTACATTCTGTGAGTGAGATCTCTACCCTATGGGCGGGTTGATAACATGCGGAACAGCTCCATCTAGTGGCTGTAGTCTTTAGCCTCTGGCCAAAAAATCCTCAGATGAAGCAAAATGACGATATTTGCGTCATCGGAGGAATTTTTCCAGAAATAAAATGCATAATTCTCTCATCTCAGGGGGATATGAGGGGGGGAAAGTACCATCATTTGAATATACTACCGGGTTTCTACTAGGGTTGGGAACCGAGAACCGGTTCTTATGCAGAACCGAAACTGATTTTTGAAAAATACCAGAACCGCGTGAAATTCCTAAGTTTCGGTTCCGAAAACGGTTCTGGTGCAATGTGTGTGCGAAGCGCTGGAAGCGTATCCTTTCATAGCGAGTGACAGCCAGTGTTGCCAACTCCGTGATTTTCCCGCTTTCCCGTTTTCCACTGTTGCCGCGGGCTGTGTTTCATGTCCGCGGGTTGAAACGATTGTGCAATTGTGCGGGTTTTGTTGTGAAAACCTGGCAACCCTGGCTCACCTCATCATGAATATTAATTACGTTGCCTGCCGCTTCCAGGAGGGCAACGCAGTTCAGCACTGAAAGCCCTCGCGCTACACAATTACGGTTTTGCGTCAGATATTTTCTCGTTGACCACCAGCATAGCGAAGAGAAAGTCACAAGTATGGATTCATTTTCAAAGAATGAATGATAATGAAGCAAAATGTAACGTGAAAAGTTAATAACATGCAAAGGAGGCTGCACTAGCAATTTGACAAAACATTTGCTACAGCACAGAGAGTGCCTCAGGGCTTATACCAGATTTATAGTGAAAGGCCTATATATATATATATATATATATATATATATTTGTCAACCGTTGAGTCACCATGGTTTAGGTAAGCGTTTAGGCACAATTACCTTTGTAATGCTGAATTGCAATTTATTATTTACAAGTTCACTGAATAACTGAATTACTATTAAATTAATATATAACTAATTAATAAATATAACTAATAAATATAATTTATAACTTGGTTTTATTCAGAGACAGAGAGATAAAATGTAATAAGACAATTTCAGAGGTGTTCATTTGAAAAAAAATGTGTTGCAAGAATGGCTTAATTAATACTGTAATATATGTACAGTACAGGACTTTTTTGACATTGCCAACCTGTAAATAAATTTTAGAGCAAGTAATAAACACAAAATGGATTGTTTGAGTTGCGTATTGTGCCTTTTTCCTTTACCACTATTTGTTTAATAATTTTAATGGAACCGGAATCGGAACCGGAATCGTTAGGCGGAACCGGAACCGGAACCGGAACCGGAAAATTTCTCACGATTCCCAACCCTAGTTTCTACTGATACAAAGCCTAATGCTAAATCACTGAAGTTACCCTTTAATGATGCATTATTAAACTGGGTAAAATAGTAAACAACCAATATTGCAGTTATAATGATTATACTAATTCTAATGTTTTTAAAACTGATTTCTTGTAGAACTGCACAAAGCAGGAAAAAACAAATCTCATTTTATTTTTTATTTATGATAAATATTGCAATTCAAAAACCTAAAACACGTTTGTTGAGCGTGTTAGTAGAACTGCACAATTTTGCAAAAAAATACAAATCTGTGACATATAACTAATATTATTGTTATAAAAGAACAGTGTCATGATTCACTCAGAAATATGCACCAAATATACTTATATAGTTAAAATCACAGCCGTGGCGATTTGAGAACCACACTTAGCCATTATGCGTTACAGCCATCCACTGTATTCCAATCAATCGTGTATCACTAATTTCTATGTATAGATTCGAATTTCTAGATTAAGTATAGATAAAGGTCATTTTTCTTTTTCTTTTTAAATATCTATTGAAACAAAATGCTGCACATTTACCTAGCTAAATATTGCAAACAATACTAAAAACAAAAAGTGTAAACTTACAGCTGAGGTCCCTTCTCATCCACACCACCAAAAAGCAGAGCGACACCAAAAGGACGGCTCTAAAGTTGAAAAAAGGGGGACATTTGTATTCAAACCACAACTAGGGACTACCGTCCTCAGTGAACTGAAAACAAGTGCAATAAAAATGAAGCCAGAAGGCTCATACCATAGCGCCAGGGTCAGCGTCCTCCTCTCCAAACTGCAGAGCGAGGTTAGACACGGCCTGCGTTACACTCTCCACCGTCATCGTCTCATTGTAGGTAAACCAGTGGTTCTGCAGAAACACTACAATGCTTACAATACAATCTTTTGCCTTAGGAGTGAAAACTTTTTCTGCCACCTGTACAAAATTAGTGACAATACGGATTATGAAGTGAAACTTTCACTGACCTGTGTTTCCACTCTTGCTTTGTCAATAAGCGTTTTTGCATCAGCTATTAAGCCACTCATGGCACAGCCTGTATTGAGAAATTAACATGATCATTCACAACTAGCCTTATCACCCTTATCCTCACAGAGAATATGTAATATGTTATATAATAAGAGTCTTACCAATATGAGTGTCGATCTCTACAATCTTTTCAATGCTGCTGGGCTCCATCAGAGGAGAGGTTATTCTCTTCTCCACAGCGAGACACACTCCCTCCGATGTCTGAATGCCAATGGCTGTGGACCCCAACTGGAAAGACGCACAAACCAAAGCAAATTAGCACCGACATTCACTTCTTAAAACAGGAGGAAAAGCTGAGAAAAACACAATATTTTGGTAATAAGAAGTACTACATATCATGTAGACAGTGTTAGTAAAACTATTATTGAATATACTGAAAAGATTTACCTTGATGGCTTCAATAGCATATTCTACTTGAAAAAGCCTTCCCTCTGGTGAGAAAGTGTTTACTCCTCTGATGATGAAAAAAAAATGTTAATATGATACAGTAATTGTATTCAAATCTATACCTTTCATACACTGTAATAAACTGCAAAGTTATTATATAGGCAAAACAAAACTGAAAGTGAAAGTTTCAAGACAAGATGGTGACATTAAATGCTTTGAAGAGACGTGTGTAAATATCATATATATATACACAAATTAAATATAAAGAGCAGTCACTGACACCAGAAGCATGAAACAGAAACGATGGAAAGACATTCAAAGCATCGAAAGCATCAAGTATAAAGGTCATTCTCCAACTCACCTGTCATATTCTGATCTTGTCAGGAACATTTTGAAATGCAAATCTATAAAAATCAATATGAAAATGTTAAAACAGACCTGGATAATCAAACTTTAAATGAAGTGAATTAGCACAAAACAAGAGCTAGCTGTGTAAGCGGCGCGATGTTCGCATTGGAGTGCATAACCAATCAGATACCGGCCCCCCTTCCACTCATTGGATGATTTTGAGATGAAAGGCGGGACTAAGAGTCAACTGTCCATTTGATTGGCCGAACCAACATTCACTCAATGACAAGGCATGTTTAATTTCAACGAAGTCATTCAAAGATGTGCTTTAAAAATACCCCCAGCGTGTTTATTTTCATATATGCACTTTTAAAAGCCCCCAAAAGACTCAATGAGCAGTTTGCCCATAAAATGTGTATACATTTTGTTCTTTATTTTGATAAAACCATAACAGAACACATACACATGAGCATCTGCCGTTAGCTAACCAATTTCCTACTAAATAAACAACACATGGGCCGTTAAAACAACTTAATACAATATGCTCTGTTGTTTCAAATGCCCTTGTTTGTTGAGCTGCGATTTTCTGCAGCAGAGTAAAACAATAAATACATTTCTTACCTTCTGCAGTTGAGGGTGAGTTTGCTAGTTTCAACAGTGCAGGAAGTGTTTATACATAATCGCCCGACGAAAACATTCTGGACAACTTAGGTTCCTACCCTGTGGAGTCAATCGCAGAAGTCTTTAGCAAAACTTGTTACTTTAGTTAATGCCATACGAACAAGCCCACTTCTTTTTATGCATTATATTGTATTTAAAATAAAGAATTGTATAATATGTTGTTCTTTACATTCCAAATGGTCATTCTGAGTATAACACACCGGCTATGAACGGTCGTAAAACTTCATTGTGTCATATGACGACGATATGTATATGTATAAAGCCTATGTATCTCGAAACAAAGTAATTATTTACAAATAAATGACACTAAAGTCGTATAAAATTAAATTATAACCTCAATTAAAGGATTAAACGTAATGGGGTTCATTAATACCTTTTCAAGTCATTTAAGGATTGAAACTAAATTTCCAATAATTTTTAAATGCCACAAAATTGAGCAACCTTAAGAAATCTAGACGTGAAAATAAAACTTGCCTAATCAAAATTATTGTATGTGTGTGTGTGTGTGTGTGTGTGTGTGTGTGTGTGTGTGTGTGTGTGTGTGTATGTGTGCATATATACAATAGCTATTATTGCAAAATGCATTTTAACGTTATTAAACTTGAAAGATTTGCAGAATTTTTTCTCATGTACCTCTATTTTTTCAGTCTAATATCAAATAAAATATAGGTTATTAATGCTGGTACTTATTAAATACAAAAAAAATTTCTTAGGATAAAATTGGTAATTTTAGCAAACAATTATACCATTATATTCGAAAGCCATCATATAATGTTTAATATTTAATTGGCCTATATTTTAGATGATCATATGTCTGTTTTTTTAGACACTTATTTAGAGAACATTATCAATTTCAACAAAGGTCACGCAAACCCACTTAATAAACTTGCTTAATGAAATCGTGTTTTTTAATATTTGTTTTCTATTTCATAAAAGCAATTTAATCATTATCACTAATATTTTGCTTGTTTAGGCCTATTTCATGCACATTTCTCTGTTTCTGGGGGATCTGGCAACTCATGCGTGTGTATGTCACTTTAAGGGAAAGTTGAAATCACGTGTTTCACTGTAGAAAGTTTGACAAGTTGGTCGATACAAGTCTTCTGTTTTTCCCGCTAGCGAAAACCTTGAACGTCATTGTCTTGTGTCCTCTTTTTCTATTAATAACGAAAGCGGAAACTATCCTGGAGTCGAAGTCTCTTCTATTAGCGACAGTATAAAAACACGCCCAAAACATGGATATCTTTCAGGTAATAAACTAACACCCGTTTGGTTGTCTTCGTCTTTTCCGCTCAGGAAAATCGATTGAAGGATTTCGTCTTTATTCTATCCATTTACAGAAAGTCATGTCGGGTTTTAGTCTGGATTTGGGACCTGTGAAAGAGCCACTGGGATTTATCCGAATCCTGGAATGGGTGAGTGAATTTCTGCGATCATTCAACAGATCCAAATGTCACATTGTATATCTTTGAAGAAACTTTCATAATGACAATTGATACATTGTTGCAAATGTCTTTAAACACACTATTATGCGATCATATCCATGCACCTTTTACACATGATGATTAAAGTTCGTTTCAGTCACATATGGTGCTGTTGTTTTGTCAATAAGGGGCAACACCCATGTCAAATGGACCAGTATATTGATCCATCTATACATATACGCATCTTTACATGTGTTATCTGATAATGATTGTGCTGTAGAAATCTTCTGAAGCATACAAATGCATGCAAATTTATACAAGTCCTGCCTTGCACAGTGTCTCTTGAGAATGAAATGTTGTTTACATTGCCAACGGTAGCAACCAAGATAGTCCTGTTTGCTACATGCCCATTAAGGGGCTCCTATGGTGGACTTTAGACTAATACTACATTATGCCACTGCAAACACTGGAAAATCTAGGCTATAAAGGCTATAAAACACACCTACCTGCAGGGTTCTCTGCCTGATGTGGGTAACTAGGCCTCGGCTCACTCTCTGGAGGTCATTAACCTACTAAGAAATCAGGCTGGATATGAAATTAACTTTTTTGGATTCAGTCTGATCTGATTTACGTGCTATCAAGTGAAGTTTTGATGATCTAGAAAAGAGTTATAATAGATTGTAGGATGTATAAACTTTCTTCGGAAGGGCATCTCCACTACTTTTGCATGGCTTGCGAGCTAAATATATATTTGTTTGTCCTCAATTTAGTAGTAAACTAGACTGAAATTCAATCCAGTTGGTCAGATTATAGTTTAGAAGTCCGGAAGTAGAAGCTAACTTCCACAAATTTCAGTGTATATATGTGACACGATACCTGCGTAAACACAGACGTAAATATCCGACAGCGCTGACACTAGCCAAGATCATTTTTAGAAGTGATGTTGTATGTACAGAAAAGAATCCCAGCTGCTGTTGCTGAAATAGCATGTAGTTTATTATATATTCACTAACAGATTGACCAGGGCATGCAGGTGCATTGCTCCTTTAAAGTTGGCATGAAACGGAAGTTACAATAGTCGTTCCTTTACTCGGTAATCCATGTCAGAGTAAAACCGCTTCTCGAAGAAGAAAAAAAATGACGATCTCATGTGAGTGACAGGTTGTCCCGTCCTGGCACCAGTAAACGCATCATCAGATAAGACGATAGTGATGGGAAGTCTCATACTTTTCTGCGTACTGGTTCTTTTGGACCGTTTGTTTCAATGAACCGGTTCAAAAAAACGATTTTATAATACGTAATCATGCATTGATATCACATTTACGCAATGCTATTATTAAAGCACACAGTAATGATGTGAAACACAGATGTTTTACATCTATAATGAATAAATTAGTGGGTATGTTCACACTAGGGCTGTAACGATTTGACCAAAAATAAAAACCTCGATTAATTGAACATTTTACCTCGATTACCTTTTTTTTTTTTTTTTTTTGCTTTCCATTTTTTGCCCTCATAAGGTTTTTGAGTAAGTTCATGATAAGGTTTTTACTGTAAATATTTTCTACTATTAAAGGTGGAATTTTTTTTTCTAATGAAAAAGTGCATTTCTTTGTGATTTTAAAATACTTGAAGGAAACAGTTGACTTTCAGCAGTTATTGTCTATGGGGCAGATTTCTGCTTGTTGTACATCAGATCCAGATAAATCAACACAGTAGGCCTACATTACATTTATTTGAATGCATTTAAGGGTAACTTCAGTGATTTAGCATTAGGCTTTGTATCCGTAGAAACCCGGTAGTATATTCAAATTATGGTACTTTCCCCCCCTCATATCCCCCTGAGACGAGAGAATTATGCATTTTATTTCTGGAAAAAATCCTCAGATGACGCAAATATCGTCATTTTACGTAGGGCTGCTCGATTATGGAAAAAATCATAATCACGATTATTTTGGTCAATATTGAAATCACGATTATGTAACACGATTATTTCACATGACTTTGGGAATGTGTTGTATTTATTAAAAATACACCTTTCAACAATTCAATTGAAATTGTAACATTTGTTGTACTTTTTGAACTATTAAAATAAATAATATAACATGTATTCGAATCAAAGTATAAAAGTATTCACGTAAAAATGATAACCACAAATAAATAAGATCAACAATATGGTTCGGCTATGCTTTTCATGTACGTCTAACATTAGTTTTCAGGTACAGAAATGTATCAAATGTAAAATAACATTGCATATTTGAGTGCATAAATTAAAGATTAATCCTATTAAACTTACAAAAGCTATTCAATCAAGAGCGGTGAGTGATGTCCTTGTCTTTTGTTGTTTGACATTAAACAGACAGCAGTAAAGGCTACTGCCCCTTTAAGACCTCGCGTCTTCTTTATCGACTGTATAAAGTTCACTTAAGGCATATACAGACTACGTCTGCTAAGATACTCATCAAGATGGACATGTTGACATACGTTTTGTGTGAGTTTGTCCGTTTAAGAGCAAGACTTGAAAGAGAACTCAATATTTGCGCGCTGAGAGACGTGTGCGCGCTCTCGGATGAACGCACAGAGACACATTTTCTCACAGCGCGCGCGGCTTCTCATTCTAAACCTAAACCCTAAAGCACTAAACCCGCGTGATGACGGTGAAAACGACTGGTCATATTCGAAAATATGGCAGCACTCGCAATCTCGCATGCATTGAACAAAGTTTACAAAGAGAGAATTATTTGAAAAATATGAAGGAAAAAAAGGACGTTTACACGGCTCCCCTGCTCTCGTCAGTTTTTGTTTCTTTATTAGATTGTCATAGGTCACTCTGTTTAATTTTCAAGTGGTTAAACAAATTCGTGGTGTTCCCTTGCGTCACAGCCACTGCCATGTAGCAAATCTTAGCATGTTTCTGCTCGTCGTCTGATTCCTCGAAGCCAAACTGTTCCCAGACAACGGAGTTGGTTTTGCCTTTTTTGCTCACCAAACGCTGCTGTAACTGCCCTCCTTCTGCAATCTTTACTCGCGCAGAGTTTTTAAATTCCAGCGGATGATATGCACACGAGACTCACGACCTGAGAGAGATTTGTGGGTTCGGGAGGGGCGGATGTGCGCGTGCGCGTTTCATTCAGAACGCAAGGCAAAATAATCGTTTTTTCTCGATTGTACTATTTTGGTGATCGTTGGGAGGCAAAATCGAAATCGAAATCGAAATTCGATTAATTGCACAGCCCTAATTTTACGTCATTGGAGGATTTTTTTTAGCCAGAGGCCAAAGACTACAGCCACTAGATGGAGCTGTTCCGCATGTTATCAACCCTCCCATAGGGGAGAGATCTCACTCACAGAATGTAAGACACAGACGGCCGTACGGACAATCATAATGGAGTGGTGCAGAGTAAAGTGAGTGTTTCAACTTTTCAATTAATTCCTGTGATAGTTTAGCTTCCATATGCGATCTGAAAGCATGCCAGACTGGTGCTTAACGTTACCTCAGCTCTGCTCAGCTCTTCGTGATGAATGAAATCTGACTCCTGCTGCGTCTGACTTTCGTTCGGCTCACTCACACTTTATTGAAAAGACACGTTCAGTTTTTAATTGTAGTGTTTATTCTCTAACAGAACAAAATGATTGTATTGCTATGAAGATCAAAACGACGGTGTACGGAGTGGCCTCGTAGGGCAGCGAAGCAAGTGCATTCTGGGAGTTGTTGTCTTTCATCCACATGAGACTAAAATACATTTTCAGAAAAAAACAGGACATAATGTCACAAGATGCGAGCCTAAAAAGGACAGAATGCTCAAGTACACCTGTTTTTTCCTCATCAATTGTCACGATGTTGCCCATCACAGTTCGGTACAGGCGTCAGAACCACGTCTCCTCGCAGAAGATCTTCGTTTGTGTGTGTGATGGAGGGATTTCTGTCGCTGTTTTGATGCTTTTACACATTTTATAAACTCTTCACGAATTCTCAGCTGGTCAAAATACCATCATATATAGGCTACGCACATACAATGAGTGCATTTGTCCCAGAACACAGCCTTGTTTCGGATGTACCGTAAGTTCTGTCACGTAATAAACTCAATAAAAGCCGACTGATCAGGTTGTGAACACATCCCGTTTTTTTTTTTTTTTACGATACCGGTGCCAAACCGATACTTTTAAAACGGTACCGGTGCCTGAACCGATACTTTAAAAAAAAAAGAGCCACAAAACGACGGTGGATGACATTAAACAATGGCTTTTTATTATTTATTTATTTTTTATTCTTTAAATTGAAAAATTTATTAAAAGTTTAAAGTATACTTAAATATATAAATATAAATAGATACAAAACTTTACACAGTTAAACCTAAGCCACCTAACCCAACTACAATTGGCCTAATTTAACACAAAATAAGTTACAGTACTACTAATAACAGCAAAGTGTTTTGTCATTTAAAACCCTTTATAATGATCATGTTAGTCAATCTATAATGCGCAATGGGCGCTGCCATTTTAGTTTGCGCCTCAGAGAATCGGATCTGTCGGATTTACATCACGTAAATTCATCCACGTCTCACGAAATGCATGAAAGTGAGTGACCGGTGAACTGGGAGAAGAGTAGATTAAACTATATAGTTTACGATATAATGTGTATCTGATATGAATAAAACACATAGTCAAGTTATAACTGTCTGAAAGGATTGTTATTGCCGCTTCTATAGAGTGCCGAAGTAATGACGTCACTTTGTAGGCCAACCCGGAAGTTAGCGGCGCATGGGTTCCCTCGATCAAAAAGCCATTCATTTTCCCCATAGACTTTTGGAAAATCGCAAAAAATAAGATCTGTGTTCAACAAAGAGTTATGACCCTTACACGTTTTGTCTACCAAGATAATCTTTACAAGTTAATCCAAAATGTATACATTTTGAAGCCCAAATAAAGCCGTCAGATATAAAATGCTAACGGTAGGCTATAAACGGACTACAGCACACCATGGTCGGGGATCAACGTCATCATCAAGCTTCCTCAAACTTTATTTAAAAGCACGCTCGCTCATTATGATCTGTGCTGTGTATGAACACTTATCCACTTTTTCATGAGAAATATTGCCCATTCGTTTTTTCCAAAAATGTTAGAAACTAATTTTGTTTATGCGTGCCTCTCTGAGATTTATCTTTTGTTAACGTTTTTTCAGACAATATGATTATCACTGTGATAACATTAAATGACATGAAACACAACCCAGTCTCTTTTTGTTAAATGCAAGTTTATGTATGATCAATAATACAAAACGTATAATAAGCTACACATGAAATAAAGCAAACAATTCAGTCAAACATTCAAAGTCAGTGCTAGTCGGCTAACTTACAACGGTAACGTACAGTTATAGCCTAAAAATGAACAAGTAATGAAACTTATCTTTGCACTCAGCCTAAACGATTTGCCAGGGAACAAATTATAGATCCATGAGAGCAAATATGGGCCGTTAAATCTCCACAAGACTAATTATAGCTGGAGACGCCACAGAGACATCAGAGCCAGCGGCAGACGGTAGAAGGACTAGCCGAGGAAAGTCAACTCTCGCCGGCTAAACAAGCGCTGACCGCCGCTGACTCACTGGAGCTCACAACTCCGATAACACCAGATAAAATGTTTAAATAGGCACTCTTCTTATAAATAAACCACAGATTTGAGCTTTAAACAACTACATTATCGACTGAAAAAGTCTTAAAACTAAGTTTTGTCACACATTAACAGTAGATTTTAACACAAAAAGACGTGTAAACACAGCCCATGTCAGTCATTTCTCAACGAGACAAACATGTGAAGAGAGCAAACTCCAAATGTTCAAGCATCCAACTTTGCGCGAATAGCGCGATTTATTCACGCCACATAAGTTCTTCATTCTTAGGCTGAAACGCGGGCTAGTGAGAGATTGCCTGTTTGTCACGATGACGTCTAAAGTCCCCGCCAAAGGATGTAGTCCCTTTTAGCAACTTGTTAGCAACCATCGTTTTTAAGACACAATAAAGTCTTAAAAAATCACAAGCAGGTTATAACTAGTGTGTTTTATGTCATAGATTAAAACGTGAAAATATATAGAGGCTTTGTTAACCACAGACCTTATTTCAGGCGATTTAGCAAAAACCCATTCAAAAAACCCATAGACTTTAGGGCGAGGGAACCCATAGGGCTAAAATGCTAACTCACTTCCGCGTTTTGGCCTACAAAGTGACGTCATTACTTCGGCACTCTATAGACATCAGTGTGTGTTTTTGATAGTACTTATGTACATTTAAATGTCTGAAACCTAAAATAAATATTATGTGGTTGGAAACACTGAATAGTTGTGATATGTGACGAGTGCTGTCTCTGGCTCGGTGCCAGCCAAAGCGCGAAAGCATGTTTGAATTTAAGTGACGCCGAAATTTGTGTTCTGATTCGGTCCGGTTACATACCGGTTATATAGGTATGGCACCGGGTTTCGGTACCGGGTTTCGGGGGGGGTGTCAAACGAACCAAGCAAACTGAACTACAAGTATGAACACACCCTTAATCACTTACCTTTTTACATAAACCATGAAAAACCATAAAAAAACCCTTGTATCAGCAGCTCATCGGTACTTTGTCCGAACTGTTTCCTCTTTTCAGAGTACTGGTGACTCAAGAACTGTTGTAACCATTAACCGACTCTTAAACTGTTATCAGTATTGTACTGCTGTTGACTTGAAAACTACTGCCATCAGATCACTGCTATATTTCCAATGCGTTTTATTTGTTATACTTTATGCTTTTCAAAAATCAAAAACTTACATTTTGCCCCCTTTATGAAACCCTTGGCAGACAGATCTCAGCATGTCTGACATATCCGTACACTTCTCAGTTCAGTGTAATGTTGGATTAACTGGAACGCTGAATGAGTTGGCAAAAACCGGCCTTATAGGATCATGTACTCCTGGATATTGGCTCATTTCAAGGTGGAGTGAGTGTCAGGCCCTGTGTACACCTGGTATTAAGATGCATTTTGGTTGATTTGATCACAAGTAGGCGAGGGAGATATTCCCGTTTACACCTGGTGTTTTGTCTACACATGTCTCCTTTGTCCACTTTCAACCACTTTTGTCCTGATTTCTTCAAGGGGAGGGTCTATGGGTGCATAAATGTATGTGTTTTTTCAGATCTTTGGATCCAATGGTCAAAATAAGCTCGCCCAATTTACATATGAACATGCCTGGAGACGATAGAAAAACATACATATAGCAACAGCTTTCGTTTCTGTTCTGACAGCTGCAAGACAACGCCGAGTTAAAGACCTGGGGCCTATACCATGAAACCGGTTTAGCTGGCTAGCCAGATATGTTTAAGCTTAGTTTGTGCCAATCCTGGGTTTTTGGTACCATTAAAGTGGTTTGGCTTTTAGCCGTGTTCATCTCCATAGTAACTTACTCTCCACGGCTAACCTGCTCCAGGGCAGGTTATGTTCTGGATAAGACATCTCAAACTGAAATTGGACCAATCAGCTGTGAGCAAAGTGACACGCCTCTGATGCAATAAAGTCACTCCCTCTGTTTCTATCCAAATTAAAGGTCACTATAGCAAATGTTTTTTAAAGACTAACGCATCTGGCTTTTAACAATGCTTATTTATAATAATAATACTTTTGAATGATTTAGATATAATTTATGTAATTATACCCGTATATATTTTAGTTAATCAATCATTAATAGGCACTTAGTTAAAATTAATATTAATAGCCTATATAAAGGTCATACAAATAAGCTTTAAAATCAATAAATAAAGCTATAAAAATGACTACATGTGATCTTAAATGTTCAATTCTCTCTATATATCAACTAAACTAACTTCATAACTTTTACTTGCATTGACGTATAAGATATTTCTTTAAGTTATCCTCTTTCATAGACAGCTCTTTTCTTCCTGTCTATTTGTTTAAATTCTTAATATTTTTCAATCATGTAATATTCTGCAGAAGAGAGAAATGAATCTCAGTTTCACTGATCCACAGCATATGATTGGCTGTTCACTACTGATGTCACAGCTAAACTCCTAAACTCAGGATCAAAGCTGATGATCAGCATCATGGGACCAACAAAGCCTGAATAGATTGGTTTGGTTTTGTCAACTCAAAACTAATCCTGTAACCCTGAGTTTGTTAAACTACCATCATGGTACAGGCCCCTGCACTCCGGCGGGACCCAACACAGAGTGCGATGAGGCACTAGATTTGATGGCCGAGTGCGGGCGGTACTTGTGTGTGTGTGTGTGTGTGTGTGTGTGTGTGTGTGTGGGGGGGGGGGGGGGGGGGTTGTGGGAGAATAAAACGATTCATGGGACTCCCATAAAATAGAAATGTCTAAAAATAAAACATCTAAAAACAAATAAATTGTTATTCATCTATTGCACAAAAGCAAGCAACAAGAACAACTAAAACAAAATAAAAATGATGTACAGGCACAAGCATAGGCAGAGTTTCTATTTATAACATGTTTTTGCTTCATTGTGCAATGTTGCCAACCACGGACATGATGTTGATTTCTAGAACGCAATGGCCAATCAGATGCATTTAAGATAGAATCCACTCACCGCTCAAAGTGAGTTTTTGTTCAGTGCTGATTTCTGTATTATCCTGAGATTATAACAAGGAAAATGTGTAGACATTATGAAAGATTCATTGTGCAGACAGCTTCATTGATTATAATGGAGCTTTCTGAACTGAGTTGTCAGCTTTTTAGTCATTATTAAAGCTACACTGTAACTTTTTTAGTTTATTCTTCGCTAAAAACACTTAGTTCTTTCAAAAATATATGTGCTCATTAATGTATATTTACTTCTTTCAAGTAATAAAGTATTCTCGTAAGTTTATAATATGCCATTGAAAATACATACGGGTAAGGGGTTCGAATGCCGGTCGCCATGTTGCCCCTCCATCTTGAAAGTACATTAGCCAAAGAGGAACATACCCGTAAATTCAAGCTTCGCCTTTCGCGTTTTAACACTCGATGGCACCGTGTCGAATGTGGACGAGGTCGAACTGGAAGCCATGTTAATCTTGGACTAAATCGGCCACCGTAGGAGTTAAAACGAAATCGGAATTGAGAGGAACAGAAACTAATATTCACTGGATGGTCATATACCTTTTCACCGCTAGATGGGGGAAAATATCACACAGTTTAGCTTTAAGGGAGTGCACTTTGCGCACATTCTGCCATGCCAAACCATGCACGCGCTTGCTTTTGTTAAATTCATCCATTTCATGGATGTACAGAAAAAATATATATTTATACTTGGGGGCGGGACAAAACATGAATGTTGTGAGCAGGAAAAGGTACCGTATATTTTTGCGGGAGCGTAACTGAATGTCCCGCGCAGGTCTCTACTGTGAGTGTGTGTTAGAAATAAGGAATGGTGAGAGTGCTTGTTACGTTTTTCATCTTCAAACCAAACTTTTTTTAGCCTTCAGCCAACAGAGTTTAAATGTCGTCTGGCTAACGCGCTTCCATACTGTTTACGCCTCTTTTGTGGCTGAACACATTTGACCACATGAGCGTCGACACTGCGAAAGCAATCTGGTTGAATGCATTTTCGACTACCTCTGGTCAAAAGTGGACAAGCTCAAAACGTTTTAGACCAGTTTACACCTCTATTTAGCGCCGTCACTTGTGATCTGATCGAACAAAATGCATCTTAATACCGGATGTAAACAGTGCCTCAGGCATGTCCGAAAGTGAGTTTTGAGAAGAGATATCACTGCAAAAGGGAGGGGAAATTATTTTGATTTAAAGATTACGAGGGCACATGCATTTAAAAAATAATGATGTGCACGGATAAATAATTTATAATAAATACTGCAATATTCAATGAAAAAACAAGAATTGTCCATTTTGATTGCATGGAGATTTTAAATGTTTCTTAGCAACATTTTTTTTTTCTCACCTTTCAGGTCTACGTCTCTTTCGCTTTTGCCAGACCCTTTGTAAACATTTGCACTTTGCACACAATTTTGCCTTGTCTTTGCAAGTCATTATAATGGCGAACATGCAAGGTGGTAGACAGAAGAAAAGGTGCAATTTAACACTATTAATCTGTTGTTTTTAGGTCCTTTGTATGCAGGTGATGGAATTTCAGCTTAATCCAGGTGTCGTTTACAAGTGGGGGCACATTTCCTCACAAACTCATTTGAAATAATCCCAGAAAACAAAACCCCACAGAGCAACATAATTTGTGTGCGTAAGGTGTAAATGAAGCTGTTATTTGTTACATTTATATAGCGCTTTTCTAGGCACTCAAAGCGCTTTACATATAGAAGGGGGAATCTCCTCAACCACCACCAACTCTCTTTAGGTTATCTCTTTAGGTTAGAGATTACACTTGGAGATCTAGACAAGCTGAATTGGAAGGAGGAAATGATTTGGAGCTTCTTTAAGGTGTAACCGTCTGGCGTTGTGTAAAAGTGCTTGGATGTGGAGGAGGATATGGCTTCTATGCATTCATAAGCATTTTTTCTCAAGAATGTCCTGAATTGCAAAAAAATCAAAGGAAACAGGCGGTTTGACACATTATTTACTTGTAAAACAAGAATGTCAGCCACTCCCTTACAAAAATCAGCATGTGTCTGCAGTGATGTTTTTGCTTTTAACAACCACAACCCAGTCTCCCAGTAATAGTAAAACAATGGAAAGGAAGTATTGGTCGCTAACAGGTATATCGACCTCTGATCATGTTGACGACGGCCCTGGCAGGGACTGTTCATTCACACAAAGACACTCTTTAATAGTCACTTGCTGTGTGTAGGTGTGCATTCTAGTGTGAACGTGGCATCGGCCCACCATGTGGTTCTGTTTGGTGCCAGGCACCCTTAGATGCTCGCTGTGCTTCTCTGTGCCAAGCACCTGCACCACACGCTGACCAGGAATGAAGCCAGAGTCTTGGCGGGGTGAAGATCACACACCCACTCTTCAGAATGCGGAGTGATTTTCATGGCAGCAAAAATCAGGCTATTTTTAGGGGCAATACAGACCAATGTGTCTCAGAGGATCAGATATCTGGTTAAATGAAAGAAGAAAACAATCTAGACTCTGTTGGAAAATAGCCTGTAAGTCTGTTCAGATTTATCTTGTTTTTCACTTCAAACATCTGGCATTTTCTGTGAATTATATAAAAGCTGTCAAGAAATGTCTGTCATGTTTCAAAAATGGAATTCTATTTATATTTTTCATATTTAGAATAATTATATAAAATATATGAATTCACACAAAATATATTTTTCTTAAAGAAAATTAGACCTATTTTTAGGACCATTGTAATATTTTGCACTGTGACATTTAAGTGTTAGTGATTTTTAAGTGGTTTTGTCATATTTATAAGTTTATCTCTCTATTTTATTTCAGTTTTATTCAGCACCTCAGCTTAAATCAGAAATATTGTCTTGGCAACTAACATAAAACAATTTTTTTTTTTTAAATGTAAGTTTTTCATCTACTATTTATATTTTAATTTGTTTTATTTTATTTAAAGGTAAAGTTTACCCAAAACATTTTTATTGTCCCATAATTTACTCACCCTCAAGCCATCCTAGGTGTATAAGACATTCTTCTTTCAGACGAATACAAACAGAGTTATATAAAAAAAATGTCCAGGCTCTTCCAAGCTTTATAATGGCAGTAAATGGCAGCCCGAAAAAGTGCATCCATCCATTTTAAAATAATCCACACGGCTCCAGGAGGTTAATAAAGGCCTTCTGAAGTGAAGCAATGGGTTTGTGTAAGAAAAATTTACATTTTTAGAATTTCATAAAATAAAATATCTAGCTTCCGGCGGACCGCCTTCTGTTCTCAACTTATAAAGAAAGTGTACCGCCTTACGCTGCCATTCACTACCATTATAAAGCTTGGATTAGCCAGGACATTTTTTAATATAACTTGTCATGTCATATACACCTAGGATGACTTGAGGGTGAGTAAATCATGGGCTAATTTTCATTTTTGGGTGAACTATCCTTTTTAAGTTGATGAAAATTATTTTGATTCGTTTTAGTTAACAAAAACAACAGCATTGTTCCTCATTTATACATTTTATGTCCACCATTTTAAACGGCAGCATTTTGAAAATATTCAAAATATTCAAAATTGACCATGACAGAAGTTATGCATCATCCCACTATTGTTTTTTCTGTAACCGCAACTGCTTCTCAGAAGATCCTTGTAAAACGGGGTTCCACCGAGACACTTCAGTGATCAAACAATCCTTGGAATTCTTTAATATATAGCTAAAATGTAAAAGAAAGGTTGAACTTTAACTTGCTTGGTTTGAATATTTGTTTCGTTTCCACTGACTCAAGCTGCGAGTAGAGCTGTCGTAAAGGTAAAATTAAAAGTCTGTCATTTTACAGAAACAAAATGAGAGTGAGAAAATAATGACAGGGTGAATGATCGTTTTGAGCATTTTCCCATTATTTCTTCACAAAATGCTTAATCCAAGATTCAAAGTGTTCTTCTGTTTTACAGCATGGCTCTTAAAATGTTATCTTTGTCATGATTGCTATGAATCCTGTCACTTTATTTTTTTTACAGCAAAACCTTCGAAATAGGGGGAAAGACTGGCTCTTAGAGCACTGAAAAAATTGCCAGCAGTCTATAAATCAGAGCTGTGCTACTGTAGTTATTCTCACAAATGTCTGCAGAAGCCACTTCCTGTGTGGAAGTGGGCCGTTTGTAAAAGGAAAGTAGCGAACCACACGGCAGGATATGTGTGAGTCAGCAAGGGGAAAAGTCAGAGAAGGATCAAGCACCCAATCCATTTCACTCTCATTTATCATTTCAAATCATCACTGACAACTGGTTTAAACTAATGTTGAATTCTTGTTTTTGAAGTCTTATTTTTGCATATGATTGGGCTGCATCTATTACTTTTGTTTCAGAAAATTACACCTTGATTTCTTAAATAAACCAATTTTTAAGTCCAGATCCTATACTAGTGCTTAAAGTAGAATTCGAATATGTATATTTATAATGATCATACATGAAATGCTTGCACAAAATTGCTGAAAATAAACAGATGTCTTATTATCATGATTGTTGTGTTTTCAGATTTTCACCATTTGTGCCTTTGCCACCACTGGGGGTTATGTCGGATCCACTGTGGTAAATATTAATTGTGGAGCTAAACCAGATGAGATTCCTGCTCATTTTGGATATCCTTTCAGGTAAAACAACCACATTTCTAAATTTTTTTTAAAAAAGTATAATTTTTTCAGTGTGAAAACTTTTCTGTCCAGCTGTAAGTCATGAGTAATGAGTAAGCCATTTGTATTTTGTAGAGATGCGCCGATGCTAAATTTCTCTGCTGATACCAATAGTCGATTGTTTAGACTGAAATCTGCCAATATCAATACAGAGTAATGCTGTAAACTATACAGGGACCCTCTCATTTGGTACATTACTATAATATTAGATGTTAAAATGAACAACGGAGCTATTATATTCTACTGGTATTTATTTTCAGATATAATAATTAAACTGCTGCTCGATTGCACATAAGGTAGCTTTCATGATGAATTTATTAAAGCGTACATGTATAATTAACAGTAAATCCGCTCCTCTCTAGTGTATTTTTATAGCTAACTACTGAAATGTGAACATTGGATAACTTTCCTGAGGTAAATGCAAAGTTAAGTGACATTGTTCACAAGCCGATTTATTGACGTCTTTCGGCCGTTGAAACACTTAAGCGATTACATGAGACATGATTCAAGTTGTACTGTATCTTTCAACATATCTTTTGGTGTTTCATGCATATCTTTTCGTGCTATAACTTGTATTAAAGTGGAATGCTTGACCGGAGGTGCTACAGTGATCTGTTACGTTACAGCAATTTTGTGATAAAGTGGACAGAATTTGAAAGTTGAGGCTTTGTTTCTTATCACAGGTGACAAAGCTCTTTGACATTATTGGATGGGAGGTGCGCTAGAAAAAATGTTTGAATGTAAAACCGTGACAACCCTGGCTTGAACTACGGGTGATTCATAGGGTCAAATAGAGCCTGTTTTTATGTTGCAATTCAACATGAGCTTTTCTTCACACACAGTATGATGTGTAGTTCAGACTGCCCGATTTTAGCCCCGATTTTTGACTCGCCGAGCCCAAAATGCCCAAAATCATAGGCTCGTGCACGCAAGTGACAATCACGCAGTGTGAATGATCAAAGAGGCGATCAGAGAGAATCGGCGATGAGTCGTCGACGCCCGTGAGATATTTGGCTGCTAAATATCTGGACCTGTCGGCGATTCAAACTCCTGCTGTGTGAAACGAGTTCTGACTGAAAATGACATCTGCGATGACCGGCAGCCAATGGGACAGCAAAATACAGGACAGCGGGAGGTTCGGGGAGGAGTTATAGACCAGAATATCAGTATCATGATCATTTGCTTGACCAGTGAAAAGAGCAATGATCCGACGAGTTTGAAAATCGTGCAGTCTGAACTCGGCACGAGTTGCAGTCTGAACACATTTTTCTGCCCCATTTTGATTGACAGAATATAATCGTCCCTGTAATCATTTAAATATAATAGTCGATAGAGAACATACTTGCTTTTATCGGCCAATTCCGATTACTGGCAGATACATCGGTGCATCTCTTGGATTTTGCTTAACATACAAAACTTGTTAAACATGTGACTTCCACTTATCAGGCTCCCAAGTCATCCATATGATATTAATCATTGCAATGGGACCAAGAACGTGACCTACCTGCAGGGAGATTTCTCCTCCTCGGCTGAGTTCTTCGTCTCTGTGGGCGTCTTGGGCTTCCTGTATTGTACTTTCACCCTCATCCTGTACTTGGGCTACCAGCAGGTTTACAGGGAGTCTAACCGTGGCCCCACCATTGTGAGTCATAAATCAATTCATTTTTTATTTGAAACATTATGAGTGATTGTGAGCATATAAATGATTACGTTTGTCCAATTATGTCTTGAAAATCAGTGTTCTTATTTTGTTTGATTTTTTTGTATGTACTTGTCATGAATCAATCAGAATCAAAAGTAAGACATTAAGGGGTGGTTCACCCAAAAAAAAAAGAAAATTCTGTCATTAATTACTCACCCTCATGTCATTCCAAACCCATAAGACCTCGTTTATCTTCGGAACGCAAATGAAGAGCTCTCTGACCCCTCCATAGGCAGCAACATCATTGCAACTTTCAAGGTCCAGAAAGGTAGTAAAGACATCGTTAAAATAGTCCATGTGACTACAGTGGTTTAACCTCAATGTTATGAAGCGATGAGAGAACTTTTTGTGCACAAAAACAAACAAAAACAAACGACTTTATTCAACAATCTCTTCTCTTCCCTGTAACTCTTATGCTATTCACTTTGTTGGGCTATTCACAAAGTACAGCGCTTCAGCGTTTTTACGGCAAAACGCCAGCTCACTATTCATCAAAAATATCGTACTTTGTGTTCCGAAGATGAACAACGGTGTGGGAATAGGGCTGCACGATTTTGGGAAAATATCTAATTGCGATTATTCTGGTTAAAATTGTGATTGCGATTTATTATTATTTATTTTTTTACAAATGAAAAGTGTGTGTATATAACATTTTGTGTTTATATATTAATATGGCTAATAATTATTATTATCATTATCATTATTATTAGGGATGCACCGGTTGACCGGCCAAAAATCGGAACCGGACGGTTTTCTTTGTATTCTTCTGCCGATTTTTCCGGAAGTGCGCTCGCGTGCACATACGCCTATATTGCAATCATTCGCGAACATGTCACTGTTGCAAACGGAAACTGGAGAACTGAGGGAAGAGACGAGATACGCTGAAGGGAATGAAGAGCCGCTTTCCTGCGCGAGCTGAAGTTGCGCGAGCTTACCTCTCCGCGCCCTGCACAAGCGTAGATAGTGAGCGTTTGTTCAGTTGGATCGGATGAGAACGAAACAACCACTAACTTGTGACAAAGCCGAAAAACTTCTTTTTGTAGCCTAAAGAAGAACATGCATGCACTTTTGAAATGAAATACTATCAGTTCTGTAGCCCAGTGTTTCCCAACCGGGGTGCCGCGCCACGTATGTTCGCTGCCGTATGTTCGAATATGACCAGTCATTTTCGCCGTCATCACCCGGGTGTAGTGCCAGAAGACGCAAATGAGAAGTCGCGCGCGCTGTGAGAAAATGTATCTCTGTGCACTCATCCGAAAGCACACACACGTCTCACAGTGCGCAAATATTGAGTTCTCTTTCAAGTCTTGCTCTTGAACGGACAAACTCACACAAAAAGTATGTCAACATGTCCATCTTGATGAGTATTCTAGCAGACTTAGTCTGTGTATGCCTTTAGTAAACTTTATACAGTCGAGAAAGACGACACATATCCGAGCATTAGGTCTTAAAGGGGCAGTAGCCTTTACTGCTGTCTGTTTAATGTCAAACAACAGACAAGGACATCACTCACCGCTCTTGATTGAATAGCTTTTGTAAGTTTAATAGGATTAATCTTTAATTTATACAGTCAAATATGCAATGTTATTTTACATTTGATCAATTTCTGTACCTAAAAACTAATGTTAGACGTAGGCCTACCTGAAAAACCTGAAAAGCATAGTTTATTTTATTAGTATCTTTGCTCAATAGTATTTATTTGTGCTGCTGCTTGTATTTAAATTATTTGTTCTTATTATTTTTTTTATTTTTATTTGACAGTATAGTCCTTTTTTCCCTGAACATAGCAAATACTGAACCGTACCGAAACCGTGAACCTAAAACCGTGATACAAACCGAACCGTGAGCAAACTGTACCGTTACACCCCTAGCGTAACGTATGTGAGGGGGTGCCATAAAATGGAGAACATTTTCAAAGGATGCCATGACTGAAAAAAGGTTGGGAAAACACTGCTGTAGCCTATAGGAAGATCATTTTCATTTTACCTTAAAATTACATCGACTTAATTTGATTTAAAAAGCACCTGCTGTAGCATCTTAGTTTTTTTTCTTTGCGCTAAACATTATTTGATTTAACATTTTGGATCAATTATATACTTTGGTTTTATTTAATTTCACTGGTAAAGACTTTTTTTCTTTACACTGAATTTAAAAACAAATGCTGATTTAAGTAACATCTTTGTTTGGATTGCAGAATATGCAGTTGTTGCCTTTAATTTCACCTTTCAGCCTTTTAATTTCCAATTAAATTTCCTGTTAATTTCAGATTGCGGACTTGTTTTCATTAGCCAAAAGCCAATTTAGCCTGTTAAATACCAAATAAACATCTTGTTCATGTATACTTTCATTCTTTTATTCTTTAAAAAAAAATAAAAAATTCGGGAATCGGAATCGGCCAGTTTTCTTGAAAAAAAAATCGGTATCGGAATCGGCCATGTAAAATCATGATCGGTGCATCACTAATTATTATTGCTAAATAAAAACAAGAAATGTATATTACAATAACATTTTCATTATTAACATTTTAAAATGGCATTTAAGAATAAATATTACAGTATAATAATAATATTTACATTTTACAGAAAACTTATTTTACAAAAAAAATTATGGGTTACCTGTTAATATGCAGACAGCCTATGACTAGAAATCATTAGAAAGGTCTAAGGATTTATTGTCAAAAATGATTATTATAATAAAAATCTGTGCTTTTTATCTGTGATATCAATTTCTTAAAGTCTGTCTTTAATATGAAATATGAGCCTCTTATGCATCCACTGTGGGGATTAAAACTCCTATACATTGAAGAAAAACTTATGGATTGTCATATACATTTATTAAGTATTATTTAGCGTATTTTCTACCCAAAAGTTTAATTCATACTGGAGGCCAGAGGGCGCCCTCGAGCAGAAACTCCAAATTTTCCTCAGAGAAGTAATAGTTTTCAGGAAATCCCCATGGAAAATCCCTAATGTGAAGCTTGCGCTCTAGGCTGAATAAAACGAAGATAGAAACGCTTTGACTGATTAAACATGAAGATAATACTTCTGCGACAAGATATGGTGTATTTGAGTTTTTCAACTTCAAGCCTTCTCTTGTATTTTCTTAATAATAAAGCATTCAGTGCTGATTGACATTCTGTGATCAGAAGCCACATCAGCTCGACTGACGATATGAAGTGAGTTAAAACATGTTATTATTTAAACGTTGTATTTTGTTGGACAACAGGTTTATGAACACTTCTCATTACTAGTTAGTGAAGATGTTTGATGTGTGTTGCTTTTTCAAACGCACGTTATAATAAGCGACTCAAATTCGCAGTGCTTTCAGACGGAGCAGCGTTTACTGATCATAGAGCTGCTCTTCACTGACACGCTGGGCATTTATTTATTTCATTAAAGTCGCAGCCTTTGCGCTTTCATAATCGCACATAACCCAAATAGCGATTGCGGTTCGATTTTGATTAATCCTGCAGCCCTAGTGTGGAACAACATCACTTTAAGATTTTGTGACTTTTGTGAATGTGATTGATTTTGCTCAAAATTCACTAATACAATTTTCATAGAAAACAAGTATTCATTGTAAAGGCTGTACTTTTTGGAACCGACACTTCTGTTAAGTGTCCAAGTGTTATTCACATTTTCTCATGTGATTTTTTTCATTTATTTAATTTATTCAATTATTATTAATTTTTTTAAACTGTTGGACTACTTTTGTGCGTTTTGTCCTTTTGACAGCAACTTCTTCTACAATTTCAACGAACAAGGATTGCTATCCCAAACTTTCATCTGTTTCCTCCCCAGGATCTGATTGTGACCGGGATCTTTGCGTTCTTGTGGCTGGTGTGCTCCTCAGCCTGGGGAAAAGGTTTAACAGATGTCAAGTATGCTACTGATCCTGACAGGCTAATCAAGAATTGTTTGCCTGATATATGTGAAATGAAGAGCTACCCTTCTATGGGACGTCTCAATGCCTCTGTGGTAAGGACGATTACTACCTGTTAGTTCTGCTCTCATTTAAAAAAAATATATATATATAAATAAGCCTAGTTAAAGGCACAATATGTAAGATTTTTGGATGAAATATCCAAAAACCACTAGAACAATGTAATATATTTTGTTGACTTGTGTTTGTTTGGCTATCACCAGACCAAGCTCAATTTAAGATGGAACATTGGTCTGGAGAGTCTGCTCTGTATTTTCTACTGCACTAGAGGCGTGATCAACGGGCATAGTTCAAATGACTTTGTACGCAATTGGATAGTCCTTCAGCCTTCAGCATCGACCCATCGTTTCTCTATCCGTCGTCGTGTTAAACCCGCCAATAGTGTGCCAGGTGGATAAGTCACTCTGTGATTGGTTCCTGCAAAAGTGTGACAGAAGCAGTAGAAATGAATGTACAGGTTTCCAGCCTGAGTTGCTGGGCCAAATCAAATCGCCAGCAGATCAGGCTGGGTTTACCCAGTCTAGACTTGTCTACTTACATTATCCCAAATGTTCCAAGAATGTTTAAATACAGAGAAATAAGCAATTTTAAACAGGACATGGACCGTGTCTGTGCGTCACCTATCAATGACATCATTGATAGCATTACCCTCAAATGTTTTTTGTTTATTTGTTTTATTTTGTAGAAACCATTGAAACGCCAAAGGCACTTTAATATATTATGTGTTTTATTAGACAGGTGAGCAACTGTTTGGATACATTCATCGACAGAAAACAAATCATTGTTATAGCTCAACACAGTTAGTCTTATTGTTTAAATCTCATTTTCATGATTTACTGTGAGTACCATGTTTTACCATGCCTAATATCGACCTAGCTTACTGCAGTTTGCAACAAGTGTCTCATAGCATCTGCCGAGCGAACGCAGAGTAGCATTATAACATAACTTTCAGCACACTCAAATAATGTATCTAATATGATAAAGCAGCACTGCGTTACCCCACATACGCATGACCTGAAAAAAGTGCTCGCCTGCGGTATAATAAAAGCTCCGCAAAATCCAGGCGTCATCAAGCTACGCCTTTGTTTTGAATAAGTGGCCTCAATCAAACATTGCTGTCATTTGAGGCAGATCTGTTTTTACTACTTTTTAGTTTTGCACACACCTACACATTGACCATGACAGACAGTCTTACTCCATGTGATATAGCTGTATATTTGATTAAATTTGGGTAACTGTTTAACCCTGTAAAGCCTGCTGTATCATATTTATAAGGTCTCCAAATTATGAACATGATCCAAACTCTGCTGATTGTACACAATCTACTACATGCCTTCTGTCGCCTGATTGATAGTTTATATTTTTTTAGCAAGCAAAACGCCTTTTGATATAATTCTAAAAATGTCCCCCTTCACGTGGATGGTCGGGTGCGTGTGCGTCGCTTACTTGGGGAACACATGGCACCAGGATGCACTATGGGAAGAAGGCAAGCCGGCGGAGGCAGTGATGCTTTGGGCAATGTTCTGCTGGGAAACCTTGGGTCCTGCCATCCATGTGGATGTTACTTTGACACGTGCAACCTACCTAAGCATTGCTGCAGACCATGTACACCCTTTCATGGAAACAGTATTCCCTGTGGGCTGTGGCCTCTTTCAGCAGATAATGCACCTGCCACAAAGCAAAAATGGTTCAGGAATGGTTTGTGGAGCACAACGAGTTTGAGGTGTTGTCTTGGCCTCCAAATTCCCCAGATCTCAATCCAATCGAGCATCTGTGGTATGTGCTGAACAAACAAGTCCGATCCATGGAGGCCCCACCTCACAACTTACAGGACTTAAAGAATCTGCTGCTAACATCTTGATGCCAGAAACCACAGCACACCTTAAGGGGTCTAGTCGAGTCCATGCCTCGACGGGTCAGGGCTGTTTTGACAGAAAAAAGGGGGACCAACACAATATTAGAAATATTATGCCTGATCTGTTATATTCATTTAACTAAGTGCTTAATTATAAATAAGGATTGCTAAACGCCAGACCATTTTGTCTTTAAAAGTCATTTTCTATGCAGTGGCCTTTGATTTGGAGTAGAAACAGGGGGAGTGACTTTATCGCATCAGACTTTGCTCACAGCTGATTGGTCCGATTTTGATTTAAGATCTCTTACCTGGAACATAATCTGCCCAACCACTTTCATGGTGCCTAAAGCCCAGGGTTGGCGCAAGCTAAACTACAACATACCTGGGGCCAGTTGCATAAACTAAGACATCATGTTAAGACGGTGTCTTAAGATCTAGTATGACCCACTAGCAGTTAGGCAAGTGGCATTCAGTCTTACTTTTCGTATCGAATTAGGCCAGTCTATGTTTTTATGTAACTGATTTTAAAAAGTTATGAACAGTCTTAAAGAAAAAAATGTATGTCTAACTTGTAAGACTAGTCTTAACGGTTTATGCAACCGGCCCCAGGTAACCATCTAAACCCACTTCATGGTATAGGCCCCTGGTTGTTTGGTTAAAGTTAGCTAAAATACTTACACCACGATTAAGAACTAATCTCAATGACCTGTAGGAGAAAAGTGTGGTTCATTGTGATGGCATTGTCCTTCTTCTACTAGTAATTTATTTGTAAGCAGAAATGAGCAGTTGAAGCAGCACTAAAAGTATCTTTCTCTTTTCTGTATCTTCTAGCTTTTTGGATTCCTAAACCTGATATTGTGGGCAGGGAACTGCTGGTTCATCTACAAGGAGACTCCGTTTCATAAGCCAACCAATCCGCCACCCAACGCAGAAGAAGGAGTTTCCACCTCCTAAATAGACCAGACGGCCTCCTTCCTCTCCTTTCCATCCGTTCATCAAGCAGAGGACATCATCGTTTGTTCATGCAAAAGCTTTGTGTCTAGCTTCATGCATTGCAATTCACTACATTATAAATGCTCTAAGCGGAATTCATCATTTCTTTATGGATTTTTTTATTTTAGTGTCTGTTTGACGGCACTGTCAGATGATTATTTTGTCAAGCAGGTCGTCTGAAGCAAAGCAAAAAATAAACCAAATTTTATTCGATAAGTAGCATTTCTATTGCAGCTTACATGGCAACTTGTGTTCTAGGCTATTGAGGTTTTTCTTTATATTATTATTTAATCTAATTTGGTATAAAGATGACCTGCTTCTCAATAACTCTAAATATCCACTACAATCAGACATCTTGAGAAACAGAAGCTCTTATGTGAGCACTTAAAACACTAGCACACTAATGTCTAGCTCTAGACATTTAAATTGTGTCTTCACCTGTAGTTTTTAAAAACTATTTATTGGTTTAAGTGCCTTTTCATTTACGTTCACGATACGATGTTTTTGCACACCCAAAACACCTTTGACAACTAAGTCAGAAAAGGGCAAACTGAAAACAAAGTCATCTTGGTTTCAGCCATAAAGCCTCTGATATTTAGTCTATAACCTTTATTACATCCTTGTGTGAATTCTCTGAATTTTTGAAGTGGTATTTGGTAATAAATTACTACACCAAAGGCCATATTTCATTTGCTATCAGGAAAAATGTTAACTATTCAACACTAGTCATCGTTTTAACAGGAGGAAACACTTGTTTAGTCATTTTTCTACTGTTCAGAGTAGTAATGTTGTCATTATTTGTATTTGGCTGTTTGACTTGACACTGTAAATGAAGCATCTGTATCACATGGGTTGATGTGTGTATTTACAGAAAGAACATTTAATTTTGTGCGTCTGTGGCATGTTTTACCATCTTATGTTTTACAGAAAAATACATTTGTGAGGATTGCATTCAGTTTAATCCTAAAATATTGAATAACTGATTTATCTGTGTTCATCTTATGTTCTGTTGAAAATGTATTGGTATTTGTTTCATTTTAAATTGGCAACTTTTTTTATATTGGTAAGCAGTTGTTTTAATCGTAAGATTAACTTTCAAATTAATATTCACTGCCAAATCTAATTTTTTTAATTCAATTACCTGGTATGTCAACATAGCTAGAAAAAGACCTAAACACATTAAATTACTAATATAAATTATTATAGTTGTGATTAAAGGGGGAGAAGTTCAAAGTGCCATCTAAATAATCACATATTGTCTAATTTTTGTCCTGGAGCAATCCTCAATTTTGGTTGTGACTTTTGGTAAATATAGACCTACATTTTTGTTGTTGTGTTTTTGTATCTCTATGCTAAGTTCAGAAGGAAAATCTCCACAAAGGCTGTTTGCAGTTTTCGTTAGTATTAAAAGAGGAGAGCTGTAAATATTGGTTCGTGTTTTATTTCCAAAAGGCTACTGTTTATACATAACCACTGGATGGCGGTATTGTAAACTCCAATAAATCCATCAAATTAAATCACACTCAAACAAAATCACATTACACGAGAACGATAAACGTGTGTGAATTTGAATCCAGTACTAACTAGAATACCAACGATTTTAGTATTTATTTTTGTTTCGCATGTGGTTAGTCGTCACGACACAATAAAAGTTCGTGTTTTTACATTTATTAACAAAGTGCAATATTTCTATTCAATTTCAGTTTAATGAACCCTAATTGAATGACAAATCTGTACATTTGCATTGCTAATTTGAATCTGTGTACAGTAAAAATTGTGAAATACGTCGAAATGAAAGTAAAACAAGCAAGGATGCAAATAAAATAAATAATTAAAAACGACATGAAAACAATTCTGCGTTTGACGAACAAGTGCGCGCACACGCAGGTTCCCTCTCCGCCCACGGGAGCGCGCAATGTGACGTCATCGCCTTGCCGCGCAGTGATGATGGCGGTGCGTGAACGCGCAGTTAAAGTAATGGCTGCTCTGGAACGGCGGGTGCCTTGTCTCGATGATTTCGTGGGCCAAAGCTGGAGCGTCTGGACGGAAAGAGCCAACCTGACAGCATCGGAGGGTGAGTGAGCACTTCGTCGCCGGTATTTCTCCATCCACCACAAATAAGTCTCACGGATGTGCTTTATTTTTCGTGGAAAAGGCACGGCATCCCCAACCATGTTACCCAAACAAAGAACCTGCCGGGTCCTAGTGCCGGCCGGGTTACGCGCTTGCGCCCTCTCTCTCTGATGAGTGTCGTCATAAACGAACGTGTTCCGTGTTCGTTTTGTCTGGAACTTCAAATGTAAGAAACGCACTCAGTCTGAAGCCCCGGGTCTCCTTCTGTCGACGGGCACATGATCAAACCAGTCAATAGTGCTGGAATCATTTGCAGGTAGTTTTTATTTTGGCCCCACCCACAGAAGAGCTTGTGCTTCACAGATGAGCAGTTCATGGCACAGATTGCATTTTACATTAAACATCTTGGGGAATAAACCCTAAACAATGGGTTAGATCTCCTGTTATTACTCCCATTAAACACCACAGTATGCATAATTCAATACATGTCCCTTTTCTCACAGTATAGAGCCTTCAAGACCGTAACCATTCTGGACCAAATATAGTCAACCTTAGAAGAACCCATCATAGATCTGAATATTGGAGGGGATGCGTCCTTCTCAATGTTTACGGCCCTTTGAATTGTTAGTTTTGAAGGTTGGATTTGTATAAGAGCCCATAACCCATTATGTACTATTGATGATGCTTCTATATAATGGTCATGTTTTAATATACTCTCTCACTACACTTCCTCCATTCGTTTTTCATAGGGTCCGATGGAGATGAATACAGCAAGAATGGCAAAAAAACGACGGAAACCATGACACTGAGGAAAGAGGGTAGGCGTCATATACTTTCCGTTGATTTCATAGGTACAGTGGTATTAGCATGAAATGAACCCATTTAGTGATGGATTGATATAGAAGCTTCTTATATGGCTGTTTTGAGATGGTCGACATTAACAAATGTGGTGGTTCAACATCTATAAACATTCTTATAAATGTGTAATAAACAAGTAAATGTGTTATTTTTTTCATTCAATATCAGTTCATTTAGATTCAACAGCTGTTATTACAATGTTATATAGGGTGAACCCCCAGTTTAAACAGTGCAATTTGCTTAAATTTATCCTTTCAGCAATTATCAGCCATCAACCACCATTTTCTTTCAATTTTGGCTTAAACCATTGAAATTCCCATTCTGTAAACCCATTCTAACATACTGTAATTTCGTTCTTGTCGTAAAACCCCTTATAATTAACATTTTTCTAATAAAGATCATTGGAGTTTTCCAATTGACCGTTTGCAAAGACCCGCCCCCTTTAGTTACTGTTGCCTTGTCCAAGCCATGGCGCTCTCACACCACACACATTCTTACGTAGAGAAAATACATCACAGAGCAAAGAGGACACTGACAACACGCCGACAGACACGACAGAGCAAGTTACTTTTGATATGAAACAGTCTCAACTTTGAAATTGTCATTTAAAAAAAAAGAAATTTAAACAATAAATACCGTTTTGTGGCTCTTTAATGTGTAGTGCCTCAGTTAAAGCTGCTTGTAAACCGATTATCTCTTCCTTCTAGTTCATTGATGCGCATGACATAAACGAACACTAAAAGAAATGTTGTTTCAACCGCGGAAAGACATCAGTACACACAGTTTTTCCAAGTTCAAGTCCACCAACGTTAATCTACTAACTCTCCTGACTGCTTTGTCGGACAAAACGGCAGATTTGGCGATGTGATTGGTCAGATCGCCTGTCAATCAAACTTGCAGCGACGGGTGAACTACGACAGAAAGTAGTGGTCAACCTATATTTGCTTTCTGCATACAATACCAATGGGGTAGCTAAGTCAATGCGCACAATATTTGGTACATGAGACATACAAAAAATTGCTGACATTGAATGAATGCTTATTATATGAATATAGTGGTACTCTAACGTATTTTATGTGGTTATTAGCAACATGTATAGTCTATAATTTATATATCATACTCAAAATATATATCATACTCAAAATCAACAATTAAAAAAATTACTGCGAGCCTAGTCTATTAATACTTTTTCTTTTTACTTAATTGTGCATGCAGACGTTGCTTTTGGCCAATGCCAATAACCTTAAGATAATCTAAAAAATTTGCAATATTTTATTTTTTAAAAGTTTATTTTCTTTTAAGTAAAACATAATTTGGTTCATTTTTGTGATGATAGTGTGAAATTATGACTAGTATGAACTGCCTTAGCATGTAGAATTAATTTCGGTCGTTCTTTCTGGAGAAAATGTGTGCCTTTTAGAAACATTTTCTGTAGTTTGAGTTTTTGAACGGCGCTAATTCGTCGCTATTGTTTAATACTACAGATATGTCCATCTTCGGTCATTATCCTGGGCACGATGACTTCTTCCTGGTGGTGTGTGGACACTGCAGTCAGGTGGTAAAGCCTCAGGCGTTCGAAAAGCATTGCGAGAGGAGACACGGCCCTCTGGGTAAGCTCTATGCACACCTCCGCTCCACCCCACCTCCGCCTCAGCAGCAAAGACCTCGCCATGGACACACCCCGCCCTCCCACGGAACCTCCTCTTGGAGTGGCAGGAACCAGAATGTCGGACCCTCACGGGCGTCTCCGCAATCTCCCTCCACGCCGCCTCAATTCAGACACTCAAAACCCCCGAAAGATGGAGTTTGGTAAGATTGATGAATCTGATCCTGCTATTTTTTTAAGGGATCGTTTGCCCAAAAATGAAAATTGTCGTAATTTTTCCGTTCCAAACCTGTAAAACTTTTGTTCATCTTGTGAAAATATTTTTAGTGAAATCTGATAATGTCTGTCCATCTTTTGAAAGTCTGTTCATCCAAAACTCTGCCGTTCAAAACGCTTATAAATAGATGCAAGTTTAATCCAAGTTTTCTTCACAATCACTTTATACAATTAACAGTTTTAATTTGGGCTTTTATTCACATATTAACAGTGATCATTGACATTGACTGTACTTGCTTGACGCGCAAGAAAAAAACTCATTGGTTCTTGTGGAAGCAAGCCTAACAAAAGCCTAAATTAAGTATGTTAAGCGATCAAGTCTCTTCAGAAGACTTGGATTAAACGGCTAGATTCATATGGATATCAGGGCTGTCAATCAATTACATTTTTAATCGCGATTAATCACACTTTTGCTGTGTGATTAAATCACACACGTATCGTGAAATTAAGCATACTACATTTAGCTCATTAAACACATTAATTTTGTCATTATTTGCTATATCCAGCAAAGTAAACAATCAGATTGAAGATTGAAAACTGTATTTTTTCCAAAAGGACACCAAGTAACCAAATATAAGGAGTCCATATAATTCTAGTATATAATACCATGAGCGTCGGAACCAGGACCCACCCACTTTTTACGATCAATGATATTGGACCCACTCACTTTTATCGTCTCTAACTCAGCACATGTCTGTCTACCTACCCCTAACCGATAAACACTTATTAAACACATGCTAGACGCTTTATTTCCACTTTTATAATATTTTCTTCATTTTTATTGAAAATAAATGCCTTTCCGATCTGATATGTGATGGGAAAGGGAGTAGAGTGAGTTCGGCAAAAGGCGGATTCGAACCTAGGGTCGATTTGCATCAACTTGATGTCATGCGTCTTACCCCTACACTATTGCCGTTCTTTATGATAGTGGTTTCCGTAATTTTGTCTTGCCCAACCAGATGTTTAGCAAACAAGGCGATATACAGACGCAGATTCACGTACTTCTGTCATTTATTTGCGTTAATTGCGTTAAATTATTTTGACTCGTTAAGGACTTTAAATTACAGCCCTAATGGATATATTTTATGTTCTCGTTTTGGTTGAAGAGACTTTCAATGGAGAGACCGAAATCTCAGATTTCATTAAAATGTGTGTTCCAAAGATGATTGACCGATGAATGATGACCTAATTAAAAATTTTTGGAAGCATATTTTTTTTAAAAGAGTGTCTGAAGTGTAAGAACCTGATAACTTGCGGTTGTTAGCAAAATATACAACCTCTATAATTCATAAATTACTATCTTTTCCCCAGGCACTCGCCTTCAAACTCGAGTCATTCAGAATCAGCTGTTTTTAAGCAGCCCCCTCCCATCGAATCCACACGGAGCTCCCCTCCCCCTACTCACAGAGACCCCCCATGGCCGCATGGAGGCCCGTCGCCCAATCGGCCTTCCTCAACTGAGAGGCCTCAATCCCAGAGAGGCGAGGCTGCCTCGGCCCCTGTTGCCTCCGGACACCTCCGTGGGCAGAGGACGTACAAGATGGTCTCTAGTAAGTCTTGACTGAGGCTCATCATAGCCAAATTAGACCTGATTTATTATAGACCTTATGTAGCTCCACCCCTTTTCAGCGTTGCGCTCTGTCTTCCGGTTTGTATTTCCTCAGCATGTAGGCAAGATCTTCCGGATTTATAAATGAACAGCTCATTTCAAAATCTTCCCAGTCGACTGACATTTATGACATCTGCTTCAAAACATTACAATGCTCACAATAACTTTCCTTAATGCTACAATAAGTAAATCCATTTCGTCATCTAATTAGAAAGTGATTCCTTAGAAATATTCAGAGATACTGCAAAAACAGAAGTTCAAACACAAAATGCACTTGTTTCGCTGGTGCATAAGGTCTATACGATTTGCATTTGATAATCAACACTTGGCTACGTTTGCATCCACATTTTCAATTATTTTTCCCATGTGCATCCTGCTGACTACTTTGGGTGTACAAAAGCTGCATCTTTTTTGTTGTTTTTTGTGGTTCCTGGCATGCCTAATTATTAATCAATATGTATAATCAGCCCACAAAGTCATGTGATAAGCAGTGCCTAGAAGAGTAAATCTAAGCATAAAACCAGAAAGGTCCTTAAATGCTTTATGGAATTATGGTGAAACCAAATACACAGTCATGTGAAGAAATTCTATGGTTTCACGTATCAGGACCTAATAAAATCCTCTGGTACTTGGCAGGTCTTTAAAATTAGGTAAATACAACCTCGTATGAACAACAACACATGACATCTTACACACTGTCCTGGTTTATTTAACAAATACTAGGCCAAAATGGGGAAGCCATGGGTGGTAAACGAAATACACCCTTACTGCTGCCATATGAATTAAGCGTTAAGAGGGTAAGTAGCAGTCAGGCGCTGCTATTCAAATGGCTTCGATTTAAATGATCATCAGCAAGTGTGATCACCTCTATAAAAGCAGAGGTTTTGGCAGTTTGCCAAGGAGGAAAGACAGTGATCTGTAATTGTTGCTGAACTTGCTGTCATCAATCTAGGAAGGGTTATGAGGCCATTTCCAATCAATTTGAAGCCCATCATTCTATAGTGAGGAAGATTATTCACAAGTGGAAAACATTCAAGACTGTTCAAGGAGTGGATGTCCCAGCAAATTCACCCCAGGATCAGACCGTGCAATGCTTAGAGAAATCGCAAAACACCCAAGAACTGCATCTCAGACTCTAAAGGCCTCAGTTAGCATGTTAAATGTTAAAGTTCATGACCGTACAATTAGAAAAAGACTAAATGAGTATGGCTTGTTTGGAAGGGTTGCCAGGAGAAATCCTGTTCTCTCTAAAAAGAACATGGCAGCATGTCTTAGGCAAAGCTGCATCTGAACAAACCTCAAGACTTCTGGAACCATGTCCTTTGGACAGACGAAACCAAAGTGGAGATGTTTGTCCATAATGCACAGCAAAATCCAAACACAGTATATCAGCACAAACCCCTCATACCAATGGTCAAGCACTGTGGTGATGTTTTGGGCTTGTTTTGCAGCCACAGGACCTGGGCATCTTATAGTCTTTGAGTAGACTATGATCTCCTCTGCATACCGCAGTATTCTAGAGTCAAACGTGAGGCCATCTGCCTAACCGAATTGGGCCATGCAACAGGACAATGATCCCAAGAACAGAACGGCTGAAAAAGAAATGGCCCAGTCGAAGTCCAGACCTCAACCCGATTTAAATGCTGTGGCAGGACCTTAAAGGAACACGCCACTATTTTTGAAAATGGGCTCATTTTCCAGCTCCCCTAGAGTTAAACGGTTGAGTTTTACCATTTTCGATTCCATTCAGCCGATCTCCCGGTCTGGCGGTAGCACTTTTAGCATAGCTTAGCATAGATCATTGAATCTGATTAGACCATTAGCATCTCGCTCAAAAATGACCAAAGTCTTTTGATATTTTTCCTATTTAAAACCTGACTTCTGTAGTTACATCGTGTACCAAGACCGACGGAAAATGAAAAGTTGACTAGGAACTGACTTGGAACTATTCTCTCATTCCTGCAAACTTTTTTTTTTGTTTTTTCTCAAAAATAGTGGCGTGTTCATTTTTAAGAGAGCTGTAGATACACAGATGCCCACAAACCTCTATGAACTGAAGCAACGTTGTAAAGAAGAGCAAGCCAAAATCTCTCCACAACGATGTGAGAGATAGTCATACAGAAAACGATTACTTCAATTTATTGCTGCTAAAGGAGGTTCTACAGGCAATTGAATCATTGTGTAATTTTGTCATTCATGGCTTCTCCATTTTGGCTTTATTTTTGTTAAATAATGACACCGTAATGTCACGTGTTGTTCATCTGAGATTTTATTTTCTAATTTTAAGACCTGCTAAAGATCAGATCAGTATGTCCTGTTACATAAAACCATAGTATTCAAAAGGGTACTTTTACTTTTTCATGTGACCATATACATAATATAATAATAAGAATTATTTTATACTATTATATTGTAATAAATTCAGAAGCTAAGAGAGCCATTGTTATACAAGTACCATCCATAGACCACCTAGTCCTAAAATCATGAATTTGGCCATAACTTTTCTTGTGTTTCTGCAGAAAAAGAATGTGACCTCGACAAGCACTGTGGTGTGTTGGACCCCGAGAGAAAGAAAGTTTGTACTCGACTTCTGACCTGCAATGTGAGTTGACCACTACTTTATCTAACCTATTATCAGTGTGCAAATCAGTGTTATCAGTTTCTTATTCATAGTCAACATGCATGAAGGACTGATCTTTATTCAGGCAGAAGCAGAATTATTTTTTTACTGGCCTGTAGTAGTAGTGAAAGTGTATCTTGCCATCAGAGTGTTGAAGCCCTTCACTGGACGCTGGTTTCAGTGTGTAGACGGACAGGAAGTTCAGCCGACATGACTAACAGGAAATGGGGAAGGGATTACAGGATAAGCCTCTTCATTTGTGTAGCATGGCTTCAGGTTTTTGTTAATTCAAAAGAAATTGTCTGTCTATAGGACTGGTCAGTGTAGCTAAACATGTATACCTTTCATTACGTTTTTTTTTTTTTTACTGAAATATTGTAATGCATGATAAATATTTCACAGTAACTTGCATGACAATTTTTGAGTGATCTATGACTATAAAAGTATTTGAGTGATAAAAGATTATTAACGCTTATGAGTTATGAGATGAGCGACTGTGAAGCTATCTATAGGAGTAATAAAAAAGCACATTAAATGGCCTAATAAAAAGTGTATTAAAATCATTGAGGGTGAAAACTGAATTTTGTAAAGCGATTGTGAATGTTTGATTTGTTTTTAGAGGAACTTAGGAACTCAAATAAAGGAAGAATTTGTCTTGCTTTACAGCTAAATTATGTTTTTCAAAATCCAGGGCATGGTGCTACACAAGTGTTATATAAAATGTTTTTTTGGCCATAAATTTAGAAAAAAGCATTGTTTGTGTTGTGCAGTCATCAGGGTGAACGCTTCCTCTAAATTATTTATTCAAACTACACAATCCCTTAAAGGCTTTCCGCTTGATATTCTACAAAAGCCAAAACCACAATTCCTGTCCTCATCAGATCAAACCAGTTAGCATATGTTTTATGAATGAAAGTGTGTTGCAGGGTTTCAGTCCAAAAAAAACCATCATCATCATCTCTCCTCCAGATTCATTCCATTCATCAGCGCAGGAAGGTGCAAGGCAGAAGTAAAAACTTTGACCAGCTGGTGGCGGAGCTGAAGATGAGTTCGAAGGCTCGTGATCGTGTATCTCAGGCCCCGGAGAGTTCAGCAGCTCCGACTGTAAGCCCAGAACCTCCCAGAGACGCACCTGCACCGCCTCTCTGCCGGAGACCTCTGACCAACAGCCCTGCATTTAGGTTAGAAACATTAAGAAAAATCTCTCTCTCTCTCTCTCTCTCTCTATTTTACTTTTAGCTTTTGTGTTTTGCGAATAGTTACCTGTAGTTTGCGGGAGTCATCTCAAAAACATCTAACTGTTTGTGTGGCAGAACACCCACATTATCTGAAAGTGTGGAGGAGGATAAACCCCATCCGGAGGATGGCAGCACACGACCACACTCTCCTCTCACCCAGGCCCACATCTCAGGTGATGAGAGCGAAGGAGAGGGGAACGATGACCTCCCAGACTGGCACTCATCTCCATGGCACCCCAAACCAGCCGCGGTACAAACAAACACTTACACAGTGTCATCTAGCATTATTATAATTATGTAAAAGCAGGCAATAAGAGTTATAGAAGTAGTTAAGGGCACGCCTGAAAAGAGTGGCTTATGTTTGATGAGAGTGACGTAAGGCTGTTAAGCAGGGCTCCAGTCTACGACCTAATGGCTGCATTTTGCAACCTTTTTTTTCCTGCTTGTGCGACTAAATTTTGTTAGAGGTCGCACTGGTGCCTCCACCACGGTGCCCAACTGATAAGAGCCGCCATTTCTGTTACATATGAGAAACGACAAACGGAAAGAAAGCGGAACGGAACCGCACTACTCGTTTGAGCTGCGCTGTGCGGACTGTTTATCAGCTCGGAGCAATAATAGACAGCGCAGAGCAAGCTCATACACGGCCAATCTCGATCAGGTGACATCGTTACTACACAGCGCTGGGAGATCCAGTGAGAAAGCATTCAAATTCGCCACAGAATTAATAACCTCGCTACTGCGAGATCTAGTGGGAAGCATTCAGCAAAAATTCTCTGTTATAGATATCAGATCAAACAGCGCTGACGTGGAAACCAGGTGAAACATTGTGTCATGAATGAAGTTCAGGGGTTTCAGTCCACAAATCATAAACATTCACCATGGATAAATGCAGTAACACCTCATGGTATTGTGGAAGAAATGGTAGAATTTTTTTTTAAATTTTTATTTACGTTATTCATCTCAGGGTTCGTACAACCTTTTGAGAGTGAAATTGAAGCACTTTTCAAGGGTTTTCAAGTGCTTCACACTTTTTCCAGCACTTAAAAGCTCTAAATATTAACCAATTTTAATGTTATTTTCAATGTGATGATTTGTAAAGTTTAAATGTGTAGGTCTAGCCTGACAAGCCAGACCCACATCAAGATGTTGGGTCTGGAAACTCACCATTGACAGGGTTCAATCCGAGGGGCGGGATAAACAAAGCAAATTCCCTCTGCACGCAATTGGATAGCACCATGAGTGCCACAACCAACCAGAGCAAAAAAGAAGGTGAAGCCGAGCTAACGTTAGTTGATAGACTTTCGCCGTATCCGGTCGGCAAAACTTCGAAAACATCTTCTTTTCTTAAGAATGACTTCAGTGCCGTTCTTTTCTCAAAGAAAAGCTTAACTCCAAGTCTTCCAGAGTCGCGGCCAAAGCCGATTCAAAAGGCTGTTAGTCAGCTTTGTTTACGAGTAGCACGCAGAACCTGCGCAACTCTGCCGTGACGTGCCATCATTATGTTAAGCCCGTCCACCGACTCTACACACGCTGTGATTGGCCTGACCAGAGTTTGGTTTTTCCAGCTCTCAGGTCTACCGAGAGTTGCTAGACTACACTCGCGACAAAATAAATGTTCTGCCGCTAGGGTGCGTCTAGATTTCTAGGCTAGTGTAGGCCATTTTGTGGCAAACAAGAACTTTTATTTTAAAAAGACATGAAATTACCACTATATCCAGTAGGTGGCAGCATAGGAGCACTTGTTTCCACTCCTTAATTATGGAAACAAGTTGAAAGTCAAAAAGTCTCATGAAAAACTAAAACTTATCTTCAAATTGTGACTGAATTGCACATAAAACAAGTAAAGAGCGCTCCTTTTATTATCACTTAAACTGTCAGTTAGTTCAGTATGATGCTATAGAATCTGCATTTCAATTCAAGCTCAGTGCTTCACTGTTACGTTTCCAATAAACAAACATGTAATATTATTAGTAACTGCCCTTATTAACAAAATGCAAAACAATACTAATTTCATGATTAAATTAACTGATACATTTTTCTCCAGCGCCACCAAATCAGGTGCTGGCGCCACCGACGCTGGTGCCACTGCTCTCAAATGTTAGCCTGGAGCCCTTCTTTAATGAAAAGGTTGTGCGGAAAGCCCTTATATGGAGATGGTTTGGGTGTGTTTTATTTAAATGACCTCATGTATGCAGTCGCTCGGAATTAAGAACATTAGGTGGAGATTTTTTTGTGAGAAGTTATCCTGTGCATACAAATATGAAACAATCCACACAATCATTAGTAAAGGATACCCGTTGTCTGTGGTCTTTAAATACTAACTCTTTATACAGTCTATATTTTTGAAAGAAAGAGTATTAGTGTTAATCCTTGGCTTTTCCCCCATAGCTTTGTTCATTTGGGAGTCATTCTCTGGGTCACGGCGTCTTCACTTTCGATCGACGATTGCACCATCTACGGTCTGCCATGAGTGTCATGGTGGAGAACCACCTCAGCGCACATCTGTGGAAGTAAGAACCTCGCTATCATAACCGTATGATTGTCATAGATGCAAACAGTGTGGTCACATTAACAAAAGGCTCAAAAGCATTTCTCCCAAAACACGTCACAAACATGTCCTAGTAATACTTCACCCTGATGTCAAAAGGAAAAAATAAGAAATTATATTATGCATTGTGAACAAGGCTTGTTTTAAATTTTTGCATGGTTTATATAAATTAAGGACCTTTTTTTTTTTTTTTTTTTTTAATTTGCGTTACTGTAATTAAATATTAAAATAATGTAAAACATATTTAAATTATATATTTAAATCTAACTTAAATTGTTAAGTATTTATTTATCATAGTACTCTTTATTGTACTTGTCTTTTTTTCTGTTTTTAATAATTAATTGTATTTCAGCAATGGGAATCATCATTGAGGTTGAGATTCACAAAACCAGTCACAAATATGTCCAAGTAATATTTCACCCTGATATCAAAAGGAAAATATTTAAGGACATTTCTCAAATTTGCATTAGTGTAACAAGAAAAAAACATTTAAACTATATAATTGTGTGACCTTCATTTAAACTGGAAAGTATTCATTGTACTGCCTTTTTTGTGCTTATTTTAATAATTGTATTACAGCAATGAGAATCATCATTGCGAATGGAGTAAAACACCAGATGATACAACAATAATAATTTTTGTTTTGGGGGAAATGTGCTTAAAGGCTTAGTTCATCCTAAAATTTATATTATGTTGTGGTCCAAAAAATCTTTTTTTTTGGGGACCACAAAAGGAGAATAAAAAAAATGTCCTGCTTGCGCTCTTCCATATAATTGCAGTGAATAGCGCCAGCATCAAACTTAAACCAGACTGATCCCGTGCGACTCATGCTGTATATTCCAAGTGTTCTGGGAGTCGATAGGGTTTGGTGAAAAACAAACCAAAATGTTACGTATTATTAGGGCTGGAACAGAATATTCGTTCGATGGGTTGGTATTTGATTTTCAAATTTGGGATTCGAATATTCGTTGTTGTTTTTCCGCACACACCTGGCATCCCCCTCGAAGCGGTTCTCATTCGCGCTTGCATATGTTTACATTATAAAATCTGGCGAAATGCAATACTATTTTTTTCAATTATTTTATAGCCTAGCAGTTTTTAAAGGTGAACTATGTAGGATTTTTGCAGTAAAATATCCAGAAACCACTAGGCCAGTGTTATATATTTTGTTCAGTTGAGTACTTAGAATATCCCAAATGTTTCCAACTATTTTTAAATCGTGAGAAATTGCTATTTTAACCAAGGAACCGGGACGTGTGAGGGAGTCGCCTGTCGATTGCGTCATATCTGCGTCACCCTCGGTTTCCGGTTTTATTCAGTGAAACACTTTACTCTCACTGCAGTGTGAACAAGTGTCATAGCAGCCGCCGAGTGAACGCCATAACTTCCTTTTCAACACACTCAGATATATCTAATACGATAAACAGAGTTGCGTTACCTCACTCATGACTGGAAAAGAGGAAGTGGCGCCGGCAACCGTGTCATAATAAAAGTCCCGCCGGCGACTATGCCATAATAACAGTCCCGCTCTTCAATCGCTCCAGCGGCCTTGCTCAGCTCCACAACACTCGGTCCTGCTCTGCTTCACTACAGTAATGTTAATAATCGCATACATGAACATGATTTCTGCCCGAGTCCTATCCTGACTGTTTTCCACCGGCTGTGAGGTGAAGACCACATGTCCCAAGATTCTGCGCTCAAACGTGGCGTCATCAAACTACGCCTTTGTTTTGAACAGGCGACCTCTAGTGGACGGAAAAGTTACATAGTGTAGCTTTAATAGGATGGACAGTTGAATAGGAATCCAACCTCATTATACTTAATATATATATATTTGCTTCTTCGTGTTCCCTGCAACAGAGTATTCTCTGTCTAGAGCGCACAACTGCATGAGCTTATATGGAAGAAGCGCACGCCTGAGCTTTCAGTTTGGGTTAATCTGCGTTGGTTTGACTTTGTGGAAAATGGAATAATATAATCAAAATGTATTATCCTTTTTACCCGTTAGGGATGTGGCGGTGTGAAAATGTTCCCTCACCGTCACATTGCAGTGCTTGTGCTCTGAGCGGCTGTGAACGAATGCAGCCGTGCGCAGTTTACTTTCGGTTTGCCAATTTGGGTTGCGGTTTTCTTGAATTGTGGGTTCATTAGCCTATTATACTTAATGAAAAATACAACAACAAAACAGTACAATGACAAACTCCCTTAAATAGGCGCTTTTACATTTCGCTTTGAAACCCCATCTTCCGCGATCATCTTGTCTGTCAGCTCCTCACTCTCGTGATGAATGAGATCTGACTCCTGCTGCAGTTTGTGCTGCGACTCTCGTTCAGCTCACACGGCACGTTCAGTTTTTAATTGTAGTTAATCTGTTCTCTAACTGAAATGATTTTTACTACTATACTATGTGTTTTGTATCACTACTAGTTCAGTGTCCGTTCTCGGAGCATATAAGCCCTGCCCCCGTGATTCCTGCCTTTTATTAGAGAGAAGAATATGTTCAGCCCCTTCCCTCCGAAGCTTCGAATATTCTATGTGGATTACTACCGAAGCTTCGAAGCTCAAAAAATGGTATTTGGATCAGCCCTATGTATTATTTAACGAAAATCCTGACCTTGGCCACTGGTCTTCTGTGCTCGACTGCGCGTTCTTAGCGCCACAGTTCACTCCGACTGGCCCAGAAAAACACACAATCTATGCACTTTCTTCTCTGAGGTTAATATAGCCGGTGTGTTCGTCGTTATAAGAAGTTATCGTGTTTCCCATCTGTCAACTGTCATTCTGACTGTCATCAGTCAAACAAAGTTCCTGTCTGGAGATTCAACTCTTTTTTTGCGATTTCTATGCGTTTGGCTCAGGTTAATCTTGATTTCTTACAATTTGTGTGCTTTTTCTTGGTGAGTCAGAGTGAATAATAGTCTCATGAACACATGCTGAGCACCGAAGACCAACGGCTCTGGATTCTCGTTAAATAATTCATTAAATTTCTGTCTGTTTTTCACCAAACCCTATCGTATATACCCCCCGAACACATGGAAATATATGACATGGGATCATACTTTTGCATCTTTTTTAAAAAGCTTGATACCGGTCGATATTCACTGCCATTCCTTTTGTGGTCTAAAAAAGAAGGGCGTACAGCATTAGAATAACACCAATGTGAGTAAATGAGGACTTCATTTTCATTTTAGTGTGAACTATACCTTTAATTTTAATGAAAATACACAACGTAAATGTTTTTTTGTCACTTGCTTTTGGGTGAAATTGTTCTTGACACGTGTCATGAGATTCACTCACTCACAGATTATGTGCTCTGAGCCTGTTCTTAGATCCATTAGCTTCAATGTATTTCTTCAAGGTAGCTCTAAGGTTAATCTCTGTTAGTTAAAGCTCTTCAGACCCTAACAAAACCTTTGTCTTTCTGACAAAGCTGTGGCTTTACTCCTTGTACTGCATGTGAAAAGTGAATGTTCTTCTGATTTTTTTTTTCTTTTTTCTCCTGCTCACAGAAAAATACCTCAAGCTTCAGATCCTCATTCCCAGAGCCCCCCAGCCAAGCCTGCAGCTGTTCCTGCCTCGCCTTCCTCCATTTCCCAGCATTCCAAACAGAAAGCAGGAAGTCACAACCCGACTTCTCTCAAGACTTCCTTCTACTCTTCCCACGGACCAGGCAAGGAGCCAAACCCACAGAGTTCATCCACCAGCAAGGCTTACGGTCAGTCCGAGAACTCTGCGGGCGGTCAGTCCACAGCTCCATCTTCTAAACTCGGTCGGGCTCCTGCTCAATCGGGCCCCGGTCGGCCCAAGAATCCGGTCGGCCGCCCCAGCAAACAGCAGATGCGTCTCAGGGAAACGGAGCGGACGTCCACGACGGACTCCTCTGCACTGCGCAAACGGAAAGCCTCTTTCCAAGAGTCGGACGCTGTCAGCCCGGACAAGAATTGCATGTCCCAGAACAAGGGGCGGCCCCTCATCAGCAAAACGCCACCGTCAGCCTCTCACGGACAAACTAACGGCTCGCTTTCGCCTGGAAGCAAGCCGCGTCCCCAGCTCACGCCTTCGGATTCCCACACGCCCTCCTCGTGGGCCTTTAAAAGGACTCACCCCCCAGCCCACCATTCGGCGCCGGACGCTGCCCCGCACAGCCGAGGAGTGGACTCAGGACTGCATGGCAGGGTGGCCAGCTTTGATCACAAGGGTTTGGGGAAGAAACGCAAGAGCAGCGGCTCCTCTCCGCCCTCCAAACCCCACCGGCTGCCCACCTCCCCTCATTCCGGCTTCTATCCCTGGAAGGAAAGCAAAGGGGCGGGACTCTCCATAGGAGGGGAAAAGAAACTCAGCACACAAAAGGTGAGCAAATGTTTAGTTTTGTTCATTTTTAATATCGCTTTCCACTCTAACTCTTGAGCTAATACATTTACCAATAAACGTGTACATGTAGGCCAATATTTGCATGCACGAGTTGCACATTGTGCGGACACCATTTTTGTCCAGGCTGTCATACAAAGAAAATACGAACACATGCCAAAAAGAGAGCACCAATGAAATCTGAATAACTGATTATGCTGTAGTCATTGAATGCTTTTGTTTTTCTATGCATTTTTTTTATTCTATGCATAACCTGTTGCTGTATTTTACCCATTTTTTGCCAAATCATTTTGATTTTAAACCAAGTTTAGTGTTTAGCTCTACCCTCGTATTTAAAAAATATAAAATATTTTCCTCATATTTTGATGGATTAATCAAACGTGTAGGGTTAGGGTGCAATTCGGTTAATTCCTCTTTCTGTTGTTTCAACATCATGTACAAATTCTGAAGTTTTCATAATGAATAAGTGTACTAGTAATTATGTCGATATCTACAGATTTCTCTTGCAAAAATACATTATGATGATAAAGTTTTTTTCCAATAAATGCTGTTTTTTTTTTTTTTTTACTTTCTATTCATCAAAGGATCCATAACCATAGAGTGCAACTATTTTCAACATTTGATAAGAAATGTTTCTTGAGCAGCAAATCAGCATATTAGAATGATTTCTGAAGGATCATGTGACTGAAAACTGGAGTAATGGTGCTGAAAATTCACAGGTTAAATTACATTTTAAAATATTCAAGTATAAAACAAGAGACTTGCTTGCATATGCAATATTGGGTATACTAGGTTTTATCATATTAATTGTTTTGTCTTCTTTTTCTGCAGCCAAAACTGCACCACTGAGAGTGCCAGCCTTACAAGCCACTAAAAGAGCGAGCCCTACGAACTCTACCATATAGAACTATGGACGCAGGACTCCGGATGTTTGAATTGTGTATGCGTGTGTGCGCATGTTTAGCTACTATGAATGTCTGTCTGTCTGTGTGTATGTATGTGGACGTGTATGAAACAAGATGGGGGAGTGAATTTCTCTGTGAATTCAGAAAATACCTCAGAATCTACTGAATAATGCTGCTACGTAAATGTTGTTTATAAAATGGATTAAAATATTCTTTATACTCAGCACTATGTCTGTCTATTTCACACAATGTTTTGTTTAAAAAGACTTAAATTAAATTATGTAAGTACATGTGTATACACACAAATGTATACATTATATATGCATGTATACACAAACATGTACTGTATACATCGATACACACAAACATACATTGTGTACATGTTTGTGTATACGGGATGTATATGTAGGTGTGAATGTATACACACAAACATATACATTGTATATGTATGTATATAATATTTATTTTTTATAAGCTCATATGTCTTTGCAAGTCTTTTTAACACCACTGAATGAAATGTATATATGCATGTTTTGGTTAGTTATTGGCCCTAAAATTTAATCGTCTTGAATGTACTTTTTAAAAAATGTAATCTCTATAAATTTTTATCCATATCCAGTGACCATGAAACACTGGAAAAATAATGGAAACGCCTTTTCTGCCAAGGGTACAAAAATGGCCAAAGTTGGTTGTGTGAAAACGGGTTCCCGTTTTCTCCTGCTTTGTTTTTCTCACTTTTGAATGTCTTGCGCATCCATTACACTGGCAGAAGCTTAGCTCATGAATATTAAGTAGATTACTGTTACGTATCATTTTGAATATTAAATAGGCTATGCCGACGTTCCTCGGCTACTGTCCTATGGCGAACGCTCGTCTCATGAATAATAATGAGGCAATTCTCGCGTTGCTTGGTAACCTTCCAATCGCAGCTGCGTGGCTCCTGAATATTAAGAGGCAATCCTTTACCGTAGTAGGATCCCTATCCAGGAAATGCTGTCAAACCACCAAACAGGAATAACAGCTTTCCTACCGCAAGTGTCTATTTAAAACCGTGAGAGTTGAAATGTTATGCGTTTCGGCTCTCAAAGCCCCGGATAAATGTGGTTTTGTGACGCTCTGTGGGAATGACACTTGAAATACATTTTCTGTTGTGTAGTTCGGGCTTATATGTTGATATCTAAGTGAGTTTCTCGGGAATGCCGGTCGGGATGCGCTCGTCTTCGGATGTGGAGTACAGCGCGGTTGGAGAGGGGCTCGGAATGCGGGACTTCTGGCTCTATGTGTGGATGCGCAGATTGTCTGTGGTCGCTGCGCACACCATTTCACTCGGCCTGTTCATTATCATATCCATACTGTCCAGACCAGGAACAAGTGAGTTATTTCACTTCTTTTGACTATATTTACATATGTGATGCATACATACAGATGAGGCTAGTCTGTGGCAGTACCATGGTGATGCTGCCTTCACGTGCTATCGGAAATTTGGTCATTCCGACTTCTGAAGTCGTGATTACGAGCTCATTGCATTCAAGTTTCAAAATGTGAGGGCGTTCATGTGCAATTTTTACCTAGGAAACTCGTATTTACGATAATTCCGAGAGCACGTGAAGGCAGCATTATGACATGTAGGTGGTACAAAAAAGCGAAACATGTCCAAGAATTTGGTAACGTTAGTACTATGGTTAAAAAGTTTTAAGTAAAAAAAATTACATGACACGTAAAGTTCCTGAGTAGTAATAGCTACATATTTAGACCTTGTTTGAAGAATATGAGTGTAGGAATGAAAGTGCCATGTCGTTTCTACACCGAAAGTAGACATTTCCACAACACAAAAAGAAGTACCTTGTTTACCATAGTAGTACTGCGTTTTGGAAGTGCACTGTTGTATTTTTATATTAAATATTTAAATATATTGGAGTGTGTAAATATTAACCATTCACTACCATGGTATATCTCAAAGTACATTGATATTATTAAGATGTTTTTGGACATTTTACCATGTTTTTAAAGATGTATTCTTTGATATACCAAATTGAAGAACCGTGTAAATACTATGATAAACATGAAAATATATTTTTTCTTTGACATGCATGGTGATTCTATAGCTGGAACATGAACTAATTATGTTAAGCTTATGTAAGGTTTGGTATTGATGAAATAAAAATGAATATATAATGTTTAAATATGTTTTTAAATATCATGCTGTGTTGATTTATTTCAGGTCTCTTCTCTTGGCATCCTGTCTGCATGTCACTTGGGGTATGTTTTTGTATATTCAAATACACAAGATATACTATTCATTATGTTTTAGCCATATACAAATATTTATTTTTATAGTCACTCCTGCAGTTCTTAATAATGCAGTGTCTCATTGACATTCAGCCTCTCAGGGAATGAATAAAATATGTCTTGTTAATAATGAATAGAGTGTGATGAAACACAAAGACAATGGAATAAGCCTCAGCTGCTTTACCATGAGTGTCTGATTACACTGACCTTGATGACAAACATAACACATTCACTTCTCTACTAAAAATCACCTGACAGAGGTCGTTCTCAGAATCTGACCCAAGTACAGTTAAGTAATAGTCGATTTTTTTCCTCCTCTTTACAGAAGAGTCAATAAGTCATCATATATTTTAGTAATCATCATAAATTGGGTATCAATCAAAATCTTAAACACTCAAAATTCAACGTTGCTGTAAAAACAAAACATTATTTCAAATAAATGCTTTCGAACTTTCTATTAATTAAAGAATCCTGAAAAAAATGTATCACCATTTCCTTTTAGCAGCACAACAGTTTTCGACCTTGATGATAATCAGAAATGTTTCTTGAGCAGCAAATCAGCACATTAGAATGATTTCTGAAGGATCGTGTGACACGTAATGATGCTGAAAATTACTATGTAAGATTTTTGCAGTAAAATATCCAAAAACCACTAGGCCAGTGTTATATATTTTGTACTTAGAATATCGCAAATGTTTCCAACTATTTGTAAATTGTGACAAATTGCTATTTTAACCATAGACTGTAAAAAAAATATGGACGTAGTGTCCGTGACGTCACCCATAGGATTCTGATGGGCAAAAAGGTGGGACGTGGGCGGAGCTTAAGTGACGCAATGACTAACAGACAGCAGACAAATGGCTATACACCTGTCACTCGAAGTGGCCACGCCCTTAATTATGCATAACTTTAATGCTTTATATAATGTAAACCAATGAGTTATTAAAAAATTCACCCCCCTCACAGTCGTCATGAAGGGCAAAATTAGCCGTATAGACCAAAACCACAATTTGTACCAGGCTGTAAACATGTTTTTAATCTGCTGTAAAGTTGGGCATTTTAACATGGGGCTCAATGAGATTCTGCTCCCTTCTGGAGTCTGTCTCTAGTGGCCAGTCGATGAATTGCAGTTTAAGTCACTTCCGTATTGGCTTCAAGAGAAACTGCGTGAGGTTGCCGCTTGATTTTAACCAAGGAACCGGGACGTGTGAGCTATGCGTTTGAGGGAGTCGCCTGTCGATTGCGTCATTTCTGCGTTACCCTCGGTTACCGGTTTTATTTAGCAGAAATGCTTTACTCTCATTGCAGTTTGAACAAGTGTCATAGCAGCCGCCGAGTGAACGCCATAACTTCCTTTTTTCAACACACTCAGATATATCTAATACGATAAACAGAGTTGCGTTACCTCATACTCATGACTGGAAAAGTGGAAGTGGCGCCGGCGACCGTGTCATAATAAAAGTCCCGTCGGCGACTATGCCATAATAACAGTACCGCTCTTCAATCGCTCCAGCGGCCTTGCTCAGCTCCACAACACTCGGTCCTGCTCTGCTTCAGACTACAGTAATGTTAATAATCGCATACATGAACATGATTTCTGCCCTGAGTCCTGTCCTGACTCTTTTCCACCGGCTGTGAGGTGAAGACCACATGTCCCAAGATTCTGCGCTCAAACGTGGCGTCATCAAACTACGCCTTTGTTTTGAACAGGCGACCTCTAGTGGACGGAAAAGTTACATAGTGCAGCTTTAAACAAATGCAGCCTTGGGTAGCGTAAGAGACTTCTTTCAAAAACATTAAAAACAAACTTTTGAGTGGTATTGTATATTGAACTCTTTCAAAAAAACAAAAAAAAAGCAGGAAAATATGTGTTTTACGTGACTAAACGTGTCCTCTTTTCTCTCCCGTCTTAGTTTTGCCTGTGCATGACAGAAGGGATCCTGCTTTTTTCCGCCGAGGGCAGCCCGTTCTGCTTCAAATCCCGTAAATGGAAGGTCCGCCTGCACTGGTTCTTTCAGGCCCTGCTGCTGGTGTGTGGAGCTACAGGATTCGGCTTCATGGTGGCCAGTAAGAACATAAAGGAGCATTGGCACTTCACTTCCTGGCACAGCCTGCTGGGAGTCACCACGATGGCTGCTACTGTGCTGCAGGCGATGTGTGGCGTCTTACTCCTGTTCCCCAAACTCATCAGCAGTTACTCGTTTCCTCGGTGGAGACTGTATCATGCCACCTGTGGCCTGGTGGCTTACCTGCTGGCCACCGTCACGGTCATGTCAGCCATGTTTACAGACTGGTTTCAGGCCTTGGTCACAGGCACAATCTGGTATATCTTCCTCCTACTCCCACTTTTTCCCGCCTTAGTGGTGATGAACCAAATCACCAGTGCCTTTCTGCCCAAAAAGAAGATTACTAGTTGAAAACTAAATTCCTACGAATAACTTATAAAATGTCTATATGCACACAAAAGGTTCCTAAATGCATCACTGTTTTTAAATCACACTCATCATCATGGCCAAGCATATATATATATATATATATATATATATATATATATATATATATATATATATATATATATATATATATATATATATATATATATATATATATATATATATATATATATATATATATATATATATAATCATATGACAACTCTCGGAATAGACTTAAACAGCATTTATTAATAAGAATGGTGTGCTTAGTCTTGGCGGACTAGATCTGCTACGCTGCTGCATGAGTGACGGCTACTGCTGAAACTTTGCGCAAAAAGCTGCTGCAAAGAAAGTAGGGAGAACCAAATCTAGGCAGGTGGTGCTGGGGAAGGTGGAGGGCTAGAAAAATTCACATGGCACAATGCACTGGGTTGAGCCGGTTCGGGACGGAAATAAATAGATTACGTTGATAGAATAACAACCATAGACTGTAAAAAAAATATGGATGTAGTGTCCCTGACGTCACCAAAGTATTTTTCATTGTCAGTTCATGTTAACTAATGTAGGTAACTAATGCTAACAAACGAAACCTTATTGTAAATTGTTACTAGCTTAAAAACAATAGGTGTACAAATTCTTTTCAGTTGGCATACACATAAGAGCATTTTCACATCACTTTTTGCCTTTATAAGTCCCAATTTGTTCCTCACTTTTGACGTAGGAGGAAATCCCTGGAATTTAGGATCAAATTTGAATCGTGCATTTTTATAAATGAGGCCCCTGGACTTTAGAAACTTCAGAAACCGCATGAAACAGCACTACTCTGAGGATGTGATGACGTATGATTCCTATTTTAAAGCAGCACTTTTTGACATTTTAAATGAGGTACATAAGATGTTGGCCCTGTCCCAAATGGCACACTTTATGTGTACTTGCAGTCTTTTGCAGTTACTCCTGTTGGTGTTGGTCAGCGCTTGTTTGTTTGTCAGGTCGTGGAATGTCTGTAATCTGGTGATTGTTCGCATTGGTCGGCGTCTGTTGGTGCAGTGTTAACAAGCAGTTGAGATCGGAGCTGCAGTAATACTAATCATAGATATCCATAATAAAGGCTAGATGTCTTACGGCGGAGTCTCTAACATCATCACTGGCGGCCATCTTGTCACAGGCAAGCTTTCTGGCGGGCTCTGTGGTACCTGATGTAAGGTGAGTGATCTGAGAGATCTCGCTGAAATCTTGACGGATTTACAAATGGTTTGGTTTCTTACAAACGTTATTAACGTGGCTATAATCCTGGATGCTTGAACAAATTATGAATAATTAGTCATAAGTATGCAGTGTCATAACTACATCTCTGACGTTTATAACAGACCAAACAGTTTGAAAATCGGTCGAAAATTGAGCAAGTTATGGTTATTTAAAAAGTACATGCACCATTAAAACACAATGTTACGAGTGAGCGAGCTGACTGTGACAAGATGGCCACCAGGTGCGGACGCCGACCTCCATTGGCCAGCAGCGCGGACGAGACATCTATTTATTATGTATATCTATGATACTAACAGCCTAGAAAAGGCTGTTTAGTTCTACATAAGATAGAACAACTATAAATGTTCATCCAAACCAGTAGGTGTCACTGTGAAGTCCAAAACCACTGTTGTGTTAAATAAGTAAAGGCAGCGAAAATAGAAATTTTTGCATCCTTGAAGAGCACTTTCAGTTGAAGGGGGTTGATCGTAGGGTCATTCCCTCGAAAGTGAGCATCTAAAGGCGGTTAGCGAAGTGTATATATTTTAATTAAGTAAATTTGCAGTTTGTAACCACGCAATCCTGCGTGTCCTCGTGATTTATTTTAAAATGAGTATTTGCTCTCATAAACCCAAGGACTATGCACTGAAAATATTGAGCATATTTTCAATATTTACATAATTCTTGTTAAAATATAAAATAATGTTTTACCTTCATAATGAGCATGTACCGATGCTCATTTTCTAATGGTATGCTGACTACTGATATTTTGTTATTAAGGACATGCTTGAACATTGTAAATGAGTGATTCTATATTTGCATATTTTAACCTAATGCAAGTTTATGTGTTTTCATGTTTTTACTATGCACTGCTAAATAGGGAGCCTTGTGGCACTCTGGGAAAATGAACAAAATGGCATTTGCTTTGCAAGAATATGCTTAATGTATTACAGTAAACGTGCAAATGTTATAGGTAAATCAATGCCGTGTTCTTCTCTTATTTTAACCCCGTCCTTGTGAGTTTTGCTTTATTTTAGAGAGCTGTAGTTTAGATTGTTCATCTTGCAGACTTTCAAATTAGTTATTTAGATTTTTTTTTTCTTTGTATGGACTGCAATGAGGAAAATTTGCCTACATTAACTACTACCCAATATTTATTTTTATTATGGCTGATGACAAATATGTTTTCTGTGTTATTTTAAGAAAACCATGTTAGCTTCAGTCTAAATATAAGCCCTAGTATTATCTGCATCCAATATCGACCAAAAAACACCCTTTAAAAATGATAATAGCTACTGTTATATTGTGCATATTTAGTCTGGACAGTAAAATGAGCAAATGAATGTGTTCATCTGATGCTTAGTTCAAAGCTTTATTTGTAAAGTCCGTATCTTTGTATTTCTTTGCATTATGTGGCACATAACTAACTAGAGATTATTTGTTGGTCTCTTGTGTTTATATATGTCTGTATTATTTATGGGCTGCATTCTAACAAACACTAGACTAGTATAACGGTTATGTGCAGTGTTACGTTTAATCCAGACTGTTTACTCTATTGATTTGACACTGCAAGTTTCTGTTGAGCGTATTGGTTTTTTTAATGCTGTTTTATGCAACTGCACAATGTGGTCAGGTTATAAGATTTTAAAAGTATGCTCCTATGAATGTAGAATACATTGACTCAGGGTTGTCTATAAATGATTGGCATATCAACTACAGATTATATATACATGAGTATTTTACTCTATACTGTATGAAATGCATTTGAGGGTTGGTGTGATCTTTCGTAAATGATTGTTTCTACTCAATGCTTTGTCGATTTCAATTAAACAAGCATCATTTACAAAAAGACTTGTCACATGTTTTATCTGCTGATGTCATACTTATTATAATGAAAAACTAATTTGCTGTTTATACTTATTTATACAAAGTAAATACACAAACTTTCCCATGATTTATTTGACATTGCATTCATCAGATTTATACACAGATGTAGAAATGAAATGTTAAAGGGATAGTTCATCCAACAATGAAAATTAGCCCATGATTTACTCACCCTCAAGTCATCCTGGGTGTATATGACATTCTTCTTTCAGACGAATACAATCAGTGTTATTTAAAAAATCCAAGCTTTGTAATGGAAGCCCAAAATTTGAAGCCCAAAAAAGTGCATCCATCCATTATAAAAGTGCTCCACACAGCTCCAGGGGGTTAAGACAGGCCTTCTGAAGCGAAACGATTGGTTTGTGTAAGAAAAATATCTATATTTAACATTATAAAGTAAAATATTACTTCCGTATTCAACGTAACTGGCATAACCATGATGTCAGACGTAGCATTTTGAACTGCGACTGTTACACTTTCTTCATAAATTATGTACGGAAGGCGCGGTCCGCCGGAAGCTAGATATTTTACTTTATAAAGTTTTAAATATGGATATTTTTCTTACAAAAAACCCATCAATTCGCTTCAGAAGGCCTTTATTAACCCCCCAGAGTTATATGATGGATAGATGCACTTTTATGGCCTTCAAATTTTGGGCTGCCATTATAAAGCTTGGAAGAGCCAGGACATTTTTAATATATTATGATTGTATTCATCTGAAAGAAGAAAGTCATATACACCTAGGATGGCTTGAGGGTGAGTAAATCATGGGCTAATTTTCATTTTTGGCTGAACTATCCCATTAAACAGTCAGCTTGGTCACAAAATATTTTTTATAAGTTATTTTTAGCAGGAAATCAAGAATACACTTGATTTAAATAGACACTCCGTATGGAATAGTAAAGCATTTTGAAATGGTCCAGTCTCATTTCCCATCAGAAAAACAAAAATCTTCTCTGAATATGATGCTTGATTGGAGGTAGATACTGTGTTGGACAACACATTCAAAGTGTTTTTGCTTTTAAAACCAGTTTGTGCTTGTCAGAACAGGTTCAAATAAATAAATATAGACCCCAAGAACATCCTAGTTCATACTGCAGTGAAATCAAAACAGATTCCGACTGTACTGAAGACAGACGTCATCTTGAGCTATTTTTAACATGGATTTTGAATGCTTGTGTACGCATAGCCTCTTCCAGGAGAGGAAAACAAACCAAGTGATCCAGAGACTGAAGCCTGCGTTCATTAAAAATCGTGCATTCATGTACAAAAAAAAAAGAAAAAATCACATGAAGTCTAAAGCCTTTAGTACTTTGTGTAATCCAGTGAACATCAGCATGCCCTCTCAAAGAAAAATCCTGATCATCATAAGCCCATGTGCTTCACTGACCCTCTTCACAGATGAGCGTGACTGTGCCGTTCAGTAGATCGTCCATGCTCACGGCCACGATCCCAGAGCCGCTGGGAGTTTCCTGTTGATCACCCAGAGCGACGAACACCTGCGGTGACCCCTCAATCCGGGATTGGTCGAGGCTAATCACTTGCTCCGCCTCTTGGCCGGCTGTATCCTCACACTGAATCACCTGGAGAGTTGAGAAAACCTCAATAAAGCTGGAAGAACTGTGTAGTGAAATATGATTTAAGGCAGGACACAACATTCTTTTTTTCAGGCACTGATCAATTTTGCGATTTTGGGCTATTTTGTTTCCGTAACTTATCTTCTTTCAGACTAGTGGGAATCCAACATACACATTTAAGTGTTTATTTAATTGCACTTTATCTATTTGCATCTGTAAATTTAAAGGTGCAGTGTGTAATATGTATGAGGCTCTATTGACAGAAATGCAATATAATATAAAGTACATAACTCTGTTTTCAGTGGTGTATAAAGACCTTACATAATGAACTGTTATGTTTATATTACATTAGAATGAGCCGTTTCTATCTACACACACCGCGGGTCCCCTTACAGTGAAATCGCCATTTTGCACAGCCATGTTTCTACAGTAGCCCTAAACGGACAAATTTCTCTACAGAGCGCTAGTCACTCTCTGCTGTCTCAGAAGACGCCATTTTTGTCCTGTGTCAACCACCTTAGCTTCTCTATGTGCTTCGAAAGGGAGGGGTGAGCAGTGGGCGGTTGCAATTCACAACCTCACCACTAGATACCGCTAAAATTCACACACTGTACCTTTAATAAATTACTATGCAAATCTTTAAAGGACCTTTTTTCCCTTTTTTCTGGCCTCAATTTAAGTAGCACTTAATATACAGCAGTAATTCCAGGTTTATTGCTATCAATTTCTTTAGATTTTTACAGAGAACACATATTTTTGAACTTTTTTTTCTGGCTGTTGACAGTATTTTCAGTGATAATAGATGCCCTACTCTATGTCAACAAAATGAAGAGTGCAATAATCAAATGATTCAGATTGAGATTTCTGCTGATTAGTGTATATTTAATTAGATAATGAATAATTTGCATATTTAAATATAACATATCAGAAAACTAGTAATACAAGTTTAGTAAAAACAATGTTGTGTCTTGGCTTAACCATAGCAAATATAAGTATATTGGACATTTCATGGAAAACAGTATGATCCTGATATAAAGGTTTTGATGTAATATGCTTAAACTACATAAATAATATGTATTGCGATTGATCAAATGGGGACAGAATGGTGATATTTATTCATTAAACCTTTGACCCTATTCACCTGTTGTGTTTTGCAACTATCTTTTAAGTTAAATAGACACAATATGTTGGGCATTTGGTGTGAAACCTTGACTAATATTACAAGTGCACCTCTCTTTTTTCACATGTCTCCACACTTGATTTGATCCCTTTTTGGCAAAGAAGTTTCACTAATGCAGGCTGCCACCTCCATAGTTTATCCTGCACAAACTTGTTTGTTTAAAGCATGTTTTGCCTCGGTTAGCCCTGTTGTTTTGAGTATTTAACGGCTCGCTGCACCATGGTGTCGTGTCAGCAGCTTTCAAAATGGCTGCTGTTACACCTGTACCTAAAAAGACTAATGTTGATTTGGACAATTTCAATAATTACCATCCCATTTCTAATCTCCCCTTCTTAGTCAAAATTCTTGAGCGAACTGTGGCATCGCAATTGTTTACAATTGTTTAACTTGTTTACAATGTTGGGTGGACAACATTGGCTCAGTCAGATTTGGTGTTCCCCAGGGATCGCCTCTGAGTCCATTAATCTTTAGCATGTATATTTTACCTATTGGTCAGCTCCTTAGAACTCTGGGACTCAAGTGTCACTTGTATGCAGATGATACCCAGATTTACATTCACTCAAAATCAGGTGATCATGCGGCTATTGCCGTTTCTGGAACACTGCATTTCTGAGATAAAAATATGGGATAGTTCACCAAAAAATGAATATTAGCCCATGATTTCTCACCGTCAAGCCATCCTAGGTGTATATGACATTTTTCTTTCAGACGAATACAATCAGTTACATTAAAAAATGTCCTATTTAATCCAAGCTTTATAATGGCAGTGAATGGGAGCCCAAAATTTGAAACCCAAAAAAGTGCATCCATCCATTATATAAGTAATCCATATGGCTCCAGGAGGTTAATAAAGGCCGTCTGAAGCGAATCGATGGCTTAGTGTAAGAATAATATCTATATTTAACACGTTATAAAGTAAAATATCTAGCCTCCGGCAGACCGCCTTCCACATTCAACTTTCGCAGAAAGTGTAACGCCTTTCGCAGTTCAAAACACTTACGCTACGTCGACGTCATCGTTGCCAGTTACGCTTTTTCCGTAAGTGGAATATGGAAGACAGAAGAATTTCATATACACCTAGGATGGCTTGAGGGTGAGTAAATCATGGGCTAATTTTCCTTTTTGGGTGAACTAACTCTTTAACAGTGATAAGACAGAGGTGATGCTTTTTGGTTCAACCCACCAGGTAGGGCTGTAACGATTTGTCCAAAAATAAAAACCTTGATTAACTGAACATTTTACCTCGATTACGATTAATGAACGAGTATTTTGCTTTGTTTTTTTTTGCCTTCGTAAGGTTTTTGAGTAAGTTCCTGATAAGGATTGTACTGTAAATATGTTCTACTATTAAATGTGTTTTGTTTTTTTTTATGCAAAAGTGCATTTCTTTGTGATTTTAAAACACTTGAAGGAAACAGTTGTCTTTCAGCAGTTATTGTCTATGGGGCAGATTTCTGTTTGTTGTACATCAGATAGGCTACAGATAAATTAACACAGTAGGCCTACATTACATTTATTTGAATGCATTTATGAGAGAGTGATTGTGTGTGTGAATTACTCATACTGTCTCTATTCATTATGAAGCTGTGGTTTGTACTTACTTCAAAGGTATTAAAATATATGCCTATAACGGTTGAGTTTCTAAGCTACTTTAGTGACTTTGCTTTAGTCACAGGACAGCGTTGACACTGCGTTTCTGCGCTCGTCGCTGCGCGCGATCTTCACGTGATGTGTGAGCTTCTGTCTGAGTGTTCGTTTGTCACAATATATCAGGCATTAGTTCAACATAACACACATCTGATGGTCGAAACTCGCTTTAATGTTCAAACTGGCAGGGTTTAAAACACATACAAATGACAAAGCTTTGTGAGGACGCAGGTGAAAGAGGTCTGCCTTCAGGGCGCGCGTTGTCAGAGATGCGACTCGGCTCGGCTCTCTGTCACAGAAAGATTGTTTTTGAATAGTGCACAATCGCTTTAAATGTTGAAACTGGCAAGCCTTTAAACGCATGTACTTGACAAACTTTATGAGCACGAAAGTGAAAGCGATCTGGCTTCGCGGCTTGCGCGCGCCGTCTGTGTGTGTGCGTGTGTGGCGGTGGCAGCGCGTAGGCTATAAGAACGGCAATTGACTGACCTGTATACTATAAACTGTGTAAAACATGCAGTTACTATAGTGATTCTGGGCATCTATAAACACAGATAACTGCTCCTGCATCTCTTGTGTGCCTTCAAACTGCACTTGATGTGACTGACGGGGCGGAGTCACGTGAAAACCGAAATAACCGACATAGGAAAAATACGTCGGTTAGAGGTTCTGAATGTCGGTTTCGGTTATTTTTCGATTAATCGTACAGCCCTACCACCAGGTGTGTAAAGCCAGATCTTTAACACTTAATGTAGATGGCTCTGTCTTGGAGTTAAAATTTTATTATTTTTGAAGCTCACTTAAAGGAACGCGCTGACTTTTTGGGACTTTATCTTATTCATCGTATCCCCCAGAGTTAGATAAGTCCATACATACCATTCTCATCTCTGTGTGTGCCATAACTCTGTCTGACGCACCCACCGCTAGCCTAGCTAAGCACAAAGACTGGAGGTAAACGGCTCCAGCTAGCCTACTGCTCAATAAGTGACAAAATAACGGCAATATTTTCCTATTTACATGTTGTGATGTGTAGAGTTACATCGTGTACTAAGACCAACGGAAAATGAAAAGTTGATATCATGCAGTGCCTGAAAATAGGCTAACTTCCGTCAACATAACCAATGTGACAACCTGCTTGAACAGAGAGCATACTGGGGACTATTTTCAGGCGCTGTGTAATATCATTGCGCCGCTGCACTCATGGTACGGCACAAAGTTCCTTGATCATTATGCAGGAATGAGAGTATAGTCCTAGCCATATCGATCTAGAAAAACGAAACTTTTCATTTTCCATCGGTCTTAGTACACGATGTAACTATACCGAGCACAACATGTAAATAGGAAAATGTTAGCATTATTTTGTCACTTATTGAGCAGTAGGCTAGCTGGAGCCATTTACCTCCAGTCTTTGTGCTAAGCTAGGCTAGCGGTGGGTGTGTCAGACAGAGTTATGGCACGCACAGAGATGAGAATGGTATGTATGGACTTCTCTAACTCTGGGGGATACGATGAATAAGCCAAAGTCCCAAAAAGTCGGCGTGTTCTTTAACATTTGACCCTCCTGTCCATAACAGTTAAAACATAATTTTTTTTAATCTCAGGAATATTGCAAGATTGCGCCCCATGTTATAATTTTCTGTGGCAGAAAAATGTATAAATACATTTGTTTTCTCTCGTATTGATTATTGCAATGCTTTGCTTGCAGGTGTCTCGAAAACTACCCTAAATAAATTGCAATATGTCCAAAATTCAGCTGCTAGAATCCTGATAGGTCCAAGTATAGAGAGAACATCACTCCTGTTTTAGAATCTCTACACTGGCTCCCTGTCAGGTTTCATATAAATTAAAAAATTCTGAGGCTTACTTATAAGGCCTTGCATGGTCTGGCACCACATTATTTCTCTGAACTCTTAACTGTTTACACTCACTCTAAGGTGTGATGTCCACTCCTCTGACTCTGGCCTTCTGACTGTTCCCTCAACTCGCCTAAGCTCTATGGGTGACAGGGCTTTTTCTTCCTTTGCTCCAAAACTCTGGAGCTCTCTTCCGTATGAGATTAGACATGCTGAATCCTTTAGTGTTTTTAAATCCCTTCTTAAAACTCACTTTTTTAGACTTGCTTATATGTGATTTTGTAGTTTTTTAGTATATTGTTGTGTATTGTTTCTCTTTTTACCTTTACATTGTGTTCTTTTTTGTAAAGCGCATTGAGAAGCAGCATTTAAAGGTGTTATACAAAATAAAGAGTATTATTATTAAATGTATATTAAAGGAAATTGCTATACAAGAGTAAATTATAGTCCTTTAAACTTTAGATGCACTGCAGATGAAATAAATGCAAATTTTCAAATTTCGACATGGGTCATTGTGGGAGTTTTGGGGCGTCACCGTTTGAGAACTGGAGGCCTGTGTCTGTGCTTCCTCTTGCATGAGCTGCAGGTGCTTGGACAGGAAGTGCTGCTGGAACTCGGGCTCTGAGAGGAAGTGGAGAGAGCAGACCATACAGCTGAACACAGAGCTGGCCTGACTCGACTGTCCGCTGCAGACGTGCTGCTGCAGCTCCTGCTCGCTCGTCAGAGTGCTGTCACAGTTCACACACTTCCACACGTGCACTTCTGAACAACACACACACACACACACACACACACACACACACACACACACACACACACACACACACACACACACACACACACACACACACACACACACACACACACACACACACACACACACACACACACACACACACACACACACACACACACACACACACACACACACACACACACACACACACACACACACACACAATCAATACTAGTACATAATGAAGAGTAACAGTAGCAATGGTTAGTTAATACAAGCTCAGTGGTCATTCCTTACCTGTGTGATTGGTTATCTGGTGTTTTAACAGACTATTTCGGTTGCTAAATGTCTTGTCACACTTGTCACACTGCAGCAGAGATCTGATGGGTTTGTTGCCCTGGGCAGAGGCGGTCTCAGGGTGGGCAGTGCGATTGTGGTACCACAGACCGGAGAGCGTCTGAAACGGAAGAAATAGAAACTAAATCTTTTCAAATCAATTTTTGATTAGTGTGCTTGTACTGTCCTTATTTACTGACCTTGTGTGTGGTAAAATAAATAATTAAAATTTTATATTATATTTTATAAATATTACAATTATTAATAAAACAAAATTCTATTCTATTCTATTCATCAAATAATATCAGAAAAATGTTTCTTGAGATTAGAGACTAGAATGATTTCTGTAGGATCATGTGACACTGAAGACTGGAGTAATGATGCTGAAAATTCAGCTTTGATCATAGAAATAAATTACAATTTAAAATGTATCAAAAAAATATTTCACAATATTACTGTTTTTACTGTATTTTTGATCAAATAATTGCAGCCTTGGTGAGCATAAGATTAAAAAAAAAAAATTTGAACAGCAGTGTATATTAAATTATATTAATTATATTATAGTTTTGCTTGAAAAGTGTGCCTGTCTTTATTTAAAGGGGTACTTCACCCCTGGAAAGATGAATGTGAATTTAAATTGGGTCATTTATGTAGTAGAAATGTGAAATTATTTTAGAAGTTGGTGCCTTCTAGACTGAGAAAAGCAGTTTGTCATTGTACCATTTTGTTTGTTGTGTTTTCACGAACGCACAATTCAAGCAACCCGCCCCCGAATTGGCGCTAATTCAAAACTGAAACTAAAATGAGCATGGCCGCATTGTCGTTCGTTCATTCACGGTGCATGTCCAGTCTGGCGCGTTTTCAGTTCATGCCTATGAAGCTTAATGGGTTAGTTCCCCCAAAACTGAAAATTCTGTCATTAATGACTTACCATCATGTCGTTCGACACCCGTTCATCTTCGGAACACAAATGAAGATATTTTAGTTGAAATCCGATGGATCAGAAAGGCCTCCATTGGCACAATGGCACGGTTCACTCTCAAGACCCATAAAAGGTACTAAAGACGTCGTTACAAAGTCCATCTCACTACAGTGGTTCTACAATAACTTTATGAAGCGACGAGAATAGTTTTTGTGCGCAAAAAACCCTAAATAACGACTTATATAGTGATGACCGATTTCAAAACACTGCATCATGAAGCTTCGAAGCGTTATGAATCAGTGAGTCGAATCATGATTCGGATCGCGTGTCAAACCGCCAAACTGCTGAAATCCTGTGACTTTGGCGATTCAAACCGCTGAATCGACTCGCTGATTCATAACGCTTCGAAGCTTCATGATGCCGTGTTTTGAAATCTGTCATCACTTTGTAAGTCGTTATTTAGGGGTTTTTTTCGCACAAAAACTATTCTCGTCGCTTCATAAAGTTATTGTAGAACCAAAGTAGTGAGACGGACTTTGTAACGACGTCTTTAGTACCTTTTATGGGGCTTGAGAGTGTACAGTGCATTGTGCCAATGGAGGCCTTTCTGAGCCATCAGATTTCAACTAAAATATCTTCATTTGTGTTCCGAAGATCAACAGAGGTCTTACGGGTGTCGAACGACATGTGGGTAAGTAATTAATGACAGAATTTTCTTTTTTGGGTTAACTTTCATAGGAATTCATTGAAAACACTCGCTTGCTCCGCACCGTTCGGCTCATTTTACATCCGGTGGGTGAGATGCCACCCCTATGAGCGGGTTGAAAACATGCGGAACTAACTCCTACTACAGGCTGTAGTCTCTAGCCTCTGGCCAAAAAAGCCTCAGCAAAAAATCGTCATTTTGCGTCATCGGAGGCTTTTTTTCCAGACATAAAATACATAAATCTCTCGTCTCAGGGGGATATGAGGGGGGGAGAACGATAATTAGAATATACTACCGGGTTTCTACTGATACAAAGCTTAATGCTAAATCGCTGAAGTAACCCTTTAATAACATCCACTATGGTTTCGGACACTACTACAAATGGCTGTCCCTTCAAATAATGCCCTACTTATAGGGGGCGATTTCGGACCTTGATTAGCTTATTCAGGTGTGTTTGACAACTGCAATTGATATATTTTTATGTGTAGTATGTGTCAACATAACTCTCTATTTGTGTAATTTGCTTAAACAAGCAACTACAGTGGCCCCAAAATGTATTTTGACACTTAAGCTACACATAAAAATATATCAATTACAGTTGCATTTATATTTATTAAAGACAGGCACACTTTTCAAGCAAAATGTAAAAAAAAAAATATATATATATATATATATATATATTCAAATAAAATAAAACGTTGTATTGTGGCGAAAATCATCCAACCAATCAAGTTTACTGTTCTTGCCTGATAGGACTTTTTGCACATCTTGCAGCTGTAGGGTTTGTTGCCGTCATGAATGTTCATGTGCTTCTCCAGATTGGCCTCGCTGTTGAAGATCTTGCTGCACTCGAGACACTGGTGCAGCTCTTTCGGATGCACCTCCTGGATGTGCTGTCGGAGCTCGTCCAGCGAAGAGAAACTCACCCGGCATTTCTGACAGTCATGAGGTTCTGTAATGTCTAACGGGACAGAGAAGTAGTTTAGTTTGTGTTTAACTGATGGGGAAATATACCATGTGACTCATGTGGATGTGCTTACTGTGAAAGTTCTGGAGATGGACGGATAGTCCATTAGCTTGTTTGAAGCCTTTCCCGCATTCCCTGCAGACATACGGTTTGTCTCCCGTGTGCGTGCGGACGTGACGGGTCAGTTCGATGGACTGCGCGAATGAGGCTGAGCAGTACTGACAGCAGTACATTTTACCTGCAAATGCAGAATTTGCAGAATGTTGTTATGCTGGTTTTAACACAAAAGCCTGATATAATAATTCGAAAAACCGTTTAAGCAATCCCACCCTCGGCATGCTTCTTCTTGGTGTGGTAGGACAGGGCGGCGGCCACAGAAAAGCTCATGTCACAGTGTTTGCAGTGGAAAGGTTTTTCTCCCGTGTGTAGACGCATGTGGTTCTTCAGGGACGAGGTGGCAGCAAACTTCGCCCCGCACTCCTCGCACGCGTACGGCCTCTCCTCAAAATGTTCAGTGCGTTTATGATACAAAAGACCTGAAAGGTATAAGTATTGAAATCATAAAACACTGCTGATGTGATTTGTGTCTAAGGTTCATTTTATGTCTCAGACCTTATATAAAGTAATGGTTACACTTTATTTTAAGGTGACATAGTTTAAGTGTACGTATTCAAATAAGTACTTTGTAATATTAATGTACTTACTATAGACCAGAGTTAAGGTTAGGGTTAGGTTTAGTTATTTAAGCATAATTTACCGTTATTACAATAGTAAGTACATGTAGTAACATGTAACTACTTCACATTAGAATAAAGTGTTACCAAAGTAATTAACCATTTTTCTTTGTTATTGTATTTTTGGAGATGGAGATATAGTTTTCACAACATTTTCACATTTCATACCAGTGAAAGTAATACATTTTGATACTATAGCAAAAACTAATGTGTACTAATGTTATTTAATTATTACTACTAAAAATACCAACAAAAGTTTGAATATTAACTCAATTATTATTATTATTATTAAATAAACAAGTGTTTTCTTTAGCATATTAGCTTGATAATAATATTAATTATTGTATTATACATTCTTATTAGTAATTAAATATTATTTTGTAGTTAATATTATTTGCAATTAATTAATAATTAAAAAATATAACAACACTTATACAAGTATTTACCTTTAATAACTAGTATAAAATAATATAACATTAATAAAAATAAATATAAAGTGTTTTCATTAGCATATTAGATTAATAATCTTATAATTATTAGTCATATTTATTAGTAATTAATTATTATTGTTGCATTGTTATTTGCATTCAATTCATAATTAATAATATAACAATATTTATATTAGTATTTTGTTTTAGTAACAACAGTTTATTAACATTGAATAACAACGTTATTGTTACTAATAGTATTAATTAATAATTAATTAATAATATCAAAGTATTTATATTAAACTAACTTTAACAACAATAATTATCATTATTATTATTGCTGCTGTTGTCATCAAAGTTAAACATAAATATTATACTATTAATTACAAATTAGAATAATGCCTTGTACACATACTTTTGACGTCATAATGGAGACAGTAAATGATTATTTATAAGAGAAGAATGGGATTGAGACCATGTTTTGAATCTGCGTCACCTGTATGAGCAGCACAGCTCAGTATGTCTGGAGCGCATGCATTAACAACCAGTGCTCCAGTCTTGAGAACGATCATCACCAACCTGAAGAGTGTTTGAAGGTCTTGTCGCACATGTCACATGATACTTGTTCTGTTTTCTTCTTCTTAGCCGGGGGGCCGCCATGGGCTTCCATGCAGTGCTGGTGAAGGCTCTTGAGCGATGGAAACGGCATTGAACACTCTGAGCAGCGCTGCTCCTTCCCCGGTGCCAGGGCACAGCCTTTCCTATGCTTTATCAGACGGCACTTAAAGTCAAACGTCTTATTACACCACTCGCAGCGGTAAGACACAGGCACAGCCTTCCTTCTGCCTTTTGTTTTGGAGTCTTCCCCATCATCATCCTCAGAGTCTGCAGTTGATCCTTCTGGCTCAATTTCAGATTTTGCAGGACAGTCAGAATCTGACAGAGGCCCTGTTTTGAATATAGATAAAACGTTAAGGTTTATTATGATTTCCATCAGATACTTTTTAAAAAAGTGATGCCAAATTATCATATCACATGGATAGAAATATCTATGTTCTGTAAAGTCCTTCACCAGTGTGTTTGAGCTGTTTCATGAGTGTGGTCAGCTGAGGGAAGTTCTGCTGGTTGGCAGACAACAGCTGGCACAGTGAACTGGCAAACTCTGAGTCACGACTCAAAACTCTCTCGACAGTCTGCTGCACTGACTCCAGCTCACCATCGGCTCTCCGACAGCTCTGCAGAAACTAGGACACACAAAAATAATGTTATGCAATGTTATTTTTTATTTTATCTGTTGTATATTTGCACAGAAAAAATCTATTGGAAATACAAAGAATGCCACTAGTGTATTATTCTAATTCATACTACACTGAAAACAGAAAATCAAAAGTGCCTGAGTGGACTTTTTAAATGTGCATCTGTGCATTTTGGACTAACATTACCCACAACCCTTTGTGTATTGCAAGGAAAAAGGAGTTTGACTCTTTTTGACTTTCTGTTGTAGAAAAATAGCAATGAATGCAAGGTCATAACAGCCACAGCAATGTCTTCCTACATACTAAAAGTACTTTAGCAGTGAATTATAATTACAATATACACCGATCAGGCATAACATTATGGCCACCTTCCTAATATTGTGTTGGTCCCCCTTTTGCTGCCTGACCCATTGAAGCATGGACTCCACTAGACCCCTGAAGGTGCGCTGTGGTTTCCTTTAAGTCCTGTAAGTTATGAGGTGGGTCCTCCATGGAACGAACTTTTATTTGTTTAGCACATCCCACAGATGCTCGATTGGATTGAGATCTGGGGAATTTGGAGGCCAAGTCAACACCTCAAACTCGCTGTTGTGCTCCTCAAACCATTCCTGAACCATTTTTGCTTTGTAGCAGGCGCATTATCCTGCTGAAAGAGCCACAGCCACCAGGGAATACCGTTTCCATGAAAGGGTGTACATGATCTGCAACAATGCTTAGGTGGTACGTGTCAAAGTAACATCCAAATGGATGGCAGGACCCAAGGTTTCCGAGCAGAACATTGTCCAAAGCATCAACACTGCCTCCGCCGGCTTGCCTTCTTCCATAGTGCATCAGCAGCATGGGCACCCTGACTGGTCTTGACTATGCAGTCCCATACGCAACATACTGTGATGCACCTTTCTATCAGAACCAGCATTAACTTCTTGAGCAATTTGAGCTACAGTAGCTCGCCTGTTTGATCGGACCACATGGTCATATTGTTATGCCTGATTGGTATATTTATGTGTGTATGTATACTACTTGTGCACTGTTTAGTATGAGTAGTATGCAAATTGAAGCATGAAAATTAGGACGCAGACTATTTTTTATATATTTAATATTTTTTAATATAATTTAATATCATATTACCTCAGTAAATTTCCCTGTTCCATGATCCGTTGCGTCCAATCCCTGCTCTAGCACGGCAAGGTCACTGATTGTTTCCAGAATGAGTGATTTGTGCTGGAAGAGCACATTTATGTCTTTAACTTAAAAACAAAACAGGTACACAGAGCGATGGGGTTAACTGACTTAATAAAGGATTTTTCTGAATTCACACACATTCAGAGAATAGCAGTTGTAGTTAACAAAAGCAGTGTGCCGATGTAAAAGCTGTTTGTTACTCACTGGTGTGGAAAAGTTTGTGTGCGTCTCGTTTCTGCTTGACCTCCTGCATGAGCAGCCCCAGCTCTGGACTGTGTGTCTCTGTCCACATGAGAAGCCTCCATACAGTCACCGCCTGCAGTGAACCATCCAATGCTGCAGATATCAGCCATTCAAGCACTTCGCCACCTCCTTTTCCTCTGAGCAGGGCTATAATACACTGAATGGACACAATTCAATTAAAAATGGTTCCTTGAATTGAATCCACTTCTAAATGGTCATTTTGTAATGCAACACAGGTACCTCTCTCTCATTTGCAGGCATTTCAGGACCCATTTTAAGGCTCTGTTCGATGAGCTGAAGGTCCAGATTCAGCTTGACGAGTCTGTTCTGATATATTCTCAACAAATCTGTCCCACTGCTGTCTTCTGCTGTGTTACCTGAAAAAATTAGCAGTCATCAGAAGTGTTAGCTGAAGGAATATGCTGTATGATAAAATGGATCAGACATTTTTGCAGTGCATACCCGTTGCGTCTTTCAGGGCCTCCAGAAGCTGAAGCAGATCGGAGGAGCTTTCCTTCACCTCATGGAGCAGCATCAGTAACGTTTCTTCACTTATGGTCTTCTCTCTGAGTTTACATAACAAGCTTTCCGCCACTTCCACAGATGATGGAGCAGAACAGCACTGCAGCAATGCCTTAAGAAGAACAGACACATGCACTACCATTGAAAGGTTTGGGGTCAGACAGTTTTTTTTAAGAAATGAAAACTTTTATTCAGGATGCATTCAATTGTTCAAAAGTGACAGTAAAGAATTGATATTATAACAAAATATTTCTATTTAAATGCTGCTTTTGAACTTTTATTTATTAAAGAATCCTGAAACAAAATGTATCAGTTTCCTCAAAAATATTAAGCAGCACAACTGTTTTCAACATTGATCATAATGTTTCTTGATCACCAAATCATGTGACAATGAAGACTGATGCTGAAAAGTCAGCTTTGCATCACAGGAATAAATTACATTTCAAAATATATTCAAATAGAAAGCAGTTATTTTAAAGGAACACTCCACTTTTTTTGAAAATAAGAAAAATATCGAAACTCTTTGGTCGATTTTGAGCGAGATGCTAACGGTCTAATCAGATTCAATGATGTATGCTAAGCTATGCTAAAAGTGCCACCGCCAGACCCGGAGATCGGCTGAATGGATTCGAATATGGTAAAACTCAACTGTTTAACTCTAGGGGAGATGGAAAATTTGCCTATTTTCCAAAATAGTGGCGTGTTCCTTTAAATTGTAATAATATGTCAAAATATTACTGTATTTTTAATCAAATAAATGCAGCCTTGGTGAGCGTTAGAGACTTCTTTTTAAAAACAAAACATTAAAGACGTTACAAACATGAAACCTTTGAATGTAGTATATTTATTTAACAAATGATAGTATAATTCATGCGTACTGCTGTATTGTTTTATAGAACAAACTGTAAGGGACAACTGTACCTGTTTTTCCATATCATCGGAACATCTGTTCACTGCATTTGTCAAAAGCTTGGAGAGGTTGTTGACACTGGAGAGGTGATGAGTTAGTTCTGATACATGGTCTAAAAGCCCACCAGAACACTGAACAGCTGCTGCAGGATCTGTGGGTAAACAGATCACATGACAAGTTGTACAATCACTCAAAATCAAGCAATTTCTGCTTTAAATATTTAGTTGTTTTCATATCCTTTTAACCCTCTGGTACTGTTCATATGTCGGTCAAATATTTTAATTTTTATTATTATTTTAATGAAATGATTGTACTATATTTTAGTTCGATAATATTTTTTATTTAACATTTTGTATATTTAGGGGATTTTATGGTACTAAATTATATTTATGCAGTAGTTACAATCCATTTATTCACCTTTTGAGCAATGAAATTTCCGACTTAAATGGCCTTAAATCTTGAATGCTTTGGAGCACTTACTTAAGTTTGGTCCTTTTTTAAGGACAACACATGGCAGATTTGAAAAACGTTTTAAAAAGTTATCCTGCCCCACTTTCACCCAGGTCAGTTTACCTTTTGGCTCGGGGCAGCTCCCATTTCCCTGCTCCTCCAGAGCTGATCCTGGATCAGGATTCAGACATTTTAGCTGTTCTGATAAAGTAAGGACCGTTTGAGCTGACAGAACTCTCTCAACTTTCACAAGATTTAGCAACCGCTGGTAAACCTCATCTGCGGACGGATCTCCTCTGAAGCTCTCCAATATGACCTGCAGAGAATATCAGAGGGCAGATGTGAATCCAATATTACATTTGAATTGTGAAACTGAATCCTAAAGGTTTCTTTAGATCATCAACATATGTCAAGAAGTGAATTATCAGTACATACTCTGGTGGCCAAATGTTTGGAATAATTAAGATGTATTAATGTTTTTGAAAGAAGTCTCTTATGCTCAGCAAGGCTGCATTTATTTGATCAAAAATACAGGAAAACAGTCATATTTTGAGAAATTATTTTAATTTAAAATAACTTTTCTATTGTAATATATTTTGAAATGTAATGTATTCCTCCAATATCAAAGCTGAATTTTCAGATTCATTACTTCAGAAGTCCATCTAATATGCTGATTGGATGCTCAAGAAATATGTCTTATTATTATCAATGCTGAAAACAGTTGTGCTGATTAATATTTATGTGGAAACCATGATACACAAACCATTTTTTTTAAACAAAATAGAAATCAAAACGTGATTTCTTGATCACTAAAATGATTAAAGTGACAGTAAAGACATTTATGTTTAAATTTATCATTTCAAATACATCCTGAATTTTTTTTTTTTTTTTCCACATAAATATTAAGCAGCAAAAACTGTTTTCAACATTGATAATAAGAACCATTATTAATAATTGAGCCCTAAATCAGCATTGAAGGGTGGATTCTGAAATATGTAAATTCATAATCAAAGCCTTAATCAATATTTATCCTCCTATATTATTGTGATTTCTAATGATTCATTGCAGTTATGATATTACTAAATCAATAGGACCAATGATAGTTGTTTCTTCCTTTATGTCTTTCATTTTATATTATACTTTATTCATTTTTCTATTATTTCCTTTTACTGAAACACTACAAAAATAAATGAATATTGCCAGTACTATTGTCTGTACATCTCACTGAGAGAAAGCACATGTTATCAGTATGTTTTGGAGAACATTCTGGTTAGAACTGGAGCTCAACCAACTCCAACCTTGGAGAGAATGTGTATCTGTCTATGTGCGTAATATTCTGTGTTACAGATCAGTATTGGAGGTGGATTACGGGCATCCTAAGAGATGAGTGGACTTGTTGTTCTGGGCAAGCTGGCGCCTGCTCCAGATCTGGAAGGTCACTACGTGCCTAATTCCGGGGTGAAAGCGTCAACAAGTGATCTATGGACACGTGAATCTGATTAACTGACAATGTGTGGAAATTTATCATGACTGTTCATTTTCTCTGAGCCAATCAGAATCATCCAATGACGTGGCTAAACCTTGAAAACAGTATAACTGTTGAGAAATTGTATGTACGATAGACGGGTAGAGGGAGCGCGGCCTACGAACTCCTTGTGAGACTTGAGGCTTCTGCTGATGAAACTGCAAACTATTCTTCAGTAAATTTCTCTTTAATTAATTGCACTCCTGACTCTTGGTCTTCATTTTTCACTACTGGTCTTGGGTCCTAAACTGTTACCCCAACAGCATATTATAATGATTTCTGACTAGAGTAATGACTGCTAAAAATGCTAAAAATGCATTCCAACATAGGAATAAATATTATTTTAAAATATATTAAAATAACATAATTCAAAAAACAGTTATATAAAACAAATAATAGTTTTTACTGTATTTTGATCAAATAAATTCAGCTTTGGTGAGCAGAATTTCTTTCAAAAACCTTTAAAAAAGTGTAATTATTCCACTTTTTTTACTATTTTACCTGCCGCTCCTCTATGGCGATTGTATCCCAGATCTCAAGAACCTTAACATATGACCGGCCACTCTGTAGGATCTTTGTGATAGCAGCTTTATTTTGAGAGATCAGCTCAACTGCACTGTCCTCTGAAAACAGAAATAAACACAATTCATTCAAAACACTTGAATGAAGTGATCTCAATCCATTAATGTATCAATATTTTACCTTGCAAACTCTTCTTGTCCCTTTTAAGCTGTTGTGATTCAGATTTCTCCTTTGGACAGTCATGTTTTATTACTTGAGAGTCCATCGAGTCCACCGTCTTCGTTTCCATAGATGTCTGCTTCATGAGATCCGTGAGAATGTTCTTACAACCAACAGCCACATCAAACATCTGCAGGCTGTCGGCGGCGGTTATGAGTCGGGTGAAGTTGTGCTTGCCGGGTGGCAGTTTACCAGTGTACACCATGTCCAGAAGAGAGGAAAACTCTTGAGAGGACAGTAAATCTGTGTCGATGGAGATGCTGTCAGAACCTTCCAGAAGAGATTTAAATAACATACTGGAGGCCGCCAGCACTAGTTTGTGAGCAGGGTGGGGAGTGTCGCCCACCAGGATGGAGCAGTCGCAGAACTGCTTCTCCTTTCGTAAAGCATGCAGTTGCTGCATGAGCTGTCGACTGTAGTTTGGGAGCTCCATCTTGGACCTGTAGAGGTGGACAACAGAAGAAAAATGCAGAAAAAATGAGTTAATGCTTAAAACAAGAAAGAAAAAAATGGGCTCAATGGGCTAGGGGAAATAATATTGTTTTCCCTTTAAATTAAATCTATTTTCTTTCCCCGCTAAAAGGTTTTCCCCCCTTGTTTTAAGGATAAACTTGCTTAATTTTGATAAATTTCCAGAAAATATTTAATATTTATTATATAACTTAATATATCTTGTTTTAATTTTCAGAATGTAACTGTATGTTTATGCTTTAAACGTGAAAAACTATTTGTTAATAGGGTAAGAAAAAAATATTTTCCTCCTTCAAATTAAGTTAGTTTTTCTTAGCCCACTGATACTTTTTTTCTTGTTTGAAGTATGAACACAATTTTTTTTCTTCTCAGTAAATTGATATACAAATTCTTTATATCTGTAATATTGTTTTAAAAATGTATTTTATTTTCGTTGCGGTGTGAGCCTTGCTCTGGTGGGTATTTCTTTAAATAAAAATATCAGCTCAAAAGTACTTTATTTCTTCACAATGTGCTTAAAGATGACCCAAACAATATTTTTGAGTAAAATATTCCTTTCCCATTCCTAAATAAAGTACAAGAGTGCCTTGACAAAGACCTACCTTTTGCACAGTGACTATGTTTCATAACATCTCATATGTCATAACGTCTCCTAAAGTATACAATTATTTAGACAAATAAAAAGTAAACAAACACAGTACATGAGGTGTGTCTTTATAACTGAAGGGGAGACATTTTAGCCCGTTTATTCCAAGTTATAAGATAAGAAAACATATTTACACAATATATAACAATCTAGAAGGCAGTAATTGGAGGATTTTTATCTTCATAGCAAGAACAAAATAGGAAAACAAGAAACATTTAACTATATAAGCTAAATGTGATGCCATAACCACATGCAATGAGGGACATTTCAGTGCTCGGCTAAACTGACATGCTATCAAATGCTAATATAAAAAGTAAAAGCGGTAAAATTTACAAATAGCACAATATTAGAGGCAAATGATTGTGCCTCACACAGCACACTACAGCTAAACACTTCCCCTTTACCTTTAAATTCAAAAGATCCGGCTCTTTATTTAAACTCCTTCGAAGGACAACATTTTGCTTCGCAATAAAGATTCGGCCCAAAACAGTGCAACCCTGCGCATGCGCGTAGAGATTTGTGAGCCAGATATAATTCAATGAGCATGCGCGTCAAGATTTGCGGTACCTTTACACGCATGCGTATAATGAACAGCAGGTTCATTAGAAACATAAATACTCCTCCATAGACATCAGTCACATAGTCACGTACATGCACCCCAAACGCTTCGCTGACTTTATGCATGAGTAAATGAACGACCAAGGTTTAATTTATTTTAAATAAATACCTATTCATTTATGAAAATTCCCTTTATTAAATGTTGAGCTGTGTATTCCCTATTTTGTCGTGTATGTCTACACAAATTGGTGGTTTAATAGTTATTAATCAGTTCAAAACATGTTTACTAATGTTGAATAAACCTCTTGGATTGTCATCTGCTAAATGAACAATTCAAATAAAATGACTCGATCTCAATTCATAAAATGTTTATAGAAAATATATTTACTTTAATATAACATAAATGTATTTATAGTGTAGCTGTATTTGATTTTCAAACCATATGGCAGGTGAACAGGGTAAAAAAAAGCACCTATGAATGTGTTTAATATGTTCTTTTTATATATAATCCCCCAAAATACAGTAATATAAACATTAGCCACTATGTGTAAGTTGGGAACACAGCTTTATTAGCATATGTTAAATAAAATTGTGTAACTAATCAGGAAGTTAATATTAAATCTTTCATTACAGCAGAGAGAGTGAGAATTCGGTCAGGTTTTTCAATGCAGGTTAAATGCATGCACCGCCATTTCATAGTTACAGTAGCATGATACAAAATATAAACATCTTTTATCATTTATCAGTCAGTTTAACATTTAGCTGGGTTTCAAGATGTTGACTGACTGGACCAGAAACACAACAGTAACAGGAATATATGCATTATTTACATAGTAATATTTATATAAACATTCCTATGAAAACAATCTCTACACATAAAAAACACATATGAAGATGTAAAAAGAATATTTATTGCCCATATGAAAGAACATACAGAAAAGTTCACACAAATGCCTGCTAAATATTTCAAGTAGCAGAACATGTCTAAACTATTTAGCAATGCTGTAATATTTCCACATTCGGAAATGTCTCCTCTATTTAATGCTGATCTTTCTAGACTTTTCTTCACTGCTGTGTTTTGATGAGGTTATTTACATTAATGAAACAAAGACTAAATATGTTTTTTTTTTTAATATTCAAGTTGCTCATGCATTCTTAAATATGTACGAGCTCTATTGCAGTGCCATCACAAGCTTTTCAACAAAGGATTTACAGAGACTTACTGTTTTACACACAAAATATGATCAGACCATAATCTCTGAACATGACTTTGCAACAAACAAGGAGGAATTCAGATTTTCCTTGAAATGGAACGTCCTTTGAGGAAATCTTGACCCGTATTTTTCACAGTCATGGTAAGCACGACCACAAAACCTTGCAGAATGCATAAACATCTTTCAATATTAAAAGCCAGCACGAGGTTTTAAAGCAAAGACACTTTTGAAGTTGTTGCAACATTCAAAAACAAATTAAAAAACAAACAAAAGACACAAAAAAAAAATCCATCCCAAGAATGAATATCTATGTGTAATTCAAGCTTTATCCTTGCTCAGTCATTGTCAGCACTGTTCCACAACTGAAGCCTCCATCAGTGTCCTAAAAGTCCAGTGCCTGAAGAAAAGGAAACAAATACAGTAGAACATGTTTAACAATATCATGTTCCTGATTCTTTCACAAAGGTTTTAAAGATTACAAATGCATGTCAGAAATCATCTCAATAGTGTATTCATACCTTTAAATCCTTCTTCAGGCATACAGACTACAAAAAAACAACAACAAAAAAAAACATACTCAGCGTAAAAAAAAATGCAGACTAACACGTTTGAAAATGAGACTGGTAACAGAATTTAAACTGATATAAACAGCACTTACCTTGATAAACGTCATCCATTGCAGCGTAATCAGCAATGGGTTCATCAGCCTGTAGAGGGAAAAATTCAAGCAGTTTGTTTTAGAAATTTAAAAAAATGTCCCATTAGAACTTGAACAATCTACAACTACTATATAATAACTATTTAATAATTGTATATAGTGGTAAATAATCATTTAGATATATTACAATAGACCAGGGGTTTTCAAACTAGGGGTCCTCCAGAAGGTTCTAAGGGGTCCCCAGAAAATTTCAGAGGATAAAAAGACAAAGAAAAAATGGATTAAGTCTACCGAACATTCTAACTATTTCATTTCTAAATGTTTCTCTTTTTTGCAGTATACATAGTTTACAGAATTGTGTATGTTCACTTTTTATCTTTCTAGTGAGTTGTTCTCACTATAGTCCCCTTGATCTCGCTCACTGGGGTTGTAAGGCAGTATTCTGAACGCAGTGCGGATGCTGCTTACATACATTTATTGTGAAAGTTGCTTATAAAAAAAATATATTTTTAATTGAAAATGTTCTTCAGGTTTATACATCCAACATTAAAGGGTTAGTTCACCCAAAAATGAAAATTCTGTCATTAATTACTTACCCTCATGTCGTTCGACACCCGTAAGACCTCCGTTCATCTTCGGAACACAAATGAAGATATTTTAGTTGAAATCTGATGGCTCTGAAAGGCCTCCATCGGCACAATGGCACGGTTCACTCTCAAGACCCTTAAAAGGTACTTAAGACGTCGTTACAAAGTCCATCTCACTACAGTGGTTCTACAATAACTTTATGGAGTGACGAGAATAGTTTTTGTGCGCAAAAAAACCCTAAACGACGATTTCAAAACACGCCATCATGAAGCTTCGAAGCATTTTGAATCAGCGAGTCGATTCAGCGGTTTGGATCGCCAAATTTCAGCAGTTTGGCGGTTTGACACGTGATCCGAATCATGATTCGACTCACTGATTCATTACGCTTCGAAGCTTCATGAGGCCGTGTTTTGAAATCGTCATCACTATACAAGTCGTTATTTAGGGTTTTTTGCGCACAAAAACTATTGTCACCGATTCATAAAGTTATTGTAGAACCACTGTAGTGAGATGGACTTTGTAACGACGTCTTTAGTACCTTTTAAGGGTCTTGAGAGTGAACCATGCATTGTGCCAATGGAGGCGTTTCAGAGCCATCAGATTTCAACTAAAATATCTTCATTTGTGTTCTGAAGATGAACGGAGGTCTGACGGGTGTCCAACGACATGAGGGTAAGTCATTAATGACAGAATTTTCATTTTTGGGTGAACTAACCCTTTAAGTATAGCCAATTTAAGTTGGGAAACAATATGTTATATTTATAATGTCACACTTACTATTCATTGGGGGTGTAACGGTACACGTCACGTATTCATATCGAACTGTTTCGGTACAGGGCTTCGGTTTGGTGCACGCGTGTACCGAACGGTACCGAATTAACAGTTAACAGTCGGCTTGTGTTAAGCGCGGAACACTTCAATCCGAGTTCCCACACAAACATGTTAAGTATTCAGTCCATTTTATCAAGAAATTCAAATGATAAATGCTGTTTTGACGCTCTTTAATGTGACTGTATAGGCGCTGTATAGACGCATCAGTTCAACTTCAAGTGTCAGCGCGGTGCGCGAGTGAACGCGATCATCTCTTCCTAAAGAATAAACATAAATTAATATCTCTTAAGGCATGTTGAGGATACATTACAACTTACTGTCACGTATCATATGTTGTGTAATCGCTCAATCTGTGTTTCAACCGCGGAAAGACAATAAAACAGCTTGTAAACAATGTCACATAGCATCACATTTACCTCAGGCAGGCTGCAGTGTCCACAGCTGTTGGTTCACTAGAGAAATTAAAACTTTTTCGCTAAATATATGCACTATATTAGCCTATATATTCATGATATTCTACTTAGCCTGTTAGTGATGTCTTGTTTATTTAATGTATGTTTAAATAAATCTGTCATGAAAATGACGAACACTGTGTAAAAATGATTATATTTCAACAACGAATTGGAGAAAAAACTATTTTATAATTAGATTTAGAAGTTAATGCAAAAACTGCCTTATGTAAAGCTTATGAGTGTTGATTATTATATCTAAAAAATAAATAGCAACTGAATTTAGGCTAATAGTTTGGGCTCTGTTGTTAACCTTTAATAGTAATGTGCAAGTATGAGCTCCCTATCTAGTTTACAGCATTATCTTTAAAATACTTTTAGTTACAATTTAATTCATTTAAGGACAGACACAATTTCTTCAGTAAACCCCTGTTGAATAAAAATAAATAAAAAGCAATTTTGTACAACTGCAGTACCGAACCTTGACTTCAAAACCGAGGTACGTACCGAACCATCAGTTTTGAGTGCCATTACACCCCTACTATTTATCTAGTTTAAATGTTTTTTAATGCATAAAAATAGATGGATTTTAGGAAGAGGTCTCTCATAAAGGTTCATCATATTTAGGGGTCCTTGGCATCATAAAGTTTGAAAATCCCTGCAATAGACAAAAGCTACTTTAAATTCTTACCGACCTCAGTCCTTTGAACGCTAGTGTATTATGCCCAAAAAGGTTGTCTAGATGGGCAGCCCCTTAAAACACAGCCAATGTAATTGTTCACATCAAAACAGTTGAGACTTGTACCTTAAGGCAAATTACACTCTCTGGGATGACTCCAAGACTTCCTAGTGTGGCGGAGTCATCTGTTAAACAGCGTCCGTCTATGGAAAGGTTTTGGTCGAATGGAGCCACAGAGAATGCATGCATGATCTGTGGATGCAGTTTTTTCAAATAAGACAACATGCGGCATCACATAAAATCTTAATGCTTAATTTGCGCTGTACAAACAGACCTGGATCTTTAGCTCTTTGAGCGTCTGGTTGGCAGAGACGATGAGGGCTTTCTCCCCACGGAGTTTCCTGTGCCTTGTGCTCCTCCTGATGCCCGACTTGGAGGCAGAGGCAACAGCGGGCGTAGAGAGAGAAGTGGTATCGTTCAGCTTCTGTCGTTTGGCTCCGCCCTCAGACTGATGTAAAGAAGGGAGCTTGAGCCATAGATAGATAGATAAATATATAATCAGGTAGACAAATGGCCAGTCAGACAGACATATGGACAGACAGATATTTGGATAGTAGGGATGTGACAGTGAGGAAATACCGGTTTCACCGGTGGGGGCTTTTAAATTGCTAGTTCTAAAGTGAAAGTAAAATGTGCACGGCCGCACAGGAATTCATAAAGGTGCGGAGCAGCGCAGGGTTTTCAATTAATTCCTATGGAAGTTGAGCCAGGAATGAACTGACGCTCACTTTGCTCGCTCCGCGCCAGTGGACGCGCACCGCTATGAATGCCTGTGTGGCCGTGCGCATTTTACTTTCACTTTAGATTTGGGGGTGAATTGCTTTAATGGTGTGTTCAATATTATTCTTAATGAAAAACACAACAAAAGAACAGTACAATGACAAGCTCCCTTAAATAGTCCCTTTTACATTTCGCTTTGAAAGCAAATCTTCCGCCGTCATCTTCTCAGTCAGCTCCTCACATTCATGATGAATGAAATCGGTCTCCTGCTGCTGGTCTGTGCTGCGACTCTTGTTCGGCTCACGCTGTATATTAAGCAGACACGTTCCGTTTTTAATTGTAGTGTCTGTTCTCTGAATGAAATCATTTTTATTACAGTAAAAAAAAAAAATCAAAATGACGGTGGGGGCGGTGCCACGGTGGGAAAGGGATGTAACCGGTGTTGTGGCTGAACACCGGTACCACAGACAACATACTATCGCCTATTGACTAGTTGGTAGGGGTGTGCGATATATTGACAAAAAATTATTTCTCGATAACAATAATTAGACAATATTTAGCTGAGTTTGTTATTGTGCCGTTACCTTGGCAGGTTTATGACTGTCATGGACGGCTGACTCCTAAACTTTTTGATAATCTTCATATTCTGTGTGGAGGTCAGTTCACAGCAGTGACAAATGATTTTGTCCAATACGTTTTAATTGATTTTTCAATTTTTAGCTTTTTATGAGCGTTTTTACCTTTTATACATTTATTTTTTAAACTTAAATATTTACATGCATCTTTGTCAAAATCATAAATGTAATCAAATTTAATTACAATAAGAAGACACAATAGGGCTGTTACCAATCAAATTAAATAAGTATCAACAAAATTCATCTTTGCAAAGGAGAGGAAACAAGCATTTACACTGTTTAATGCAGCTCAGGGATGACAAATTAATAAATAATGTTTTTTTATTTCTTTAAACATAAAACATTGAATATTGACATTTGAAATGATTTAAAACATGAAGATACTTTAAATGTTAAATTAAAATCACCAGCAAGTCACTGTTAATGAGTGAGTCATTGAGATTCATTCAAACGGCTGATTTATTCAGGAACGAAGCATTTGACTGTCTTAATCTATCATAGGTCATTGAATCATTGATTCAACTGATTCGTTCAGAAAGCAGATTCATTCAGTAAGTGTGTTGCTCAGAGACCCAATTAAAGTTCTGTGTTGTTTTGAACTATTTTCGTTGGTGAAACGGAGGCAAAACAGGCAATATGATGTCTAAAATGTAAGTCACTTATTAACTTCTTGTTTAGTAAACTTGTATAAAATCAATATCACATTTGTTATGCTAATGCCTGGAGAAAAAACAGCCATGTGATATTTGTGTGATATTTATTAACTATATTAAATTATATAAATATACATTAAACACACAGTGAAAGTGTGCACTGTAAATGCGCACCTGCACTAGTCTAATCTACCAGACTACATCACGTAGTGTATACGTGCGCTCTCTGGGTGTGTGTGAGGGATATACTCGATAATGTCAGATTGCACATCGTTAAAACAATAATTACGATATTAAATTGCAGACGATATATATCGCACACCCCTACTGGTTAGATATACAGTCAGACGGACAGACACATGTCAGATGGAAGACAGGTGGATAGTCAGATAGTTGGATATACAGTCAGATGAACAGACAGGCAGATAGTTGGATATACAGTCAGACAGACAGATGGAGAGTCAGACAGACAGGCAGACGGACATATGGATAGGCAGATAGATGGGTAGATGGTCAGATAGTTAGTCAGGTGGATCGACATAGCTGAAGATACAGTATGTATAGACAGGGATAGTCAAATAGTTGAATAGAAAGTGGGATAGACAAGTAAATGGATAGAGTGTCAGATGAATTGACAGACAGACAGTTATTTAGATATTCGGTAGATAGATGATAGTCAAACAGACGGACAGATGGGTATTTGGATAGACAGACAAATAGATGGATAGTCAGATTTATCAGATGGATAGACAGACAAACAGACAGATAGATCAAAGTACCTGACTGAAGTCTGGATCTTTCTCTCCATCTATCTTTGGCTCTTCTCGTTCATCCTCGACATCTGACCCACTCACACTGAACTCAGGGGCAGATTCCTTAATCATCTAGAACAGAGAAAGCAAAGGGCATGCATGAGTTATTCCTGTAAGTACAACTGCAATGTTAAGGGTTAAATTGAGGACACGCGATCATGCAAAAACTCACCATTTTCTTGTCAATGACTTTGCGAACATACACAGTGGCCTGCGCATACTCTCTCATGTCCCTCTGCTGCTGGAATATGAAGCCCTCTCTGCATTCTCGACACAAATCTGAGAGCACAAAACACACTCTCACATGAATTACAACGTCTGTTTGAGGAACCTCGAAGAAACTACTGAGCGTTTATCTCACCTGGATGAGTCTGGTATTGCACATTGCCATTGTCTTGCGTTTTGTCATAAATCCGATATATGGAGATGGCCTGGTCCACCAGAAACATTTTGCTGATCACCTCCCATTCAGCAGGCCAGAGAAGAGCTATACTGTGCACACAAACACTCAGACTTAACTCAGAGTTCCTCTTGATATGGGTAGTTGATGAATAACGTGACCATGGACGTGTCCATTTTTAATTAAAAAAAAAAAAAATCTACATGTATAAGCAAAAAGTATATTGTTCAAAAGTTTGGGATCAGTATGCTCACCAAGGCTGCATTTATTTGCTAAAAAAAAATACAGTAAAAACAGTAATATTGTGAAATATTATTACAATTGACTTGTGAACACAGTAGTGTTTAAATATATACACATAAAAATATATATTTCATATTTGTTGTATGTAAAATATATATTTTAAATTTTGTATTGTATACAAGTTGAAAATAATGCAAAAGAAAAAGTTTAATGACATCTGATATCAGTAATTAAAAGCTGAATATTATTTTCACTCCAGGACATGTGAGAGGTCAGGACTGAGCAACTCACTGTTGGGCGTCTCCTTGCAGCATGGAGTCATATGTGAACATGAAGCCTCCATGAGGGCAGAGCAGGATACTGTTTGCCACACTGGACACTGGGTTACTCTTTGCTGGCCTCCTGTGGTGTGATCAGGTATAACAAGGGACATTACAATCATTTAAACACATTTTAATTGGTCCATATTTAAACAGCAAAATTGTTGATTCCAGAAAGTCTTTAAAAAAAAATTTTTTTTCCATTACCTAATGAATTTCCTCCATTCTTCTACAAAGTAAAGAGGTACAATGTACAGAACATCTGTGTCCTAAAACACAATTCAAACCAAAGTCAGTGAGCAGAAACTAAGAATGAAATACAGATGTTTTCACCCTCTCTACTAGAAGACATTTGAATGATTCAAAACATCAGGTGAAAAACTGAAACGGAATCCCTTATTTGGGGAAAATAACATTACCTGTGGCCATTTTTGTAACGTGGGGCGATTTTTCTCCTGGAAGAGGTTGATCAGGGAGGTCTTCTGTTCATTTGCCATCATTCGGTTCAAAGCCTCGTTCTCTTTCCCTTCCCTTTCCAGCCTCTGAAAGAAACTGTATATCTTAAAACCTTCTAAGACTCCCCCCCACCCCCTAAATAGTAGGCAGATCACAAGGTTTTGAGTGTTCACTACACCTTTTAATCATGACAGCTCTGCTAATTGATCAATGTGTTACCATGCACTGCTGACAGGGCTCGTGTTGTTGCGTGAACTCTGGTGCTTTGGGGAAATACATCCGCAGTTTATTCCACACCTCTGCAGAAACCAGCCGCCTGTCATTCTCTAGTATACTCAGACCACCTGCGGGAGAAAGAAACCGCAAAATTATTGAGTATCATTGCAAAACTTTGCTTATGAATAATACCATTTCAAATGTTTAAATAATGGAGTAAATATTAATTTAAAATGTTTAATTAATGTAAAATGACAACAATTTTGTGCATCTCATTTGCTATAATTTAACCAGTTAGATGCACCATTAAGGAACACGCCAACTTTTTGGAAGTTTAGCTTATTCACCGTATCCCCCAGAGTTAGATAAGTCCATACATACCATCCTCATCTCCGTGCGTGCCATAACTCTGTCTGACGCACCCACCGCTAGCCTAGTTTAGCACAAAGACTGGAGGTAGACGGCTCCAGCTAGCCTCCTGCTCAATAAGTGACAAAATAACGGCAACATTTTCCTATTTACATGTTGTGATGTGTATAGTTACATCGTGTACTAAGCTTTTCATTTTCCGTCGGTCTTAGTACACGATGTAACTATACACATAACATGTAAACAGGAACATTTTGCTGTTATTTTGTCACTTATTAAGCAGTAGGCTAGCTGGAGCCATTTACCTCCAGTCTTTGTGCTAAGCTAGGCTAGCGGTGGGTGCGTCAGAGTTATGGCACACACGGAGATGAGAATGGTATGTATAGACTTCTCTAACTCTGGGGGATACAGTGAATAAGCTAAGTACCAAAAACTTGGCGTGTTCCTTTAAATATTTAAAATGTTTAATTTAGTTTTCAGTTTTATCCCGAAAAAACAAACCATGATAACAAAGAATGTCTTCATTAAAGTTCTTCATCTCTTCACCGTCCCTGTCGTCATTTTCTCCTGTAACTCCATCAGCTAACAAAGAGACAAACAGATAATAAACAACTAAATCCCTTAATGACTTAAAGCAAAAGATAGAAAGACCATCTGTAAGCTTCGGTACCTTTAGCTCCTGGGCTGCTGCTTTTCTCGCCGTTAATTTTGCTGTTGTTGTGTTTGGTTTCCTCCTCATCCTCCTCTAGCTGGTCTAATGCCAATTGTCTCCAGCTCCTTAGAGAAGCCTTACCGATCCAGAACCCTGATTCATCACTTAATACACCCAATATAAACACCAGATCAGCTTCATCACACATCTAATGAACTACAGTAGCAGCATCATGGAGATCCAGGTAAAAGAAGCAGCTGATTCACTACTCCGTACCTTTTCAAAGAGGCTTTGGCAAGGTTTGTGACTTCTTTGTAATCTTCATTTAGCTGGTTTTTCAATCTGATCACCCGACATCGCTGAGTGACACAGTCTCTGCAGAGGTATGACCCTAAACAATCCAGGATGAATGAATACATTGTACGAAACAGTAATGAATGATTAAGGAGTTTACAAAATAAACCCTTACGGTCTAGTCTGGGTCCTCCTCCGTAGCGGCCGAAAAGGAGATTGGCAGCCTTCAAGGATATTCTTTTGGCCTCGCCAATCTTGTCTGGGTGCAGTTTGCCATGGGAGCAAAGGAATTGGCTGTTGTCGATTTCCTTGATGGCCGTGGAATCATCAAGCCATTTCTTAAGCCACTCCAGAGGCACAAACTCATATGACTGGCCTAAAAACACAAAAGGAGCCCAAACATTGATTCCTTATTGAAAAACAGATGCTTTCATACAAATACAAAAGCCTTACTGTTCAAAAGTTTGGGGTTTATATGATTTTTTTTCACTTTAACCTTTATTTAGCAAGGATGCATTGAACTGATTAAAAGTGACAGTCAAGACTTTTACATTGTTACTAAAGATTTCTATTTCAAATCAATTCTGAAAAATAAAAAGAATCCTGAAAAATGTTCTTCCACAAACATATTAAAGGGTTAGTTAACCCAGAAAAAATTAATTAAACTGTCATTAATTACTCACCCTCATGTCGTCCAAACCCATAAGACCTTCATTCATCTTCGGAATACAAATTAAGATAGTTTAATGAAAACGTCATTAAAAAAGCAGCAACGTCTTTGCAACTTTCAAGGTAGTAAAACATCGTTAAAATAGTCCATGTGACTCCAGTGTTTCAACCTTAATGTTATGAAGAGACAAGAATACTTTTTGTGCACAAAAAAACAAAAAACAACGTTGGATTCTCATAGCTTCATAACATTAAGGTTGAACCATTGGAGTCATTGGTAATTAAACAGCTGTCTATGGAGGGGTCAGAAAGCTCTTGGATTTCATCAAAAATATCTTAATTTGTGTTCGGAAGATGAACGAAGGTCTTACGGGTTTGGAACGACATGAGGGTGAGGAATTAATGACAGAATTTTCATTTTTGGGTGAACTAACCCTTTAAGTAGCACAAACTGTTTTCATCATTGATAATAATATAAAATGTTTCTTGAGCACTAAATATCACCAGCATATTAGAATGATTTCTGAAGGATCACTGAAGACTGGAGTAATGATGCTGAAAATTCTTGAAAAGTATTTGACAAAGGAAGAAATTACATTTTAAAATTCATATTCAAACAGAAAACAGTTCCTTTAAATTGAGCCTTCAAATAAATAAAGCCTTGATGAGTATAAGAAACAAATCTTTCAAAACCATTTTAAAAAATCTGACCGACCCCAAACTTTTGAACGGTAGTGTAAATTTAACACCAAAATGTTGAAGATTTAAAAAAGGGAGATTTAACAATTTATATTTGTCAGAGAAACTGATGCACGGGGCATTTTTACGGACCGTCTTCCGCGGGTAACAATTCGTAGAGCTCCTTCACCTCCTCATGTTTGGCTTTGCCTTTGTCAACGCTCTGCTTTCGCATGTCTGCCATCTCATTGCACCACTCCTCAAATTTCTTGTTGTCCTGGTCAACTAGCTTCTGGAGAAAAGCTGACAAACCAAACATATTTGTCTTAAATAGATATCACGAGAGGCTTGATCACTACGTTAATAATGTAGCAAATAGAGAACACTTGCAAAAAAAATTACGTAATAATTAGGGGGAAAAAGCATTTACTTTCCTCCTAATGACAATGAGTTGTGGAAAATTATGTTGGCACAACAACAAAAAAACTCTCAAATGTGAATGTTTAATCCATAATGGTCATACAGTTTTATTCAGAGTTAATATTACCTGGTACTTCAATGTTAGTTTCTGTTTGGTCAATCTCTTCTGTCTGCTGTTTGTACACCAACATGTATGCGTTCCTCGAACAGTGATAGCCTTTGCTACATTTTGGCTTTCGGGTTTGAGACTTGCCCGTCTCGGCTGGAATGTAAAGGATAAGAATTAAACTACATTTCTATTTTTTTATACTTTCACATTTTTAGGACTGTAAAAGCAACTCTACTAACAAGTAGCCACAAAAATGAGACATCATTCAAACTAAAATCAAAATGTGTTGTTACCAATGTCTTCCTCAACGCCCAGCTGAAGTTTCTTGCCCTCCATTTTCTCGATTTCCTCATCATTGAATTTGTACCAGTCATTTGTGTGGGCATCTCTTACATGAGCAATGTAGTGACCAGAGTATGCGCTCACGCCACGATGAATCAACACAGCGCTGAGCTCATACGTGCATTTCTCTTCTGAATTTAGAGGTGGAGGGAGAAAAAAGATATCAAGTTATGTTCATTATTTTAACTTGTAATATTATTTCACAATATTACGCTTTTACTGTCTTTTTGATCAAATAAGTACAGCCTTGGTGAATGTAAGAGACTTCAAAAACAGACCCCAAACTTTTGAACTGTAGTGTATATATTAAATGTACATTAATGCACAGTATACCTTTTCCTTCCAAAAACGGCCCCATCTCAAGAACTTCTGGAAAACTAATGAAGGTGTTAAGTTTCTTCTTATGACCACTTTGCCTGTCGACGCAGAGAAAGATTAGAAACAAATGATTAAAAATAGCTTTAAAACATCTGGTAACCGATCTGATAATGACATATTACTCACCTATCAAAAACAAATCGCATGAGCTGAAAGTTGAGTGTGCGGGGAAGACTCTGGAGCTTGATTCGACGGGTGGCGTTCTGTTTACTCTGACAGCTCTCGCAATAGTAACGATTATCCCCGTCCAGCTTCTCCTCCTAAACAGCGTGAGGAACAACACATTGAGACCCTTAATATCTGATCTGCGTAGACATATAGGGCTGTCAGGCACAAGAAATGAGAGCAGTCACCTTCAAAAACTCTGTAACGCACTCTGTGAGGTTTTTATGTCCTTGAATGTTCAGCTCCAGCTCATAAAATCGTGACGGTAGAGGAGACTCACGTCCACATTTGTTGCATCTGAAATAACACAAAAAACAAACTTTAATTATTACAATATTATAATATAATTGTACGTCATACTACATTATACACATCACTCTCAAAATGACTATATTAACCTATAATTATCACAATTTATTCACTATAGTTTAGAAAATGGTAATAAAATATGACAAGAACTCAGAGTTAAACTGTGTCAGAACAAACTCATCTTGATAATGTCAGATAACTTTGATAGAAAGGTATGTAATGGATTACAATCAACCACAATCAGCTGTTAATTTTAAGTACCGTACACACTTAGATAATATCAATTTCGGTCAAAGAATTACCAAGCAATGATTCATTTTGTTCAGTCTGTGGTGGTGTAAAAGGTCGCATTAGCAAATAAAGAAAAAACAGTTAAGCAAAACATGGTCAGGTCAAAGTGTCTGAATCATTTTGGTCCCAAATTTTTATCTATTTTAAGGGTAGTCCACTGTATGAAGTATTTTTGGGTATAATATGTCACAGTTTACTTTATTTTTAGTTTATGGTATATATATATATATATATATATATATATATATATATATATATATATATATATATATATATATATATATATATATATATATATATATATACACACACACACACACACACACACACACACTATAAATATATCATGTGACAAGAAACGTCTGAATCTAAAATAACGTTTGTTTAGAATAACTTACACGGTAACATAAGAGAACTGTCCACAGAACTGCTTTTGGATGACATTTTGGAGATTTGGATCCTTCTGCTTTGAAAGTGTGTCTTCAAGAAGTGATAGGAAGAGTTTAGAGAATTCCTGAGCATCCTAAAAAGCAAAATAAAAGTAGCTTTTGAGATTTCACATGATCGACAGGACACTCCAACATGCTCCATCTTATGCTTGCTCACCTGCTGTTGCCCTGTGTCCAGCCCAAGAGCCTTCACCAGCCCTGAGGGGTCGATATACCTTCTGTTGCTGTTCTGTAGCAACGCAAACAGATACTGGAGATGTTCGCATATCGTCCGTGGCTCATAATCTGTTGGTGTGCAGAATAACGTGAACAAATTATGAAAAGCCTATTTCAATTAATAAATGGGTTGTTGATGTGAAATGGTATTTTCACTGTCACACAAGATAAAAATTATTAGTATTGTCATAATTTAGAATGCAGTAAATGGTTAAACATTTCTTTGTCTTACATGGAACTGATGATATAAAAACTGCTTTGTCTTTAGATTTGTAAAATTTTTTAGCAAAATCTCATAATTGTCCTATGGTGTGACTGTCTCAAGCACAGTTCAATAGATTACAACTTTTATAAATGAAAAAGAAAAGCATACAAATGTTAATAAATACCTCAGGCATAATTTTACAAGTGTCTGTTTTAATCAATGGCAATCGTTTTTTTCATCCATAAAAATATGTCCTCTGGTGTGACACCATATCCTGATTTTAAATCGGGCAATTCCACTGACAAGTTTAATTAATTGAAGGACCCCATTCAAGGACATGTTACTGGGAAGTCCATGACGTGCACATGGTAAGATTTTGTCTCAGAATTGTTAAAAATTTAACTTTTTTTGGAACCACGCTAAAGGTGTTCATTTCTGTTGTCCTTTGGTGTGACACCACTATATTCTTAATTCTTTCTGTCACACCATTGGACACATTTCAGTAAAAAAATAATTAAAAAAAACATTGAACTAATTGACAAAGTTAGTGACCCCTTATATTTTGTCAAACATCAGACTTCACGCTACATAATATGCATTTTTCTTCAAAAGTGGTGTTTTACAAAAAAGAATTAAACGTTTTTCCTGCTTCTTTGTCAACTACCCAAATATACTTGTAATACATATTTAATGCTAAAAAGGCATGCTTTCAGCATTGCACTCTTGATGCTTAACACCTAAATGGCAATTTCCACTGCAATAATTGCACAATACTTGCATGCTACAATGGCATCATAATTGCCTAATGAGAAGTAAAGCAATTGTTGGACAATAAAATCACCCAGGCTTTAAAAGAAAGAACCTGAAGGTCACCTGAATCCGTGTTGTGTCCTTCAGCTCTGGAATTTTGAAATCGATATAAGGCTCTGCGGAGCTCCAGATTGTGGAACCACACCTGGAGGAAAGTGTTCACGTAACATGTGGCACCCAGATTCGTCAGGCCCACAAATGTGTTCTGGAACAGAGAAAGCATTCACATAAATGTTGATGATGTTAGTGTTAATAAACTTGCCCTAAGGTATTTGACAACCCTAACAAAAACTAATGCCATTAAAAAAACATTTTGAGTAATTGAAATAAGATGTAATTTGGCATACCTTATCTCGTCTTTCTGAATTTGGGTCATCGATGTTGTGGAAGGTGTTTTCATCAATTTCTCCTAACCATGATTGTTCCCCAATACCGACTAGACAGTTAGGATTCCCTTTACAGTTCCTCCTGTGGGACAGGAAAAATGTTCAAGGAGGGACGGTGATGTGATTACAACAACGTGCAGAAATAAAAACATGCTTTCACAGTTGCTCTGTTACAACAGTCCCTAAAGTGAATGCCATTCTGAAATAAATAAACAGAGACAACCGCAAACACAGATCATTATCACCACATTACCTGCATGCCCCTCTTTTGCACGCTGGCACTGCGATCCTATAAGCTAATTCGATATGTTCATGTGTGATGTTCTCTGGTTTGACTACCTCTGCCCACCGCCAAGCAGCTTTTTCCAGCTGCAACCGAGGAGCCATTCTGCACAAATAAATACAAACGGTTAAAATGACACAAATCCAGCACACACAAAAAATCTCAACGTACAGCTGAACAGACAGCCTGCAGTCAGGAAAAAGTACATCACACACAAACTTTAACAGAGTTATACAGAAATCGTGTACAAAATACACAACCAAAAAGACATACATAAAAAAGAAACACAAACACCAAAAATCACACACACTCACTTGACAGTTACACACATCTGTGATGCACAGGCCTGGCATCATTGGTCCAGCATGCACAACACTTTTGATTTTAAACCCCATACATCAAAAAAACACTCTAATGACAGCTCATTTACATTAACAAGCAAAAAAGTGGCAAGCACAGACAGCAATATTCAAGAAACACCACTGAGTCCAAATTAGCACACACATTTTAGACTATTCCATCAACATAATTCACAGTTTAGAATAAAACATACCGTCAAAAATAAATACGGCGTTTTACGGGCTCGACACAACTGTGTTGTTTTATAAATCTTTAGCCAGCACAATAATATTGAATGTTTTCATCGAGGCTGCTAAAGCTGCGCAGTTAGCATGCTAGCAACTAGCTCTTGACTTATTCTCATTAAATAAATGCACCTGGCGTAAATTTAGCAGGATATTCTTGACTGTGAAAATACTTTCATAAATATAGGAATTTTAAATCACACTTTATTGATTGTACGTTTGTATTTAGCGCCTTTGCGTCAGCTTTTATATAAATATTTTTGTCCCTTCGTCAGTTTCAAACTTCTATGAGACGTACGTACTTACGCGTGACGTAATCGCGGCGTCTGACGTAAATCCGCTGGCGCGCACAGCTCGCTCGGTGTTTTGGTGTTGCACAATGCACATGGCAAGTTTTCTTCAACTTTTCTTTGCTCAGAAACATACAGCACATTGAATTGTTGTAAATTAAAACGAAATATATAAAGCTTTGCGTAATATGCATTTATTTTTTAGCCAGATGATATTTAAAAGCCCATAAATATACATAACGTTAAACATAATGCTGAAGTTCTCCACATATTGCACTATACTAAACAGTTTTTTGGGGGGCATTTCCTCTCTATAATGATTTTTGTGAAAAGTTAAATTGATGCAATTTGTAACATTCATCCTTACTAACTCCAAACTTTTGAACGGTAGACTAGTGTAAATTGTTGCAAAAGATTTCTATTTTTGATAAATACTGTTCTTTTTTAACGTTTTACTCATCAAAAAATCCTGAAAATGTTTTACAGGTTATAAAATATTAATCCAAAAAATATTTAATCCAACAATGATATTAAGTCAGTATATTAGAATGATTTCTGAAGGATCATGTGACTGATGATGCTGAAAATTCAGTTTTGCATCACATAAATTATATTTTAAAGTATATTAAAATAGTAAACCATTATTTTAAATTGTAATAGTATTTCACAATATACATTTTTTTCTGTATTTTTGATCAAATAAATATAGCATAAGATACTTCTTTCATAAACATTAAAAATAGCAGGCTAATGTTTCCAAACTTTTGACTGGTACTGTATATACTGTATGTATTCATATGTATGTGTATATATATATATATATATATATATATATATATATATATATATATATATATATATATATATATATATATATATATATATATATATATATACATACAGGGTAAAATATAACCAATGTGCTTCACAACAACAACAACATATATCTCTTCAGGGAAAACCAACCAAGGAAAGCATTTGCCTATATATATATATATATATATATATATATATATATATATATATATATATATATATATATATATATATATATATATATATATATATATATATATATATATATATATATATAATGTATGTGTGTGTGTGTGTGTGTGTGTGAATAATTTTAACAAAATAAGAGAGCTCACAAAATGCATGTTATTTTTTTTGTATTTAGTACTGTCCTGAGTAACATATTTTACATGAAACATGTTTACATATAGTCCACAAGACAAAAAAAATAAAAAGCTGAATTTATTAAAATGACCCTGTTCAAAAGTTTATGAACCATTGATTCTTAATACTGTGTGTCATTACTTGGATGATCCACGGCTGTTTGTTTTTTTGTGATGGTTGTCTCTTGTATGTTTCTTCAGAAAAATCATCCAGGTCCCGAAAATTCTTCAGTTTTCCAGCATATTTTGCATATTCGAACCCTTTCCAGCAGTGACTGTATTTTGAGATCCATCTTTTCACACTGAGGACGACTGAGGGACTCAAACACAACTATTAAAAAAGGTTCAAACATACACTGATGCTCCAGAAGGAAAGCACCTCGGTGCATTAAGAGCCTGGGGGTGAAAACGTTTTGAATGTGAATATCAAAGTAAATTGTACTTAATTTGTCTTCCAAGAAACATGCAGGTATGTTCTGTTGCTTCCGAAAGGCAGTACTAAATGATCAAAATGTGTTTGAGTACCTCAATTGTCCAAAAGATGGATCTCAAAATCATACAGTCACAAAATCATATGCAGCCGTGGATCATCCAGGGAACGACACACAGTATTAAGAATAGGGTTCATACACTTTTGAACGGGGTAATTTAAAAAAAAAATTATATGTGTATAATTGTGTATATGATATATAATAATCTATATATGTGATACTATATGCCGAATGATCATATTCATAAATGCTCTCACTTTAATCATGTTATGTGTGTGTGTGTGTGTTTTTGCTTTGTCTTGTGGGAATTGTTCCTGAATAGATTCCCAGGGTAGATCATGAGACACGTTCACACAGTGTGAAAATAAAAGTCCAATGAAACTTTTAACAAGAAGCTCCGTTCCACTCTGTTAAAGGCCCCAAAGGTTTAAGAGCTTTTAACTGACTTCACCTTAAAACTTTAAACGAGGACATGTCATGTAGAGGTTTTTGACTGTCACAAGAAGGTCATGAATGTGGTGTAGAAATAGAGTATTTATGCAAAATTCTGGAATAATGCCTGGATGTTCTGTGTGTGTGTTCATGTTTTTCTATCCCAGTGGGGACATCAACCTGAATGGACACAGACTCATGGTGACCCGTGTCCCTGTGGGGACCTAAATTGAGGTCCCCATGAGGAAACAAGCTTATAAATCATACAGAATGAGTTTTTTTGAAAATGAAAGCATTCAAATGCAGAAACGAAACCATTACGTCTGGGGAGAGTCCCCACAAAGATAAACCAGACAAACCTGTGTGTGTGTGTGTGTGTGTGTGTGTGTGTGTGTGTGTGTGTGTGTGTGTGTGTGTGTGTGTGTGTGTGTGTGTGTGTGTGTGTGTGTGTGTGTGTGTGTGTGTGTGTGTGTGTGTGTGTGTGTGTGTGTGTGTGTGTGTGTGTGTGTGTGTGTGTGTGTGTGTGGCCTGGTAAAGCCTACGTTATGGGGACAAAATGTCCCCACAAAAATGGCAATATCCAAAATCCTTGTCCTTATGCAGACATTTTTTGGTCCCCATGAGGAAATGCAAAAAATGCTTTTCTTACTTAGTATTTTTGTCTTGTTTTCAGTCCAAATATCTAAAAAATCTTACATTAAGAAGCATTTACTAGACAAGCAAAAGTTTTTGTCTTGTTTTGGGGGAAAATAACTCAAAATTAAAATAAGCAAAATAATCTGCCAATCATAATAATCTTAATTCAAACAGAAAACAAGATTATTTTGTTTACCCCATTGGCAGATTATTTTGCTTATTTTAAGCAAAAACTCCCTTAATTTTGAGTTATTTTCTCCCAAAACAAGACAAAAACTTTTGCTTGTCTAGTAAATGCTTCTTAATGTAAGATTTTTTAGATATTTGGACTGAAAACAAGACAAAAATACTAAGTAAGAAAAGCATTTTTTTTTTTTTTTTTTTTTTTTTTTTTAAGTAAGAAAAGCATTTTTTGCAGTTTGTGACTAAGAATGTTTCCTGTGATGGGTAGGTTTAGGAGTAGTGTATGGGGATAAAATATACAGTTTATACTGTATAAAAACCATTATGTCTATGGAAAATCCCCATAAAACATGAAAACCCAACGTATGTGTGTGTGCATTATTTTCATTACAAAACTATGAATGTGGACCAAATAGTAAAGGGAAAGCAGCAACAAAAGTCTAGTGTGCATGTGAAGTCCTGTAGGCCTAATACTTTTATAAAAAGCATCTCATGTTGCTTCTCATTGACTTAGTTGAGAGTTGGCAACTTTGAAGACGCCTACAAATTACTTCCATTTGTGTCAATAGTTGTAATTACAATTGTGAATTATTATAATAGTGCAGAGTGAATAGGTCTATTTGTGTCCAAACCTTTGACTAGTATACTTAGTATACATGTATTTATAAAACTCCCAACAGTTCCCTTTTAGTGCTCTACAAACACTTTGCAACTGTGAGCATGTCCAAATGTAATCAGTGTGACAGATGTTCACCCCTGTCTTCAGCTCTAGATGGTGCTTGTGTGGGGGGCAACTTTGAGGGGGTCCTGCACGGCTCCTCCTTTAGATCCGTGACTTTGGACCAGTTGTCATGGAAATAGTTCAGACGCATAAATTTGACAAAGAGGCTTCAAAGACACAAAAGCCGGGATGATGAACAAGGATTAAGCTCGACGCATCTGAGACGCCATAGACAAATATTCCCGCTTCAAACGCATTAAAAGACACTTCTGGGGGTGTTTCACGGGCTATATGTCGTCTTTATAAATTAGGGGAATGTTTGGTTTTCGCAAGAGTAGGCTTTGCGCGATTCATATGCGACAGAACAATTGCGTTTAACATTGGAGGAGCCAGTGCCTTGGACACTCGATATGGACAAAGTGCGATGCATTCAGCACCTGTCAGGATGGTTTGTTCTGTTCAGCTTAATGACACGCCAGAGTCACTCCATTGAGACAGGTAGGGTGATGGGTGTTCACTTCTCAAGATTTATCCCGTTATTAGCTACCTCGTTGCAATCGGGTTTCTTCTCGTATTCTTAATTCATTTGTGTGTATTGGCATTAGAACTAGCTGGAGTTGCAGTGGCTTTCACAGACATTTGGCTTGTCCTATGTAGCTCAATTTGTCTTACCACAAGTGCAATCTAATGAAGTTCAATGAAAGTAGATTTAAAATTACTTTTAGTCTTTTACCTCGCTGTTTTCATACAATTCGTTTTTGCAGTTACAACTTTTAAAATTAAATTACCTTTTAACTTTTAAAACCAAAATGCCATGACATGCATTTACCCTAATATACAGAAGATAAAAAGAGAAAAAATAGTCTACTATATATTTAAAATAAAATACAGTTGGCCCATATTATTTTGCCATAAGTGTTTACCTCCCTAAAACCTTTTTACTTCCATTACAGTATAATTAATTTGGAGTGTCTCTTTCACAATAATAAAACATATTTGTAAAAAGCTTAAAACAATCATTTATACCACAATGTTTTGTAATTGAACTTTAATATATATATATATATATATATATATATATATATATATATATATATATATATATATATATATATATATATATATATATATAGAGAGAGAGAGAGAGAGAGAGAGAGAGAGAGAGAGAGAGAGAGAGAGAGAATTTAAAAAATAATTTATTGCCTTTCATTATAAGACAATACATCTAGCTAGCATACACCTCCTCATCTGTTCCTGTAAAAAGCCTGTGGCATCTGTGTCATTACCCACAGAGTTGGCACGCTCTTTGCTGTTTTTCTAGAGTTGGACATTACAGTGGGAACCCGGGTGTGATTGGAGCTCAGAGCGCTTTGGTCTGGCCAATTAAAACATTTATAGGGAACTTACTATTCTGCTGCTGCTCATTTTTGTGGAAACTCAGTTTCGGATACATGGTTACGGAATATTTTGAGGTATTGGTCCTTTTCCACCAATAGAAGGTTTCTCTGGACATTCCTGGCAGTGAGACATCACGGATCCACCAGTTGCCCTTAGTAACAAAGCTAATAAACCAAGAGGTTGTAAATCTTCCTATTATTTGGTTCTTACCCCAGATGGGGGGATGCAAAGCCAGTTCATGCTTGTGGTTTTTCTAGATTAGAACTGGATTTTTTCTGTTTTCTTTCCATCCCTGTGTTCTTTATTTCATTCTACACAACATGGAGTTTGGGTTCCTTGCCACTGTCTCCTTTGGCTTGCTTAGTTAGGGATTAAAAGGCACATAATATTCAGGAACATTGTTGATTTGACAGCACAGACACTATCGGATAGGCAATATACAAGATTAACACTGAACTGACTGCAGAACCTGATTTCTCCATCTTTGTTGACCCTGGCTGGAACAACATTCTAATCAACCAATCAGATTTGAGGGATAAGATTACAACAATAAGTTTAGGCTTACAACAAGGGTTAGGTTTTTCTACATCAGTGTTATTCACCTATCATTTCCCTCTGATTTTAGGGATAACTTATGGGTAGGGCTAGGTTTAGGGGTAGGGATATTTTCGGACAGGAATGTTGTTCCAGGATCAATAAAAAATGTTGATTCGGGAACGCGTCTAACTCAGCAAATTCAGGAGGTGCAAACTGACTCAGGCTGATGAAATGACACTGTTGCCTTCCGTAGAGCTGCTTATAGCGAAATTGAACCCGTTTCATAATTGATGAACTTTACACAGTTATTAAACTGAATTAAATAATGACACTGTTGTCTTTTTTTAGAGCATAACTGAAACAAAGTTAGTTTGGAGCCCCACATTTCAATTTCTCAAAGAAAATGACCCTGAATCTCAATATTCCCAACAGTGAATGTGGTGGACTTCTGTGGACAGACGATACAGGGTGACGGCATGATCGTAAAGTCCCACCAGGAGTCCCGGAGGTACTACTTTGTCTCCATGGGAACGGATTGCCACCTCACCATGCAGTCCGCCACCCCGCGGGACAAGGTGCAGTTCTACTTCCGCTTCTTCCTGGTCTACAGCCTGCTAAGAGTGTCACCGCACAGCCCCCCGCCCCTCTTCCCGGAATCACCCAGGGGCTCCTCTTCATCTGGCCCGACTCGGCCTGACCTGAGCTTGGAGCCAACCACCAGGGAGGGACCAGAAGACCCCTGCCATGCTGGCTCTTACATCCAGTTCTACGATGGGAAGGATAAGTCCGCACCCCCAATTGGCCCACCACTCTGTGGGAAGAGCCCTCCTCGACCAGTGTTGTCAACAGGACCATTTCTAACTCTACGTCTTGTGACGCGAGGAACTCAGCCAAGGGTGGACTTTGTTGGAGACTTCACTTCATTCAGGCTGGGTTAGAATGTGCTAACATGCACTTCACAGTAGTGATGGGAGAAACAAAGCTTTTCAAAATTTTGAATCATTTGATCCAATTTGATTTGCTGTTCCAAAGCCACACACTGGTAACGCCTGCTGGTCTGAACAGTGTAAATGCAACGAAAACTCAGCCCAAGCATGCATAAAAACTCCTTTTACAAACCTAAGTGTAATCTATTAAATGCAGAAAAGTGTAAAAATATGACCTAACAAAGCCTTGTTTACTAAAAATCACGTGACTTTGCCAGATTGATATTCGGTCCGAATCTCTGGTTCAAAACAAAAGTTTCACAAGTAATGTTTCGAAAGCGCCCATCACTACTTCTCAGTCTTTTGAACTTTTTTCTTGAAGTCTAAGCATGCTAGAACTGCTCATATTGTTTTTCTCTCCAGGTTTTAACCAATCAGAGTGCAGCGGACAGCCTTACTTCAACTGTCGGAATGGGAAGTGTATTCCCATGAGTCTGGTTTGTGCAGACGATAAAGGCATTGACAACTGTGGCGATGGCAGTGACTTAATCGATTATCCTGCTTGCAATGGTCAGTAAAGAGTTTATTTTAAGAAGGCTGTTCCATCTGGGATTTGTTCCTGATAGGTCTTGCTCTTGTTTTCGTTTGTTTCAGGTCCTCTATCTACACCCAAGCCCCCGCAGAACCATGTTACCCAACCAGCACGGATGCTGAACATCGTTCCTACTCTGACAGTGTCCACTTTAAAGAACTGTGCCACTCCAAATGCAATTCCTGATCCAGATTCTGTGACTGGTAAGCCCTAGTAGTTCTGAAAAGCAATAAAAAACATGCAGCCAAACAGAAACAGATCAAAAATTCTCACACATTATGGTGGTTACTAAGAAGACAACGCACACTTAAAGGAATAATATTTCTCGTTGTACTTTGTCTTGATAGTTGAATGCAGGCATTTTTGTATTTATATATTTCTTCATGCATGTTGACTTTGCAATAGAAAATTAAAGGAATAGCTGATCCAAAAAATAAAAATGTCATCATATAGGCTACTCACTCTCATGTTGTTTCAAATTTGTATGACTTTCTTTTCTTTTGTGGAACACAAATACGATATAATGCCAAGGCTCTAGGGATGTCACGGTACCAAAATTCCAGTAGTCTGTACCAATACCATCAAAATTTATTTAACTATTAAAAAAAAGAATTAAATGTATTAAGTTTATTATTAAGTAAATAATACATAAACATTTAAAGGCTGTATGCTGTTTAAAAGTAAATATTGTTTATAGAAAAAGATCAAGTGAAAAATAATCAACCATCTAGGCATAATTATTATTATTAGTAGAGACGTATTATTATTACATAGAGACGTAGCTCAATCTACTGTAGGCTACAACAGTAGCCCAATATATTGCCAAATTAAATTTTTTTAAACAGAACTTTTATTTTGACAGGTTGCTGTGAAGACCTTTGAGTGTCTGTGTTCATGATATGACAGTTTTCTCAAATGAAAGGGCAAATTCTCATGAAGTGACGGTTTATGCGTTCTGTCCTCATATAGTCACACACAGCAGAGTCTACAAAGACAGCGAGGGAGTGTCACACACACAGTATATATTCGGCTACATTCTGGAGTCATGCGCTTAGATAAACACGGAAGTCGGTACTACCGGTACTACAGAAATGCTGGTATCGTCACATTTTTATAATTTCAGTACTGACTTGGTTCCGAAGTACCGGTACTTGTGACATCCCTACAAAGTTCTTTTCCATCAAGCTCAAAAAGTGACAAAAAGCACCAAAACACTAATTCATACGACTATATTCTTCGTAAGTCCTCTGAATTCATATGATAGCTTTGTGTGATAAAAATTGCAAATCACGCAATTATATCAGCAAATAACACCTTACTTTCCTATTGCATGCAGTAGGGTGACCATATTTTGAAAACCAGGACACTCAGCCCGGCAATGAGATACTCAAATGATACTCAATGTTTACTCAAAGATGCCTTATTAATTTCAATACATTTAAAGTATGCCCCCTCTGTATGGATAGAAAATTGTTATATTAGGGCCAGGACAGGACTTTGGTCACCCTAGCCTAGCATGTAGAAGTGCACTCTAGCAAAACATCTTCTATGTTATAAAGAAAGTAGTTATAGAATGAAATTATGCATAAATGTGCATAAATGACCACATTTTTATTTCTAAATAATCTCTTTAAAGCTGCTGTCCGTAACTTTTTTTGTGTTCAAGATTTACAAAAATTATATAGTGAGAATGTACAACATGAATCCATTTTCCAAACCGTGTTTTTGTCTTACCCTGAATCATTATGGTACACTTATAATAAGTGTTTATATTGGGACTATTTCAAGCCGGTCTGGTAGGAACCACTGCGGAGGAGCACAGTCCCTGCGTGACTCGCCATAGACATAAACAGAGAGAAGTAGCTCCGGCTGCAATGTTCTTCCGCAAGACGCATGCAGTTCTGTTTATGAACCGCTAGAACGCAAAAAGTTACGGACTGCAGCTTTAAGATAAGTCAGTTGTTTCTTGTCCGTCTTGTAAAATTGTTTATAATTAAACTCTACAAGACTACAAACGTTTTTTAAAGGCTTCCCAGAATGCTGTATGGTTAATTGTAGAAGGCCAAACTAACAAAACCAAGTACATGTTACTGTCTGTTTACGCTGCAGCAATGTTCAGTAAATCGGTTTTACATGGTTTTGGGTTTAATGTACAATATCCACTATCCTGTTTTTAGTGCATATTAAGACCTTAAAAATGAGTTTAGAAAGATAGATGAAAACCTGTGAGTGAAGAAGATGGTTCAATGCACAAGAACCCAAATATAATGACTACTCCTCAGAATGCTGGCTCTTTTTGAGTGTCCATAAATTTTGTTTTATTGCTGTATAATGGTGAACTCTGAAAGGCTAAGGACACAAACCTAATTGAGGAGCACATAAATGTTCATTGCAAACAGTGAGCTGTAAATCAGCTGCTCGTTGTAACTTCTCAAGAGCATTAGTCCGCTATAAGTAGCCACTACTCACATTTGTGCATTTGAAGAAATATATTTTACCTCCATATCTGATCTAAATTGCTTTTAAGAATCCACAGGTGTTCAAACAATGGCACACTAGTTTAAGGGACAGATTTCACAAAGAGAGCTTTAGTTAACCAAAAGAAAGTAGCATTATAAGGACTATCGTATCTTATTTTACTGTACAAAATGATGTAATGAATAACACAGTCACCAAATTAAACAATAAGCAAAAAAAAAAAGTTTTCATTAATTTAAATAAAGCTGAAATAAATTACATTATATTGACGAAATTATTGGGCCACCCCTCCAAATCATTGACATCAGGTGTTCTAATCACTTCTATGGCCACAGGTGTATAAAATCAAGCACTAGGCATGCAGACGCTTCTACAAACATTTGTGAAAGAATGGGTCGCTCTCAGGAGCTCAGTGAATTCAAGCGTGGTCCATTCGTGAAATTCCCTCACTACTAAGTATTCCACGGTCAACTGTTAGTGGTATTATAACAAAGCGGAAGCAATTGGGAACAACAGCAACAGCAAAAGGCCACGTAAAAATCACAGAGCGGGGTCAGCACATGCTGAGGTGCACAGTGCGCAGAAGTTGCCAACTTACTGCAGAGTCAATAGCTGCAGATCTTTATACTTTGTGTGGCCTTCAGATCAGCTCAAGAACAGTCTGTGGAGAGCTTCATGAAATGGGTTTCCATGGCCGAGCAGCTCATCCAAACCTTACCTCAAGTGCAATGCAAAGTGTCAGATGCAGTGGGATAAAGCACGCCGTGACGTGTTCTCTGGAGTGACCAATCACGCTTCTCTGTCTGGCAATCCGATGGACGAGTCTGGGTTTGGTGGTTACCAGGAGAACGGTACTTGCCTGACTGCATTGTGCCAAGTGTAAAGTTTGGTGGAGGGGGGGTTATAGTGTGGGGTTGTTTTTCAGGGGTTGGGCTTTGTCCCTTAGTTCCAGTGAAAGGAACTCGTAATGCTTCAGCAGACATTTTGAACAATTTCATGCTCCCAACTTTGTGGGGACAGTTTGGGGATGGCCCGTTCTTGTTCCAACATGACTGCACACCAGTGCACAAAGCGTCGGTCCATAAAGACATGGATGAGCGAGTTTGGTGTGGAGGAACTTGATTGACCTGCACAGAGTCCTGACCTCAACCCGATAGAACACCTAATAGACAACCCAATAACCCAATAACACCCAGAGCCAGGCCTTCTCGTCCAACATCAGTACCTGACCTCACAAATGCGCTTCTCGAAGAATGGTCAAAAATTCCCATAAACACACTCCTAAACCTTGTGGAAAGCCTTCTCTGAAGAGTTGAAGCTGTTATAGCTGTGTAAAATCATGTGTATGTAAAGGCAGGCGTCCCAAAAGTTTTGGCAATATAGTGAATAAAAAGTTGATGAAAAAAACAAACAAAAAAAATGTACAATTAGAAATGTTGCTTGTAAACATTTAAAAATATATATAAAATAAATATTATATATAATGTTAATAAGTACTGTATATAATTTATAAAATAGCACTGTTGAGTGCTGATAGGCAAGCAAAATGATACACAAATATTTAATAAATAATTAGTTTCTTTTGGGTTTGATTAATCTAATTAATCTTTTAATCTAGATTAATCTAGTTGCTATTTCTGCTGACTAAATTATAGTGCTAGTCACTATAATAAAGATCTTATCATGGTTTATTGATTTATTTTAAAAGACGCATGATTACCGGATTTTGATCTGTTTTAAACTTATGCCACAGATGACAGTTTCAAGAATATGGAGTGAATGTGAGTGTTTGTGTTGAATTCTTTTAAATCTCACAGGGTATTGTAGCTTATAGTCAATTAACGAAATCCTTTCTTCTCCAGATTCCCAGGCTTCCATTTCTCTGCTGGCGCTGTATGTGGTTCTGGGTGTGACGGCAGGAGGGGTTCTCGTGTGCTGGTGTTGTTGGGCCCCCGGCTGGTTCCTGTGGCGTTTGAGTGTGTTTCGATTCCTGCCCTGCTGCAACTCCTGCTGTGCGTCCTGCCAGCTATGCGGGCGGAGCTGCTCGCAAAACAAGGACCACCGATTGGCTAAGGTTACGCCGGAAGGAGCAGCAACACCCGTGTCTTCCACCACCACTGTGGCTGTGTAAATACACACAGATGTAGCCTAGCTCCATTAAAGACTCATAATGGAGATACAGAGGACAGTATATTAGGAAGTGGTTTAACAGTAGAAGTGATGCTTTTTAATTTTGTACCTTTTTTTTTTTTTTTTTTTTTTAAATGAAGAATTGCCGGGTGCTAAATTTTTTTTTTCCCCCACTGATATTTTTTATTCTCAAAAAAATGATAGAACATAATGCAACAAAATCTGCTATTTGTAATATGTATTTCATACTGGATCTGTGGAAACAACATAAGCTGAGATTTCTAGTTTCTAGTTGGTTTCGCAAAGTGAAAAAGGAACTAATTCCACTCTCTATTACCTCAGTGGGATACAGCTAACACTAGGACAATCCAGCTTCAAAGGACTGGAAATCTATTATTAAAAATTTCCAATAAAAGGCTTAATAAGCTAGCAGAGAGCATTATTATAGCTGCATTTTTCCAGGAGTTATTGGTCACTGTTGTCTCCTGCAGAAATAAGTTACTTTTTTTTGGACCAAACTGTTTTTCTGAACATTAGTGCAGTATTGACTAAAACTATTGGTCACATGGAGACTGTAAATTCAAGATTATGCCAAAAAAGCCTTTTCTGAAATTTTTTTAAGACCAAATCTTGCATTTTCACTGACACAAAAGGTGTTTATGAATGCGATGTGCAAGTTAACTGCTGTAAAGTACATAAAAAAAAACAAAAAAAAAACATTTTTAGCCAAAACTAGTAAATTTGACAAAAGTCAAACACGACTAGTAAAAATTATTAGAGGAAATACAAAGTGGCCATTTTGTAACAATCTGATGCACAAATAATTTAATCCAAAGGAAAAAATCTTAATACCCCACCCTCTCCCAAACCCACAACATTTTTCCCAATATGCATTTGTCCACTGCTATAGAAGATAGTAGGACATATATCATATCTTATGTTAGGCATTTTTTTTTCATTTGTGTTGATATAAATATAAAATACAATGACATAAACAAGGTGAGTCATATGGAATTATGAGAAAGGGTCAAAGGTCATCATCCATGGTGGTCATCATCCACCCTGAATATCGAAATATTTTAAAATTTACTGCCAAACATTTTATAAATTAGAAACTGGATTATTTTATGCATATTCAATTGCCGCATTCAGATATTTCAGTTCAATGTACATCACTTATATTGACGAATGTGGTCTGTATGTTAAGTCTCGTATTCCTGTCTTCAGGATTAAAGGCTGATAGAGAGTTTAGATGCTAGTAAAACTGTAAATAGACAATTTCAGTCATTAAAAAACTATTTTAATGCGACCAAGTGTTTCAGATTCTCCTTGTGACTGTTTACCAAAGAGAGGGAAAGTTTGGCAAGCGCTTCCATTTCAAACTGCGTCTGTTACTTTTGTCACTCCTAGCAACCTTTCAGAGCAGATCCTCTTTGCTCAAAGAAGAATTTCCTTTTCTCTGTTTGACCGATTTATATAATCACCAAACCCCCTGTTCAAACAGGCCCTAGACGTTTAATATCTGACATTAAGGTGACCTCGATTTTTTTCTCTGAACCCAGGCAGTAGATTCTTTTCAGGCCTTGAAGGCCACAGCGATGGGTGTGGGTTGTTGTTACACTGACCCCATTAAGATCGTCCGTAAACGCATTAAATTAACGGCCCTGCATTGTTCCTGCGGTATCTCTCTGACACAAGCGGGCGCAAACGTCATCAATGACCCACTCGCACAACACGCCTAAATTGTTTGGTCTTCAACGTGCCAATAAAATGAATGATAGGATGTGTAAATATCACCTAAAACAGAATGCTATAAAGGCCAAAAATATAGATTTCCCATCTGCTAAACAATGCTGTTGGCCAATATTTGCTGGGTTTTATTGATGACAAAAGCATCCCTTGCTGACAACGGAGAAGACATTTTGAGCCGATGTGAGGCTTAAGCATTTATTTATTTTTTTATCTGCACAGTTCTGTAGGTTTTTTTATAGGGGAGTCTGGAGGCTTGACAATTAAGCTTGACAATGGCACCAATGTTGGGATAACATGATTGCATTGCATAGTCAGATTACTTTTGATGTAACGAGTTAAAGGTGCACTATGTAATATTTTTTTAGTAAAATATCCAAAAACCACTAGGCCAGTGTTATATATTTTGTTCGTTTGAGTACTTACAAAATCCCAAATGTTTCCAACTATTTGTAAATCGTGAGGATATTGCTATTTTAACCAAGGAAACGGGACGTGTGAGGGAGTCGCCTGTCAATTGCGTCATATCTGCGTTCCCCTCGGTTTTATTTTGCAGAAACGCTTTACTCTCACTGCAGTGTGAACAAATCTCATAGCTGCCGTCAAGGGAACGCACTGAGTAACATCATAACATCATTTTCAACACACTCAAATGTATCTAATATGATAAACAGAGCTGCTCAAACAATTGCTCCAGCGGCCTTGCTCAGCTCCACAACACTCGGCCCTGCTCTGCTTCACACTACAGTAACGTTAATAATCACATCCATGAACATGATTTCTGCCCGAGTCCTATCCCGATTCTTTTCCACCAGATGTGTCCCAAGATTCTGCGCTCAAACTTAGCGTCATCAAGCTAGGCCTTTGTTTTGAATAGGCGACCTCTAGCAGACAGAAATGTTACATAGTGCACCTTTAAGTTACACATAATGTAGGCTACACATTCATATTTGAGTTAAACTTTTCATAAAAAGGGGTTACTTTTTTAGGGAGTAGCACAATATTGTAAAGCATTACTTTGAAAAGTAACTTTCCCCTATAGCACATGCTCACTAAAGTCTTCCTGAGTGCTATCTTTCTCATTCGCAACAACAACAAAAAGTGTTTCTGAAATATAAAAATAATTTTGGAATGTCCAGTATTTTTCTCTGACTGATGCCTGCTGGTTTTATTTGATGAATACATTTTTTCCCCTCAGGATTTCATATTATCAGACTTTGAATGCATCAAATTTCTATATGCAAAACTAACTTGAAATAAGATATAGTTCAGTTAATAGTAAGTTACAGTTCAGACTAATAGGCATGATGATTCAACATTCTGCTAGACATTAAAATGAGCCATTCAGACATTGTGAAAGGTAACATTAAATCTTAACATGATTCATAATCTGACTTTAAGGACAATTGTACTTCTCATTTTCCACTTCTGTAGAACAATGGTGATAACAAAAGTTGATACATAAAGTGAAAGTGACTCTGTGAGCTTCCTTTTTAAATGTCTTCATCATCACCCTTCTGAATTACCTGTTTCTAACGTTTGATTATAACTTTTCTTACTTGTTTGGTCCTTTTGATGCCTTTTGAATTCTGAGACTGATACATGGTAATTGGTTAAAGTTTTTTTAAAGCACAAAATTCTTCTACAGAAATGTCAGGTTGAACAGGCATTTCACCCATTTTGAGGTAAGTCTCATTTCCTACTTCTCTCTGACACTTTCTGAGTAGTGTCTATTGTTCACTTCTAATGGAAAGTTTGTTCACAGTGTCTTCAGATAGTGAAATGGCCCTGTTCATCTTCATAACCTTTCAGCTTTTACTGCAGGTTCAATCACAGGGTAAGTGATTTCTCATGCTTTACTATGGTATTAACCCAGCTAACAAAAATATGTTATAAGAACGTTTTGCTTATGTTTGCATTAAGTTATGAAAATGTTATTTCTAAATGTTATAAAGTGTGTTTATGCTTTCAAGACATTTTTTTGTGAAAAAAAGTGATCAGTTGACTCAAAAAAGGTAGGCAACCCGTTGCCTTAAAATTATAATAAACTTCATGCGTAATTGAAAAAAAGTTATGTGAACTTGACAATTCCACACAACTTAATTTTTTCAATTATGCATGGTTTATTTACTTAATAATTTTAAGGCAATGGCTTTCCTCAATTTTTTTCAAGTTAAGTCAACTGATCACTTTTTACAGTGATGCAACTACATTTTATCATTTCGCAAATATTATGTGAATGTTCCTTCTGAATGTTCTCTGTTCGCTCTGAAACAAGTAACAGCATAACACAGCAACATTTACAAAATGAAAAACATTAAACTAAACTAAAATTTAACTAAAACTTTATTAATGTTACTGGAAGAACGTTTGTTCATAACTTTGAGGACCTTGCCAGAACAGCTACATTTTCCCCTATAATACATACATTAAAAAGATTTCCATTAATTTTCCCCCTTGCATAATTTTTATTATAAAAATAAAGGTTCTTTGGCGGGGTGTATGGTTCCATGAAGAACCTTTAATATCCAAAGAACCTTTCTATTGCACAAAGGTTCTTTGTAGTGAAGAAAGGTTCTTTAGACTATAAAACGGATAGAAAAAATGGTTCTTTAAAGAACCTTTCACAAAACGGTTCTTCAGGGAACTGATAATGGTTCTTCTATGGCATCGCCGTGAAAACCCCTTTTTGGTTCTTTGGTTCCCCTTTGGAACCTTTATTTTTAAGAGTGCATATACATTTTAGAACTCTACACTTTTTATATAAACCTTTACTTGTCTTAATCATATTCGAGAGTCAGTAGTTAAAAAACTATCTTGTCCAATTGTCTTGGACTTGTATATTAAATTAATGACATTTATACACAAACAGTTTTTATGTAATATAATTAATTTGATAATAAATTAATAATTAATTATGATATTTTATTGCAAAGGTGAATTTATGTATCTTTTTTTTTTTAATAGGTTTGCCTCAGGCTAACCTGACGATATTTCCTACATTTGCCACCAATGAAGAAAAGGTGTGGATGGTCTGTGGAGGTTATGAGAATCAGAATGTATCTGAATGCATGTTCCTTGCAGGACAGGAGAACTTTGAAAAACCAAGTGTATTGTGTAACTTCACCCTTACCAGCCGCGAACTGATCGCGTGGTCACAAGATCTAGATAGTTCACATATCAACATATCCTGCTACTATACTGTGTATGGCTTAGGAGAAAATGCAACGTCACCTCATTCCGACAAAGTCTCAGTAAGGGTCAAAGGTAAGCTGTTTATTAACAAACTAATTGATAGATAATGTGGTTTATTTTTTAATATATATCTTTTCTGAGCAGATGTTTTTGTATCTCAAGGTTTGGCTGGCATGTCATCTTTGTCACCGATCACAGAGGACAGCCCAACTGCACTGACCCCCAATGGAACCTCTGAAGGTGGAATATTTAATTGATTTTCCAGCTTTTATGATTTAACTTGTATTAATGTGTATTCATGTCACATAAGAGAATGCTAAGGAGCATTTCAGTTGCTTTAATCCAGTTGAAAAAACCTTTTAAAAGATTTTGATTCCTGTGTTGATGTATTTCCAATTGAAACAGGAAGTTGGGGTGGGGCATGGAGAAAGTTGTCGCCTCCCCTTTTTCCCAAACAGCCAATAGGCTTTAGTTTAAGTCACAGTCATAAACCTTGTATTTGCATTGGACCAAATTTGAATTACACTTTATTTGGTGTCTTTGTTACACTGTAATTATACTGTAAGTACTAAGTAACAACGTGAACTTATAGGGTTAGGATTAGGGTTTGGTTTGGCTTAGGGTTAGTTGCATGTAATTATGCATAATTTATAGTTACTACTATAGTAACTACATGTAACATACATTATATTGCCAAACATATTGGACCACCCCTCCAAATCATTGAATTCAGGTGTTCTAATCATGTCCATGGCCACAGGGGTTTAAAATCAAGCACTAGGCATGCAGACGCTTCTACAAACATTTGTGAAAGAATGGGTCGCTCTCAGGAGCTCAGTGAACTCAAGCCTGGTACTGTGCAATAAGCCCATTTGTGAAATTTCCTCACTACTAAATATTCCACGGTCAACTGTTAGCGGTATTATAACAAAGTGGAAGCAATTGGGAACAACAGCAATTCAGCCATGAAGTGGTAGCCAACGTAAAATCACACAGTGCGCAGAAGTCACCAACTTTCTGCAGAGTCAATAGCTACAGACCTTTAAACTTTGTGTGGCCTTAGCTCAAGAACAGTGTGTAGAGAGCTTCATGAAATGGGTTTCCATGGCCGAGCAGCTCATCCAAACCTTACCTCAAGTGCAATACAAAGCGTTAGATGCAGTGGGGTAAAGCACGCCACCACTGGACTCTCGAGCAGTGGAGACGTGTTCTCTGGAGTGACCAATCACGCTTCTCTGTCTGGCAATCTGATGGACGAGTCTTGCCAGGCAGTTGCCAGGAGAACGGGACTTGCCTGACTGCATTGTGCCAAGTGTAAAGTTTGGTGGAAGGGGGATTATAGTGTGTGGTTGTTTTTCAGGGGTTGGGCTTGGCGCTTAGTTCCAGTGAAAGGAACTCTTAATGCTTCAGCATACCAAGACATTTTGGACAATTTCATGCTCCCAAATTTGTGGAAACAGTTTGGGGGTGGCCCCTTCCCGTTCCAACATGACTGCACACCAGTGCACAAAGCAAGGCCCATAAAGACATTTTGGTGAGTTTGGTGTGGAGGAACTTGACTGGCCTGCACCTCAACCCAATAGAACACCTTTGGGATGAATTAGAGCAGAGACTGCGAGCCAGGCCTTCTTGTCCAACATCAGTGCCTTACCTCACAAATGCGCTTCTAGAAGAATGGTCATAAATTCTCATAAACACACTCCTAAACCTTGTGGAAAGCCTTCCCAGAAGAGTTGAAGCTGTTATAGCTGCAAAGGGTGGGCCAACTCCATATTAAACCCTACAGATTAAGAACGGGATGTCATTAAAGTTCATGTCCATGTAAAGGCTGATGTCCCAAAATGTTTGGCAATATAGTGTATGTAACAATGACACTAAAATAAAGTGTCACCAAAATTTGTATACACCCAGTAAAGAAGGAAGAGAAAGACTGTAACATTTAATGTATATATTGTATCCGTTAAAAGATAATTATTTACAGTATGTGACATTTTAGGTGTACAATGACATATAGAGTAATTGCGAGTAATTGCTACAATAATCCAGTAAATGCTTTTAATGGCTTTTTAAAGCCAATTTGTGTCTCTTATTCTAACACTTCCTAAACTGATAATTGCAATTTCATATATAAATATTAATTTCAGCAAATGTGTCAACTGCGTCAACAATGGACACAACATGTGAGTTGCCTTGATTGTACAATCCTCTAAACATAACTCATTACGTCTTGTAAGCATACATATTATTGTTTTACTTGCATTTTAAAAGGCTATTAAAAACTATTTGTCCATTAATAATGTTTAACTTGTAGTGTAAGTTTTGTTCTGTGGTTTCAATAGCTTTGGCTGTAACATCCAGTACTGAAATCACAACAAATCCAATAACCAGTAAGTGCTTCTTTCCTTCTCATAATTATTTATCAAGGGTTTTGATTGGTTGGCTTTAAATCTACTCATCTAAAACATTTTTGTTACTACAGATATGTCCAGTCTAACCCAAGACAGCCATAGTTTAACAAGTCCTGCAAATGGTAAGTCCTCAGGTCTTCTAATATAATAATATTACTGTAGCCAAAACACATTTGATTGATTTATATACAAATATTCAGCATCCCTGGAATCGACTACACTTACTGAAACTACAGAACATGCATCAGGTAACCAAACTAACAAAAACCTTTTCTAAGAAGTTTTTGCTAACGTTCTCATTATGTTATGAAAACTTGTTTAAATTTTTTTCCCTATTTCAAAACGTCCAGTGTTTTTTAAACATCTTGGTTATGCGAATAACTGTTTTAACATTCTTCAAACATTATGGAAATGTTACTTTTGAAATGTTCTCTGAACATTCTGAACCAACTGGTGTTGTTTAAAAAACATTAGACTAACGTCCAACTAAAACATTTCAGAAAAAAAATGCTCCAAAAATGATGTATAAGTTACCTTTTTGTGCTAATGTTTTGAGAACATTATTTAAAACCAGATAACTGAACAAACATTCTATTAATGTTACTGGAAGAACGTTTGATCATAACTTTGAGAGAACCTTTCCAGAACATTATAGTCAAAGTTATATAAGAACGTTCCTTGTTAGATGGGAAATGTACATTTCTTATATAGAGAGAGTTGAATATGTTATTTAAACATGTTGAATACAATACACATGCTAATGGTCATTTTCTCCTTAAATTTCCTCTCGATGATTGAAGGCAAAAAGTACTCGAAAAGTAAGTAACTTTTCTCAGAGGCATAAGTTATTCCATGAAGAAGCAATTCACTAGAAACCCTATGGCATCATCATTTTTTTTACACTTAATACAGTAATGCAAACGTGTATTACTTGCTAATCTTTTATATCTTTGCCTGCCAGAAATGTTTTACTCTATTGTTGTGGTTGCAACTGGTGGAGGAATTGTGCTGACTGGACTCATGGGCATCTGTTTATACGGATGTACACGTAAGTGTAAAAAAAGTGGCATGTCTTCCATATGGCAAATAGATTTAACATTAAGTTGACACATTGATTTGATGTTTTATTCATCGCAGGAAGGCCAAAGGACGAGAGGTAAAGATGTTTTTTTCGCATGCTTATTGGTGAAATTATAAGACAATAAGGGATAAAGAGATGATATATATATGAAAATATATTTGTGAAATTTACTAGGATTTGGATTGATAAAAAGAGTAAAAAACAGGGTAAGTTACTTTTCACCTCAAAGCGTAAGCCATATCTTACTCAAAAGTCAAATACAGGTTAATGTCAAGGTTTGCTGAAATCTTGGTCTGTATTGTAGGAGTTTCTTTACCAATTGCCGGTTCAGACTCAGTAAGTATTACTAACATTATTAACCATTTATGGGATCATTTTAATATTTGACACTATTTAATAGATCGATCTGTTATTTAGTCTGGTGAGGAAGATGCAGCATTTTACTCAACCATCAACCCTGTACAATCCACCTCTCAACCACCAGGTAAAGAGCAAAACTGATCCCCTCCATAGCATGTACTATATTGTATTTTGTGTATTTTTTTATGTAAATAGCATTATGAATTATTATAGGCTATATGAAACATAGCAAACCGGATTTACAAGCCTTTGCTTTAGCTGACTCTGAGATGATTTCATATTATTTGCTTAATAAATAAGCTCCAATCAGAATCGTGAAAAATACAAAGTATTTCAAATTGGATAATATTCATGCTGCTTACTTTATTGTAAACATCTTCTGATCTGCCCTTGTTCTGATATAAATGTGTTCAGCATGGATGCTTGTTAAAGGTGCACTATGTAACTTTTCCGTCCGCTAGAGGTCGCCTGTTCAAAACAATGGCGGCACGTTTGAGTGCAGAATCTTGGGACATGTGGTCTTCACCTCACAGCCGGTGGAAAAGAATCGGGATAGGACGATTATTAAGGTTACTGTAGTATGAAGCAGAGCAGGACCAAGCTGGGCAAGGCTGCTGGAGCGATTGTTAATGAGAAGAGCGGCGGGACTTTTATTATGACACTGTTGTCAGTGCCACTCCCGGTTTTCCGGTCAGGTAACGCAGCTCTGTTGATAATATTAGATACATTTGAGTGTGTTGAAAATGATGTTATGAAGTTACTCTGTGCGTTCGCTCGACGGCTGCTATGACACTTGTCGCACACTGCAGTGAGAGTAAAGTGTTTCTGCAAAATAAAACCGGAAACCGAGGGGAACGCAGATATGACGCAAACAACAGGCGACTCCCTCACACGTCCCGGTTCCTTGGGTAAAATAGCAATTTCTCACGATTTACAAATAGTTGGAAACATTTGGGATATTGTAAGTACTCAACTGAACAAAATATATAACACTGGCCTAGTGATTTTGGGATATTTTACTCAAACATTTTTACATAGTGCACCTTTAAGCTTCCATATTTTTTTGCAACAGTTTTACAAAAATAATAGGTTACACTTTATTTTGATGGTCCACTTTAGACATTCTACTAACTATAAGTAACTTTGCAACTATGAGAACTAACTCTTATTAGAGTATTAGTAGACTGTTAGGTTAGGGTTAGGTGTGTTAGGGTTGGGGTTAGTAGAATACGTCTACTAATAGTCTAATGAGAGTTAGTTGACATGTAGTTACTTATACAATCTAAAAAATGCTGGGTTAAAAATAACCCAAGTTGGGTTGAAAATGGACTAACCCAGCAATTAAAACAACCCAATTACTGGGTTAGTCCATTTTCAACCCAACTTGGGTTATTTTTAACCCGGCATTTTTTAGAGTGTAGTAGAATGTATAAAGTGGACCATCGAAATAAAGAGTTACCAAATAATAATTTTCTTATTGTTATTCTAATTATATACCATCATAGTCATAATTTCATATCTGATGTGTCTTATGCAGGAAACAGTGAAGAATCAAAGCAAACAAAGGTGAGTAAATCAGATGCACATGTGTATGCAATTATTTATCCTCATTCTAAGACTCACTTTTCCTCCAGGTTGAGTTGAATCCTTTGTATTGCACCATCCTCACTGAACCGCCCGTCTCCAGTGACTCCAAGGATATTTACAGTCTGGTGACGGCCCACTGAGAGAATCCAACTCCGCCGCTACTATTTTAATTCAAGCCAGAATTGATCAGAATTAATTTTAAACAGGATTTAATACTCCATACTCCATGCATGTTAAACCTCTTAGCCTTTCAAAACTGTCATTATAGGTCACAAACTTCTATTAGTTAACTTGCATTTTCACACATGTAGCCACATCAAAAGGCACAGCATGAATATGCAATAATAATTGCATAATTATTATACTGTGTTATTGTGAATGGCAATTGTATTGGTGAGCACAAGGGTCATTGTTACTTGCCAAAGACACTCATATTTTGTTCTTTTGCTTGACTCTTGTGAATATTTTCACCTGATGTTCATAATTTAAGCACCTAATTTTTCCTTTCTTAGAAGAAAAGGTTCTGTATATAGAACCTTTAAAAAGTTCTGTCAGGCGCTTCATATAGGGCTTCCCAATTGTTATTTAACTTTAAATGAATGAATTAAACAATCCGCTAAACATGCAAGTAGTATGCAATCATATACAGAACCTTTTTGCTATAGAGAGTTCTATAAAATAGAATAAAGAAGCCTGCGGTTCTATATAACCTTTGAACCATTGTTTTAAGAATGAGAGATTTTAGATTTTTTTTGGTCCCTTTTTTTTCTGTTCTTATATCTAAAATATCCACCTCTGTTTTGTTCAAATTGTCTCACAAGCATTATTTGTCAGATTAATTAGTTTTAATAGCTTTATAATCATATAATCATGTTTTCTAGTCATGGGACCTCATGGGAATTAAAATACAAAACAAACGGTACACATTTGTACAAAATGGCCTATCTTGTTTTGTTTGCTGTTGGATTAAATAATAGCTCATGCATCTAATTTGAAAGGAGATATTTATGTTTTTGTGATTACACCAAAGGTCAAATGAAAGGAAGGAAATGTTCACATGAACAATTCAAAGACTTTCACTGGCTGTTTCCAGTTTTATATGATGAGCCAAGTACATACATTGAAAGAAATTATGACTTATTCTGCAATATCTATATCTAATTCTTTTCACCAAAGAATCCTGAAAAAAAGCACCATGATTTCCACAAAAATAGGAATGGATGCTTGTCACACTTTCAAATATTATCTACTACAGTTTTTATTTGCAACAGTTAACAAAAATAATGGCAACACTTTACACAATACTAACTTTTGTATTAGTTAACATTATTTAATGCATTAGTTAACATGAACTAACCATGAACAACACCTCTGTTCAGCATTAGTTAATCTTTGTTAACGTTAGTTCATAAAAATCCAGCTGTTCATGATTTGTTCATATTATTTCACAGTGCATTTACTAATGTTAACAAGATTTTAATAATGCATTAGTAAAGGTTGAAATTAACATTAACAAAGATAAATAAATGCTTTATAAGTGCAGTTCATTATTAGTTCATATTAACTAATGTATTGACTAATGTTAACAAATACAACCTATTGTAAAGTGTTACCAAAATAATAATATTTAATAATAAAATATTCAACATTGATCAAAAGAAATGTTTCAAGAGCAGCAAATCAGCATATTAGAATGATTTCTGAAGGATCATGTGAAGATGTTGAAAATTCAGCTTTGCAATACAGTAATAAATTACATTTGAAAATGTATTTAGATAGAAAACAGTTATTTTAAATGATAATAAATATTTTATTAAATATGACCAACCCCAAACTTCTGAATGATATAGTGTACATTAAGACGTATCCAAACACAACAGGGATAACTTGAAGTCTAACCTTAAGAGAGAAATCTGCAGCAACAGAAGTAACAGAACTGCAGTTATAACATGACAACTCACTGAAGATTTTTAGCATGGTAATGGATATGACAATCTTAATGTACTTGGTCTTGGCAGAATGGATCTGCACCACTGTTGCTGCTTAATTGCTGCTGCAAAGCAAGTACAGGAACTTGCTACTCCCAATACATACGCTGCTATGAGTATGCAAGACATTATGCCTAATATTATGCCTGACATTACTTCCTAATATTGTGTTGGTCCCCCTTTTGCGGCCAAAACAGCCCTGACCCATCGGGGCATGGACTCCACTAGACCCCTGAAGATGTGCTGTGGTATCTGGCACCAAGATGTTAGCAGCAGATAATTTAAGTCCTTTAAGTCGTGAGGTGGGGCCTCCATGGATCGGACTTGTTTGTTCAGCACATCCCACAGATGCTCGATTGGATTGAGATCTGGGGAATTTGGAGGCCAAGTCAACACCTCAAACTCGTTGTTGTGCTCCTCAAACCATTCCTGAACCATTTTTGCTTTGTGGCAGGACGCATTATCCTGCTGAAAGAGCCACAGCCACCAGGGAATACTGTTTCTGTCACGGTGTGACTTTTCCTGGGGCGGAACCATAGTGGCAGAGATTTGTTCCGCCCGGATCAAACACCACTACTTCCGGGTTCCCGTCCCAGCGCCAAAATCAGAGAGAATCGGCGGCAGGTGCTCCAATGAACAGCGCGATCTCCGGATTGGGTGCAGGGGAGGGAGGAGGAGTACAAAGAGGGCTTCCAGAATTCAGTTGGAGTCAGTCGTTGCAGCGGTCATACACAGCCGCAGCTGTTAGTTCCGGGTCGGGCTCAAGCTGAGCGTGGTGGTAACCGCTTCCAGCCGTTGCGGCGAGAGGATCTGGGCAAACAAGGGATAACACGAGGTGGATATTGTGGACTGAGCGATCAAAGATCTGGAGAACTACAAAGAGAAGAAAAGAGACGTTGCTGAGTATAATACAGACCGAGTTTTGCATTGTGATTCAAGTGTCAAGTGTGTGTCCGATTCTGAGAAGTTACATGCAGGACAGTTGCCGGAAGTGCTGATGAACAAATCCCTTCGGGAGAGAGAGCACAGCGGCCAGGACGCGAGCCAGACACTGGAGGAGAGAACAAGACGAGCACACGGGTTGATCAATGTGTGAGTACCCTGAGAAACGTATACAGTAACAAATTCATCGGAAGTTTATCATCTGTGAGCCTTGTGACGTTGAAACTAGGAAAACGAGTGGCCCCACCGCGGAGAGTGAGCGTGGGAGAGCCAGAGACAGCGGACAGTGAAAGCCGCCGGGGTGGTGTAGCAGCAACGTCCTTCTCGTTGGTTCTTCGCTATACCAGCGCTTCAGCGATCCCCCCCCCCCCCCCCCCCGAGATAAACGACGCGGGAAAAGTGGCCTCTGGACCTTAAGTACACCTGGTTAGTGTGTGGAGTGCCGTGGGTGAGTCAGTATCTTGACTTTGAGAGTGTACACTTGGAATCTGCTGTGTTGTGCTGTGTGTGTGCGTGTCGTCCCAAAGACCATTTTCCAGGCTGACCCACTCTCTGGGGAAGGTACGATCCTGAAGCTGGCGGAGTAACTAGCCCTAACATTCACGCTGTGAACCTCACCCTACTCTCTGTCTCTACAGTGGTAGCACGACCGGAGCCAAGTAAGCACTCTCTTGAATAGCCATTGATACGTGCTAGTGTCGGAGGAAATTGTGTGTGCGTGTGCAGGGCCCGAGGGGAGGAGAGGGGAACGCTACACACGCCCGGAGCAAAGTCATATTTACCTGCACTTACCTATGTGAAGCCATCTAGAGAAGCGCCCGATCCAGCACCACCGCCATGGTCAAGCCCCCTGAGCCACCGCTATCACGGAGCCTGGAACAAGGAGAGAGAAACTGATGAACTGTGTTTGCGGAGTCTGCGAGTGATATCCTTTGAGCGAAGTTATACTTACCTGTATGCCAAACAAAAGTCCCAGTATTGACCCAGATCCAGCGGATGCCCCGGAGGTACCGACTTCTATGACGCCGGCCCCTTGATCCATTCCTAAAGGAAGCCGTCGGAACACGCCCGAGGAGAGAGGTACCCCTGTCGCCCCCGTTCCCCAGCACTTACCCGTTATATCCCTGTGTTCAGGAGAAGGAGCAAGCCATGGCGTAAATCCCCCGAAAGGTCCGACCTGGGAAAGAGAAAGAAAGAGTCAAGTGAGCAAATAGCAGGACATGGAAGCCAGACATTGAGAAAAAGGACGAGACGACTTATCTGAGGTTCTCCTGCGGCAAGAGCCGGCGAGCTCTGAGGCGGTGTCCTCACTCTCCAGTCCTCCTGGATTTTAGCCCCTTCATATCCCCTTCCCCCAATTTTAAGTAAATTAATAAAGACTTGTAATTTTAAACCTTACTCCAGTGTCCTCGTTGTGTCTGGTCGTCTGGGGTATCCCTGGGAACCTCCCCGAGGTGGAAACTAAGGGAGGAGCGGGACTCACGCGGTCCGCTCCAACCTGTGACATTTCCATGAAAGGGTGTACATGGTCTGTAACAATGCTTAGGTAGGTGGTAGGGGGGAGCGCGGGGCACAACCTAACGCTGGGTTAGTTGTAACACGCATGTTTTAACCCTTTCCACACATGCCAGAATGACGAAACTTAGTGTATTTACAAGTTGCCATATCAACATTATTTAGAGAAAAAATTGCAGCAAAATTAAAAAATCTCTGGAAGATATTAATGAATGTATTTAACCATAGCAAAAGTAAATTTCTTACTTAAGTTTAGTTTAAAATAAGACAAATCCGATATTATTTTAATCTTATATCTGTTATTTAACAGTTGAGATCGTTCTTTAATGCTGATCTAACCAGCAGAAGACACGGGCCGGGGTTTAAATCCCAGTTGCTCAGATGTGTTGCTCAGATGTGTTGTAACACTGCGTTACAATGAGCCCCTATTAGAAATAGGCCATTATATTCTATACTTTAATGAATTCTTTTGAGAAACCATGAGAAAAGGGTGAATAATGACAGAGTCAATGTTCAGAAATTATTTATCATTATTATGTTTTGAACTATGCTGTTTAGCTGTATTTAGCGATGTGTTTGTTGTCAAACTCAAAAATCAGTATATTTTTATTGATTAAAAAATGCCATTATTTTATTTTAAAAAGTGAATAGTATTTTGTAGACAAAATATTTTAGTTTGTCTTGGATATTTTTTTGATTATATCAGGTAACATTTTAAGCTGTCATTTTGTCATGTTACATTGTGCCCCACCCCATGTTACAATGTACCCTACCTATGGGGCATGTTGTCACATTTCACTTCCATTCTTTCGGGGCAAATCAAGAAAAAAGTAAACACTGTATTAATGAAACAACACCACATAATTGTACTAAACGTGTGAAATTAATGTGGGAAAAAATAAATACTCTGAACCCCAAGCGGATTTACACAAACTGAGAAAGTCAAAAAGCGTTAGGTTGTGCCCCGCTCTCCCCTACGTGTCAAAGTAACAGCCACATGGATGGCAGGACCCAAGGTTCCCCAGGTAATCAAAGCACACACACCCGGCCATCAATGTGATGTAAAAGAAAACGTAATTCTTCAGACCAGGCCACCTTCTTCCATTGCTCCGTGGTCCAGTTCTGAAGCTCACGTGCCCACTGTTGGTGCTTTTCAGCGGTGGACAGGGGTCAGCATGGGCACCCTGACTGGTCTGCGGCTATACAGCCCCATACACAACAAACTGAGATGCACTGTGTATTCTGACACCTTTCTATCAGAACCAGCATTAACTTCTTGAGCAATTTGAGCTACAGTAGCTCGTCTGTTTGATCGGACCACACGGGCCAGCCTTCCCTCCCCATATGCATCAATGAGCCTTGGCCGCCCTTGACCCTGTCACCGGTTCACCACTGTTCCTTCCTTGGAGCACTTTTGATAGACACTGACCACTGCAGACCGGGAACACCCCACAAGAGCTGCAGTTTTGGAGATGCTCTGACCCAGTCGTCTAGCCATCCCAATTTGGCACTTGTCAAACTAGCTCAAATCCTTACGCTTGCCCATTTTTCCTGCTTCTAACACATCAACTTTGAGGACACAATGTTCACTTGCTGCCTAATATATCCCACCCACTAACAGGTGCTTTGGTGTCATAATGTTATGCCTGATTGGTGTATATAAATTACCCATAACAGATCTATACAGGTGGAGCTGGGGAAGGTGGAGGGTTTCAGAGGAACTCTCAAAGTACGCTGTGAACTGCTATAGTGAAGGCTAACCAGCCAGAGTTTCATGAGAGAACTTGGCATTACAGACGACATACAAGACTGTGAGACAGGCATATGATCAGTGATCACTGTGGATTTGAGTCAGATGAGAGTGCCCTCCGCTACCCAACACAGAACTTACAGAGATGTACATGACATGATGGCCGTCTTTTCATTGAACAAAAGATTTTACCACTACTTTATGCATGGTACATTGAGTTATAGAACTGGTCCTAAAACCTGACTTTAAAATAGGATTAAAAGCAGTGCAAGTAAGTAGTTTTCTTAAAGTTGCTTTGACTGGGCTCACAATAACAATGGGCTACATATTAACTTTTACTTAAAATTGTACTTTCATTTATTCTAATTTGTTTTAAGTTTTTAAATCAATGACTGAAAACAGAGCTGTTCTAATAGTTAGAGCTATTAAGTATAGCATATATTTGGGATTGAAGGGAGGAGGCGAGGACTCGAACACAGAGTTTGCAAAACAAAACCCTGAAGGGGAAACACAGTCGGCAGGACACACAGGATCTGGGCACATCCAGCATCCTAAAAAATCCAGCATTGCTGGTCACCAGCATAAGGTATGTTTTGCATGCTGGGACCAGCATGGGAAGTGGGAGAGCTGGAGGACCAGCAAACCAGCTCTGATTTACCTGAGAACAGCATGACTATGCTAGTCCACCAGCTTGACCAGTACTGTACCAATTATTCAATTAAATATATAAGGGTTATATATTTTTAATATATATATTTTACTGGTTTTATTTTAATGGTGTACCTAATTAAAGAATACAACAGTCTTTTATACATTATGACTTCGCCCTTATATGTTTCTGTAAAGTAAATGTTATATGCAATGCAATTAGCATGTGCTCAGTTCACAGATGACACAGAAAACTATAATCTTAAAGTAAAAACATGAAAATAATAAAACATACATGGAAATTAATGTTATAAATATGATTTAGAAGAAGAATGTAAGTATAAAAGTGATTTTTAAGGCAAAGATGAAATTCGATTAATCGGAGCTAATTAGAAACTTGCCTATTCTGTGCAGACACAATGCAGAAAGGGAAGAGGAGGTGCAAAGACAGGAATTAATATTAACATGCTGAAGTCAGAAAATGAAAGTGGAAGATGCACGCATATACATGGTCAGGACCACACATTTGAACATTTTTGTGTAATTCTACATATTAAACATCTAGAATACTTTCCATACCCGTTACACAAGCAGATGAGAGAGTGCACCAAACTAAGATAAAGACCAACCCGAGTGACTGAACCCTGACACAGATATCTGCTAGTTGATCTCTGCTCAACGCTTTACATTTTAATTCTGCAACCACACTGCTGTCCTGTGGTTTTGAAAGACCTCATCGCTTCAGATAAACACAACCTATTGTGAGAAAATATATTGAGACTTTTAGATGCATCATATTCTTACTTTCCCTTTAGCGACAGAATTTTTGTGTGTGTGTGTGTTCTTATTTATTTGGTTGATTGAAGTAGTTGATCAGTATACTCACTGTCAAATGTTAATGTTATAGAGACATATCGTGTCATATGGTCAACATAGTTTTTCTTACTTCCTTCTTCCTCATTTGCATTTGATGTCTTTGTGTCAGTTGACCTTTCATGTGACGCTGACATGGTTCTGCTCATCCTCTTCATTTTTACACTCTTTCTGGAGGTTCAACCTCAAAGTAAGTGAGTTTCTTTTTTTTCATCAAGTTGTATCATGTCATTGTCTGTTCTCCTCTGATTTATTATAGTTTAAACATTTTTGTCTTTGCTGATTTTAGGTATGATGATCAACATTTTGTTGAAAAATACAATAAACATTTACAGGCAAAATAACAATTACACAATATAGAGCTCTAAATATCAAGCAATTTGTGGATAAGGGGACGTGATGATGAAAAAATAATAATAATAATAATAAGATGGGAGGGAAAATTTATGTTTCAGTGCTCCTGCATTGTGTTATTTATATTATTGTAAATTGCATATTCTTGTGTATTAGTGTATGTATAAATACTGTTATGTCTAATCGTGCATGTCCCCCAGTTGTTCTTAGTTCTTTGTGCTTATGTTGTGAGCAAAAGCAAAAAGTGCTATTATAAATATAAGTTATTGCTTATATCATCATCATCATCATGAGCTACTGAGTGTTTTTCAATAAATACATCTTGATTTATTTGTGTTTTTAGTATTTGAATTTAGCCTGGTCCTACCAGACTCTCGTACATTTCAGTTGTACAGAGAGTCTGGCCACTCTCCATTGACAAGCGTTTACTTCCTTGAAGACAGGAACTCTGTTGAAGATTAAAACTATTGGATCTGCCCAGAGTCACTCTGGATCTGCCATAACCAATCGCTAACGTTTGGTTGTGACGTGTCATGCGCTGTTCGCCTTTATTTATGGAAGTCCGTAAAATTAATGTGCAGCCACCTCAGTGATAAAACCTTGCACATTCGGATTGTGATTTATATACGGTGGAAGGGAGGGTTTTGTGATCGGGAACGCGCTGCTCACGTGGTCCATAACATGATTGTATACTGTAAATAAAATATCATATGCTTGGTATGATAAGAATAAATGCTGCCGTAAATAACGGCCCAATTCAAATGTTTACATGCTTTTCTTCTTTTTTTAGCGATGATGAAATATATTGCCCTTGAAAATACTTGCCAGCATTTAAAGAAATACAAGTCTAGAAATGCATCCAAATTACAGCAAAGAGCAACTGTACGGTGCTCTGTAGTGGTCAAAAAGGATATAAACAGTGAATTTTGAAGGGATATATTCTTGAAAACTCAGTGATGTGGATTCGGACAGGAATTAAATGACCACACGACCTTGGTGTTTGTCTAAAACAGTAGGTAATTTGGCCGGGGATTTTTACACGGGTAGTGGGAGACGGACGGCAATAAAATCACCACTGTAAATTATGACAATACCTTTCGACCCCAAGAGACACAATTACCGGAGCTTCAGCCAACTCCTTCACCACTAACGGAGCGAGCTGGAAAATCAAACTTTTCCCGGGACACAACATCATGGCCACCAACAAAACTCAGCAAAGATTGTTCTTGCTCCGGCTTTAACTTCTGGATATTCGGCAGCGGTGCCACAATGGAATGAATGGCTTCGCTCGCATCTATTCTTCGCCGCCATTACTGAACTACAACTCAAACTAGCGCACAACATCAACGTCTTCGTTCTCAGCTCCCTCTGTTTGCTGATTGGACTGGTAAAAATTTGTTCAGAGAAAATCTAGGGCTGCGTCCGAAATCGCGTACTATGTGAGTATGTACTACATTTGAATTAGAACGTACTTCACGACCGTTAAAAAAGTACGTTCTATATAGTATGAATGGAGTCCGGACGTACTACATGCGCCATGATGGAATTGTGACGTGTCATAAAAGCGCATGTCACGTGACAGACTATACGGCAGTCCCAGACTGAGTACTGAAGGAAAATGAAAATTGAGCGGAAGTACGTAGGAGGGCAGGGCCAGGCTAATTTGAATTAAAGAGCACCTATTATGGCATTTAAAATGTTCCAAATATTGTTTTAGAAGTCCCCAACAACAGTTTTGCATGCATGCAATGACAAAAAAGACTTTAGTTTTCTTATAATATGCATTTATTTGTACCTGTTTTGACAGCGATTCTCAAATGATTCCTTTAGTGATTCACTTTTCAAAACCCCGCCTTTACGTGACGCTAATCTGCAGTGATTGGTCCGATGACCCAGTCAGTTGGGATTGGTATAGTCTGTGCAGATATTTTCGGAAACGGAACACACATCACCATAAATGGTTTTCGGTTTAACCTCTTAACTGGATTGGATTGACATTCGTCCTCAAGCTTTATTTGTTTAAAATAGCTCAAATGACTGTCAGATGTTAGTAATTACCATGCCAATCAATATATCATTTAAAAGATCTAAGAGTCAAGCTTCCATTTTTTACCTCTGTTTTGTTCTCAAAGTCTTATAGTGATAGTAATTTGTTAATATGTGTCAGGAGTTATGAATATGGAAAACCGCGTCGGTACCGTTTGATTGTAATATGAGCCTCAGCTGATCTCATTCATAAAAAAACTCCTCTATTCACCTCAGGAAGACTCGCGACAAATCAACATCCCTCAGGGCTTTTAGTTCAAAAGTGTGCAAATGAGAAGAAATATTGATAGATTCTCATATGTCTGTGTCAAATTTCTAAACAGGAGTATTTTTTATTCAATACTTCCTCAAAATGCGGAGATGTAGCCTAATCATGAGCGATTGAGTCTCTTATGTGTTGTTTTCAATTCATACTGGCAGCCGGAGGGCGCTCTGTGCACATGTAGTCCATATATGGTAGTACAGACAGACGAAGAAGATACCATGTGCCATAATAGAAGTCCATCATAAAATCTTCCTGAGATCGTGAAACATGCAAATAGAGACATTTGAAGACTACTAAACACACAATCGCGACGATGTATGGTTTGTCTTCAAGCCACTTACGCCGCATTCACACGGGGCTTCGGCGTCAACGCTTGACGGAGGGCGTGGCTGAAGCTTGGTGCTGACGCGACCGTCATAGTGACAACAGCTAATCACATTACTTGCCGCTTGGACCACAACACAACACAAAAAAAGCGCCTTTTTTGACAGCTAGTCTGTGAGACTATTTTGTGTATGAAAACTGATCACTTTAATATTTGATTCCTCATTTGGCTGGGGGATAGCGCCTATTTGAACCACACATGATATGATATGCTGCTGTCATTCAATGATAAACAGAGTACACGGACGGAATACAAGCATGATACATTCCAGATTCTCCAACCGTCTCTGCCACCTCCTTCCAGGCCTGGTCTCTCCAGTTTGTGTCCCGGTATGTAAATAATGATTGGTAGTAAAGGACCGGGTGATTATCCACCGCAATTAGCTTTTCCTCCATTTTAGATCGTTCTTTACTCTTCATTCACTCTTCATTCACCGGTGTTTTAAACGAACGCGATTGGCTAGCGTCTGCTCTAGGATATTTGCATAGGGTGATCTGATTGGATGACGCCTGCGTTGGCGCTTGAAAAGTTGAGAAATCTTCAACTTTTGCCGCTTGCAACGCGAGTGAAGCGCCGCGACGGAACCCACAATTCAGTTCGGCAACGCATGACGTCACCCATTCAAAGTAAACGAGAAGCGTTGACGCCGACGCCCCGTGTGAATGCGGCGGCGCATTCACACGGGGCGTCGGCGTCAACGCTTCTCGTTTACTTTGAATGGGTGACGTCATGCGTTGCCGGACTGAATTGTGGGTTCCGTCGCGGCGCTTCACTCGCGTTGTTTAAAACACAGATGAATGAAGAGTGAATGAAGAGTGAAGAACGATCTAAAATGGAGGAAAAGCTAATAATTGCGGTGGGTAATCACCCGGTCCTTTACTACCAATCATTATTTACATACCGGGACACAAACTGGAGAGACCAGGCCTGGAAGGAGGTGGCAGAGACGGTTGGAGAATCTGGAATGTATCATGCTTGTATTCCGTCCGTGTACTCTGTTTATTGAATGACAGGCAGCATATCATATCATATCATGTGTGGTTCAAATAGGCGCTATCCCCCAGCGAAATGAGGAATCAAATATTAAAGTGATCAGTTTTCATACACAAAATAGTCTCACAGACTAGCTGTCAAAAAAGGCGCTTAAAGTGTTGTGTTGTGGTCCAAGCGGCAAGTAATGTGATTAGCTGACGGTCTCGTCAGCACCAAGCTTCAGCCACGCCCTCCGTCAAGCGTTGACGCCGAAGCCCCGTGTGAATGCGGCGTTAGTCTTCAAATGCTCATCCTTGGGCAGATTAAAAAAGTTTGCTTTTGAGTCACACTTCAGAACACAGCGTCTCGTCGCCATGATGTTTTCTAGTTTTCACTGGCGTCTTGGAGCGCAATAAGTGGGCGTATCGTATTCAAATAACTTGACAAGTTGACGTCATCTAGTCAGAGAAAAAGCTTCGGTCTTCTAACGATTCTTAAAAATGACTCAGAGTCGACTCTTACTTTTGAAAGAAAATAACTATATATACGGTGCACTGTCATATTTCAAACTTTGCAGGATGTTTTTGTTCACTTAGATCTATGTTACACACTACATGAAAGGTAAATTTCAAAATTCCATGATAGGTGCTCTTTAAGATTTATATATATATTTCAAGTCATCTCATGTAAAGTTTGCTGAAGCCCCCAGTGGGACCCTGGTTGAGAACCACTTCTACATATTTTACCATTTTATTTTGGCCAGTAAATAGCTAACTTTCTTGCAAGAGGTGATGGAATCCTTGTGTTCAGCCGCTGTGATGTATATTTGGTGTCTCGCTGTATTTCTCCTACAGGACTCTCTGATCAGGTTTGGCTGACCGCGTCTCCCCCGTCAGTGCAGAAAGACACAAGCACAGCACACAGACCGACAGATGCACACAGGGCTGATCAATCTCACTATATCACAGTTTTAAATCTGAGTAAGATGTTTAATTTGGTACAGTAACTGTTTAGCATCCTCTATGGACAATGTTGCTCTTTTCTAAGCATTGTCATAATCCTTTGGTTCCTCCACTAATATGCTCTGCTATATGTTGTTTTGCAGAAGAGCGGCCAGTCATTACAGTAACCCATGACTCTCAAACTGATGATTTTAGAATATACTGTCAAATACCAGGATCAGGCAACGCTGGTGCTTGTTTTATTTACGTTGGAGATGAAAATCGACAAATTCTAAAATCTCGAAAACCATCTGGAACAACACAATGCATTTCTACACTCCATGGACATTTTTTATTAAATCATCTAAAGTCAGTTAAGAGTAAAGTGATGAGCTGCAGGTATTCTCTAGAACCTCAGTCATCCAAACTTTCACCATATAGTGACAAATTCAATCTGACGGGTATGTCATTTAATCTAATATCAATCTTCACATTCACAATTCATTTAAATATTTAAAAAATGTTTCTTATTGTATGTTTTTGTCTCTATAGCTTTTCTTCCGGTGCAAATCCAGTCACCAAGCACAACAAAAGCATCAATATTATGTAAGTTCTTCTGAAATATATCATTATAATTTTTGTGATGATTATTTTGATGATTAACATTTTTTCTGCAGATTCAACACCAGCATTCTCTACAAGTGAAACAACAAGTAGGTAGACTCTAAATTAGGAAATGTGACTCTAAACTAAACTTTTTTTTTTTTTAACCAATAACTTTTAATATTAAGTTCTTATTTCAGAAGCTCTTGCTACAGAATCCACTACATGGTATGAGACCACAATAAACCCTACTGCTGGTGAGCTCCTTTTTTGTTAATAAAAGATAATTTTATGAAAATTATAAAATAAAACCGTACTGAAGGTAAAATACAGTTTTTCAGGACACACGTGGTGGAGTTCTGATCTGAGGTTTTCCGTGCACAACCTCTGTGTTCATGAGGATCTGAAACACTAAAGTTTCATTCTGTAATTGTCATAAATATTGAGGAACAGTTTGTAGAATCTGCTAGATTCAACCACAACCCTGATTATAAAGACACCATTGTTCAATATAGCATTTTTAAAAAAGTAAAAAAAAAGTAAAAAACTGTATTCTAGTGTTATTACTTTTCAACTCCATGTTATTATTTTTAATCTAAAAATTTAAATCTACATACTTTACACAAATGTCACTGCAAACGTTCATTATAACTTGTACTCTGCTCAGTTATACAGTAACTTAAAGGAACAAACAGGCTCATTTTCCAGCTCCCCTAGAGTTAAACAGTTGAGTTTTATCGTTTTTGAATCCATTTAGCCGAACTCTGGGTCTGGCAGTAGCACTTTTAGCATAGCTTAGCATAGATCATTGAATCTGATTAGACCGTTAGCATCTCGTTCAAAAACTGACCAAAGAGTTTCGATATTTTTCCTATTTAAAACTTGACTCTTCTGTAGTTACATCGTGTACTAAGACTGATGGAAAAAGAAAAGTTGCAATTTTCTAGGCCGATATGGCTAGGATCTATTCTCTTATTCCTGCGTAATAATCAAGGAACTTTGTTGCCGTACCATGAGTGCAGCGGCGCAATGATATTACACAGCACATGAAAATATTTAATCATTATTTGATGGACTGAATTGCTATGTTTTAGAAAATACTCATCCTTCACATCCTCTCAATGTCACAAGGAACACTGCAGCGGGTGAGTTAAACTTCTGAGTTACTGTACTACAGTAAAAGTTGTTGTTGTTGAAGCAGATGCTGTTTTAAGGGATGTCAGAGTGTTTAGAAATGTCTATTCCTCCTTTTCATCCATTTAGCTGTCCAAGCTTCAGCTCCTGGTAAAACTGATGGCCATAGGAGACCACAAACAAGTATGTACAATCGATTAACAATAGATTAATCGCTGAAAACTGAAAACTTTGCATATGGTGATAAATCGTTCTGATTTCTTGGTGACACAAAGAAACATGGCTTATCATGGCACTGGCGGCCACCAGCGGGGGGATTTTCCTGACCGGACTCGTGGGCATCTGTCTGTTCTGCCTCAGTAAGTTACCCACTCATGTGGATGTACAGGAAACTGACATTTATTTGTAACAGTTTTAAAACCTGTTAACTGTCACTCCTTATTGAGCATAGATGTGAAAATGCACTAAACTTAAATGGCTGTAATTCATTAATGCTTTGGAATACAGACCTAAGACCTAATGGTCTCTTTTTAAAGAAAACACCCAAAAAATGAAATAGTATAAAAGTTATAGAAATTTACATTTAATGTGAAGCAAATGTAGTGTCCTAACCAGGTTTTTTTTTTTTTTTTAAACATATACATTTGTTTTATTTACATACATATACAATACATGTTTTTTTTTTTAAAAAGGACTCTAAAAATGACTATAAAAGCAAAGCCATATGACTAAAGTCGTGCTCCAAATTTCCAATCCAATCCAAGTTGATATCTCAAAAATGGAGTTTCCTTTCACAAAAAAGAAAAGAAAAAAATAGTGTTTTGTCAAGATTAGAAGAGGATTTATAAAATAGTGCAGTAAATTTGGAACATGACACCGCCCACTAGGGGGAGAAACCAGCTGACCCTTTAATTTAGTTACACTAAAGTCCAACTTCAAAACGGTTTTTACAGGATGAATTTTGACAGTTTAGGCTTTCGAATGACACCTAATTTATGATGATTACGAAAATATGTAATAGGAAAAAAAGGCAAATAAAAAAGTGCACCTAGTGCAGTTAACAGGTTTTAATAATCAATTTGCATCACAGCACATTAATGCACTGGTATGGTGTATTTTACTAGGACAGAAACCAAGAAAGAAGAGGTAAGACTTTTCTAGTGTACTTTATATAGGTGCTTATTTGTTTAGAACAATAAAATGAATGTGTACTTTTATTATGTTTAGTTCTATGAAAACCCCTGTAGCAGCTGTTTCCCAGAGCCCAGGTAAATACAAACTATCCCACACAAATGATCATGTGCTGAATATTATAAGCATATTTTTGTGCAAAGTATGTTTTATAATGTTCATACAGAACAGAATCTCTATGTACCAGTTGTTGTTTACATTGCAAATGTCAGAATGGTTGAAATGAAGGTATTGCATTTCTAATGTGGCAGATGAAGATGACACTGAAGACAATGAGAAACATTCGGAAGAAAATGAGGTGAGTACTAGAGATCTTTTTCTTCTTATTTTTAACACAATCATTTCATATATTTATAATTTACTTTCTTTGTTCTCTAGGAAAAACTGCACCACGTGTACTGCACTATTCCTGATGTTTCTGGAGACACTCATGTGTTATACAGTCTTGCACAGATACCAAATCATTCTCTGCTAATTTAATTTCTCTTTTTAATTATATCATTATAATTAAATTAACATTGTCATTTAAAGAGATGGTTTTACTTTCAACCAAATCTCTCTCACACAGACACGCACGCACACGCACACGCACACACGCACACGCGTGACATATCAGTAGGATCTCAGACAGGATTGTTTAGTCGTTTACCAGGTCTTCCTAGGTAAATGGAAAACTTAAAGATGTTGTTCCACGTTATTAAGCAAGTCACAGTTCTCATGCAATATGAGGAGGAAGAAAGATCTTTCTGAAGATGAAAAGAATGAAATGGTGCAATGTAAAAGGCATGAAAACAACTAATATTTTGTGAAAGGAGGTAAACGGCTCCAGCTAGCCTACTGCTCAATAAGTGACAAAATAACACCAACATTTTCCTATTTACATGTTGTGATGTGTTTAGTTACATCGTGTGCTAAGTTGTGATTTTCTAGGCCGATATGGCTAGGAACTATACTCTCATTCCTGCGTAATAATCAAGGAACTTTGTGCCGTGCCATGAGTGCAGCGGCGCAATGATATTACACAGCGCCTGAAAATAATCCCCAGCACGCTCTCTGTGCAAGCAGGTTGTCACGTTGGTGTTGACGTAAGTTAGCCTATTTTCAGGCACTGCATAGTTTCAAACTACAGTAATTAACATGCAGGCATTTTTAAAAATATAAGTACATATGTAAAAACATTTGCATTGTATCAAATGATTAATTAATTTTAGTACATTGTAGTTAAGGCCATCTAATATAAAGTGGGTCCCTGAATGTTTATTGTACTGAAATCCTGCTGATATGTCACTTGCATAATAATTTGGAACACAGATAATAGTTAGTGCCAAAAGGGCTGTAAATAAAATAAAAACAACATTTAACTGAACACTACCACAATTATAGCAGATATTGTTATGCTGACTGAGATATAGCTGTTGTGTGTCAGTGCATGACATGTAAGTGCGGCCTCGTCTGGTGACATAAATGGACTGCACAATATATTAAATGATTTCCTGTGGTCTAATCCTCTCGCTGTGTGAGTCTCGTTCTGTCTCTTTTCTTACACTCGTAATGGAGCTGTTCTTCTTCATTGCTTTTGTGAAGGTTCAGTCTTACATCAGGTCTAAGTGATCAGAAAACAGTTTATGTCCACATATGTAGTGAAGAAGAGTTTCATTTCATCATGTCTAATACAGTGCTGAGGCTAGTGAACCACATGCATTCTGGTTAACACCAACTCATTAATACACTGCATTTTACTGAGAAACTAAGGAGGAAGAGGTGAGACTGTAGTTTACTTGTAGGCGTGAGTGTTATTTAAGTGCTTCAATCGTTTGAAACAGGAAATACAATTTCTATTTTTATTATGTTAAGTCTTATGAAAGCGTCTGTAGGAGACGTTTCCCAGAACCCAGGTCAGTCACCATCTCCTACAACAATGATGTACTGCATCTTTTTGCTAAATTTAGTGCAAGACATTTTAATGTTTTATAATGTTCATACAGAAGTTAAAAAGGGACGGTTGTTGTCATTGTTCTCAAGCCAACTTCAAAGTTTGTTTATGAAGTTTACTCATCTAGTTAATGTTATTGTGGTATGAAGCAGGGCAGGCCCGAGAGCCTTTACTCACGGTAAATCTAGAAAACTTGATTCAAACAATAAGACTAACCCGATGAAGGCATTCAAATAGTTGCTCCCCTGTCTAATAAAACACATTGTCAGACAGACGAGAACAGACGAGGTAAGTGTAACGTACTGCTCAGAGACTTAACAGGTTGAGGATCCAAACGCAGCTTTATTAATGGGTAATCCACACTCGTAGTCAACAAACAGACAAGAGGTCATAACAGGAAATCAGTCCAATCAGGCAAACAAGACAGGAGAGACAGGCAAACGGGTAATCCACGGAACAGGCAAGAAATCCAAGACCAAGAGACATGAAACCAAGGAAAACGCTCAGAAATGTAGTTTAAAACAAACAAGACTTTGCAGTGTAAGGTGGAAAATAATCAAAGATATTTGAAATAGAACAAAATCATCTGCTTTGCTGTTATCAGCCATCATCGTGATCAAGATATTGAAATTGACTCAACCCCCTCCCCCTTAACGCAATCAGAGGGGCCAGTTGGAGTTAGAAGAACAAAAGAATGGCTGGCCAAAAGGTTTTCGCACCTTTGATACAATGGGGGAAGTTTTGTCTGATTGGTTACTTTCAAACGTCTTACGGTTTGGTCTGATTGGTTATTTTCAAATGTCTTACGGTTTGGTCTGATTGGTCAGTTTTAAAAGAGTCAGATTTGAATTTGGTGACATCAGGGATGAGGATAAAAGAGGATTTCAACTATAGCTTGCTCTCTTTTAATTCTCTGCTTTCTCTTGAGAGGGGCTCTTTGGATTCTCTGGCTTTCTCTAGAGCTTTCTCTAGAGCTTGCTCTCTCTCTCTCTCTCTCTCTCTCTCTCTCTCTCTCTCTCTCTCTCTCTCTCTCTCTCTCTCTCTCTCTCTCTCTCTCTCTCTCTCTCTCTCTCTCTCTCACAGGTAACATTCTAGGCAGAAGCCTACTGAGCATAATTAAGGGTTTATGTTTACATTTATTTGAAACTATTTTAAGTGTAACCATAACTAGAACTTGTGTTTCCTTTTAGAAGAGATTTATGTCTATGATGTAATTGACATTTTACATTTACTTGATTGTTAATAAATTGTTACATTTTGATCCTTTCTGAATTAATCTGTAATTATTAACTATCTCCAATGTGGAACGGTATAATTGTAACAAAGGGTTAAAACGGAACGATCAAATGTATGATTAACTATCAAATATAGATGATGAAACAACCGGTTGGGATTCTCTTCTAAATGCGACAACTATGATAAATGGAGTCAGATAAAGAATATTATAATCAAATCCATTCTTCCAGCTGAAACACTGAACGCGTGTGGCCTTCACCGCGGTTCGCTACCGATCCTTGGAGCGAATTCATGCGGTCTTACAGCAGTGAATGACAGAGTGAACATGGGGTGCATTCCATTCGACAGGGTCCCTTCGCACTAACGGTACACGTATTCATACCGAACCATTTCGGTACAGGGCTTTCGGTTCGGTGCTCGTGTGTACCGAACGGTTCCGAATGCAATCTTTCACAGTCGGCTTGTTTTAAGCGTGGAACACGCTTCAATCCTAGTTCCCACTCGAACATATTAAGTATTCAGTCCATTTTATCACGAAATTCAAACGATAAATGCCGTTTTGACACTCTTTAATGTGACGACTGATCACTGTATACAAGCGGCCGCGGCCCGTGCGAGTGAACGCGATCATCTCTTCCAGAAGAATAAACATGAATTAATATCTTAAGGTATGTTGAGGATAACACTTCGCTCAACAATCGCTCAATCAGTGTTTCAACCGCGGAAAGACGTCAAACAGCTTGTAAACAATGTCACGCAGCATCATTTACCTCGGAAGTCATTCAGTGTCCACAGCTGTTAATTCACAAGAGAAATCAACTATTTCACTAAAAATATGCACTATATTAGCCTATACACATATATATAATTATATATATATATGTATGTATGTATGTATGTATGTATGTATGTATGTATGTATGTATATATATATATTAGTGCTGTCAAACGATTAAAATATTTAATCGCGATTAATCGCATTAATGTCATAGTTAAAGGTGAACTATGTAGGATTTTTGCAGTAAAATATCAAGAAACCACCAGGCCAGTGTTATATATTTTGTTCAGTTGAGTACTTAGAATATCCCAAATGTTTTCAACTATTTGTAAATCGTGAGAAAATTGCTATTTTAACCAAGGAACCGGGACGTGTGAGCTATGCGTGTGAGGGAGTCGCCTGTCGATTGCGTCATATCTGCGTCACCCTCGGTCTCCGGTTTTATTCAGTGAAACGCTTTACTCTCACTGCATTGTGAACAAGTGTCATAGCAGCCGCCGAGCGAACGTCATAACTTCCTTTTCAACACACTCAGATATATCTAATACGATAAACAGAGTTGCGTTACCTCAAACTCGTGACTGGAGAAGAGGAAGTGCCGCCGGCAACCGTGTCATAATAAAAGTCCCGCCAGCGACTATGCCATAATAACAGTCCCGCTCTTCAATCGCTCCTGCGGCCTTGCTCAGCTCCACAACACTCGGTCCTGCTCTGCTTCACTACAGTAATGTTAATAATCGCATCCATGAACATGATTTCTGCCCGAGTCCTATCCTGACTGTTTCCCACCGGCTGTGAGGTGAAGACCACATGTCCCGAGATTCTGCGCTCAAACGTGCCGTCATCAAACTACGCCTTTGTTTTGAACAGGCGACCTCTAGTGGACGGAAAAGTTACATAGTGTAGCTTTAACTCACAATTAATCACAATTAATCGCACATTTTTATTTATTATAAATGTCCCTTGATTTCTTTTTGTCCCATTATTTTTTCTTATTTTAATGCTCTTATCAACATAGAAAAGTGGATCGGCTTGCTTTGTTCAAATGTTTGTTTTATTGAAAACAACATTGGCATACTTTAGTGTTCGATTTCACACCAACATTCTCACTTGGAGCAAATAATCTCACACAATGTAACACTGCCCATCAATAAAAGGGTGAAACAAATACTTTGTTGCACAAACAGCCCCTTCAACAGCCCTTTCTAAGGGATCAAAACAGGGTGATACAAAATAAAATTACAAAGTGCACATGCAAGGTAAACTAGGACTCCGCCTATAGTGCAGTTAAACCAGGGGTCGCCAACTAGTGGACTCCGGTCCGAATCCGGACCGCGAGATGCGTCCATCCGGACCGCGAAGCCTTTTGACATAATGAAACAGTTAACGTTGCAATGCTCACTGTTACTACGTTCAGACCCAGACGCGCGGTCAAGCATGCAGTGAAGAAGAGACTGATGGTGCGCTCACACCGGACGCGAATGACGCGACATGCACACCGCTTAATCCGCGCCGCAGAATGTCTATTTGTATGGCGTTCCGAAGGGTTCTTTAATATGACTTTGCAACATGCACTCCTCTCAATGAACGTCTCGTCTGCGTCTGCCGAACGTGACGTCTGCGTCTGCCGAGCGTTTCGCCTGCGTCTGCCGAACGTGACGTCTGCGTTTGCCTTAAAGGGGTTTCCAGTACATTCCACACAATTCATTCTTTATTATTTTTTCCCCACTGATCTTCAATTATGTTTTATTAGCAATTAAGTGCTTTTACCTTGCTTGTGTAGCTATAGATTTTTTATTCCAAATACCAAATTTTAATTTACACAAATTATCATATCTAAAAGTTTTGTTTACTGTTGTTTCTTGTCAACATATCCACAGATACTTATGAAGAACTAATAATGAAGAGCAGTTCATTATTATTATTTAGCATATAATTTAGCAGAGAATTAACATTTTAGAGCCAGGGATACTCTTTCAATTCTGCCTTGGTTTTTATCACACTTAAACAACATATTGATGTGCTAGAAGAGATGATCGATCAGTGCACGTATACTGCTTGAACTGAGACTATAGGCTACACAGTAAAGTCACAAAACAGTGGGTCTATTTATTGATTGGGTTTCTTAAAATGTAAAAAAAATAAAAATAAATTGTAAACTCTGTTTCATACTACTGTTTTTGCGAAAGGTCCGTTGTTATTTGTGGACACCAGACTAAACATTGCAGATGTTTAGTACCTGCAGGAAAAGTACAATTGTAAAATTAATTTCTTATTCCTGCTTTTAACATTTATTTCACACTGGTTTTAGTTTTCTTTTTATAAATCATTACTATACATGAATAAACAATTAAATGAAAAGATATGGAAACGTTCATTTTTAGGCATTAAAAATATGCACAATTATTTATTAATCACCTACACTAAAAATCTATTTTAAGGCATCTAAGACCTGCACAGGGTGATATCAGTGTTTATGGAAACATCCTAAACCATAAAATGACTGTAAAAAAGGACTTAACTTTATATTAATACAACTTTATAGTTTATACAACTTAGACTGATAACATGACTGATATATATATATATATATATATATATATATATATATATATATATATATATTATATTTATATAATATCATTTAATATATAATTCACGCACGCATTTACACACTCAAATAAAATCACAGACGCAGACGTCACGTTCATTGAGAGGAATGAGTGAAGAGAAAGTAAATTGTGCATTCGCTGACACACTGCACTGAGCCGTGTTGAGTAGCGTGTTATACTACGTGTTAGCGAAAAAATTAAATTATAACTTCACTGCTACACGTGAATGACGTGTAACGTCTGAGTGGACACTTCACTGCCACACGTGATTTGCGTGACGTCTGCGTGACGTCTACGTCACGTCTACGCCTCGTCTGCGTCTTAAATTGAATGGAATAAATAGCAGAATAAAAAAAAAAGTTAAGACGTTGAGTGAGACGTTCGTTGAGACGAGTGCATGTTGCAAAGTCATATTAAAGAACCCATCGGAACGCCATATATTTGCGTCTTTGCATTGACTTAAATCACTCGCGCAAAACGCTTCATTCGCGTCTGGTGTGTAGGCTACGCACCATCAGAGCAGAAAGCAGCGCTCAAGACAAGCACTTTTAGTTGAAGACCCCTGAGTTAAACCATGGCTTAATACGTTTCTCATTTCGGCGTCTCACGCTTGCCATCCACGTCTACTCTTTTAATGGCCCAAACGAGGGCGGGCAGCCGCAGCGTGCCTGATGTTTTGTTTCCGGTCTAGCTACATCCGGAGTGGTGTTGTAGTTTTTCTAACGTTACTAGTTGTTGCAACAGCATGTGAAAAAACTACAAAGTTTGTTAGACCAAAAAGAACGTTAATCTCGCGATAAAAAAATTGACGCCGTTAAAATAGGTTTGCGTTAACGCCGTTAATAACGCGTTTAACTGACAGCACTAATATATATATATATATATATATATATTAATTCTACTTAACCTGCTAGTAGAATAGTAGAGTCTTGATTATTTAATGCTATGTTTAGATAAATCTGTCATGAAAATGACAGTCACTAAGATTATATTTCAACAACGAATTGGAGAAAAAACATAATTTTATAATTAGATTTAGGAGTTAATGCAAAAACTGCCTTATGTGAAGTTTACATGTTTGCACACAATGTGTTATTTGAGTGTTGATTATCCTATAACTAAACATGAATATCAGCTGAATGGCTCATAGTTTGGGCTCTGTTGTTAACCTTTAATATTAAAGTAATAATGTGCAAGTAAGGGCTCCCTATATAGTTTACAGCATTATCTTTAAGAAACGTTTAGTTATAATTTATTTAATTTAAGGACAGACACAATTTTTTCAGTAAACCCCTGTTTAATAATAAATTAAAAAAAAGCAATTTTTTAAAACTGCTGTACCGAAGCCGTACCGAACCGTGACTTCAAAACCGAGGTACGTACCGAACCGTCAGTTTTGTGTACTGTTACACCACTACTACGCACTGTTCACTGCTCCCTACTCCCTGAGCACGGTATATCAATTGAAGTGGACTTCGCTGACAATAATCACTCATTTGGAAAGCCCTGCAACGTCATCAAAGAAAGGCAAAGACGGGGTCGCGCAGATTATGATATAACATAAATTAATATTGTAATTTACTTTACTTTCAAATTTAAAACCATATAATACGTAGGCCTATATACATTTACAAAACAAACAGTATGTATCTAAAACATGTAATCAAAACATTAGTTTTATTAGTTTACATATAAGTTGTATTGACTATGAACAATTCTGAAGCTGCACCTGTCATTCAATATGAAAATAAATTTTTATTTGGTTAACTAGGCCTATGTATAAATGTAGGCTATTCTTAATCAATGGTCTTTGTAGTTGTCTCATCTCGTGCACTCTCTTTCCCAAGCGCAGCTACACAGTAAACATTCCTGAGGTAAATAAAGTAAAATATTAAAAAAAACAACAGCCCTCAGCTGCTTCCCAACACTTTTAATTTGTTTACATATTCATAAAATATAATGTGCAAATTGCCATAACCATTCATAAATACTCTAGTTTGTATAATAACTATGAATATTCAAATGCTATAAACTCCTCCATCGCAGAGCTGTTTAAAACTCTTTCGACGGCTCTGTTCCGTTCAGACCATAGACAGTAGGTTCAGACAGGTGATGCGACGCCGACGCGCAATGACAGTTGGGTGTTTTTCACTCTCCACTTCCTGTGAAGTGATGTAGCCTATCGATGTTCCCTTCTTCCCTACGCCGTGCGCAGTACCCTTCGAACTGAACATGTTCGCTCCCTTTGGACTGGAATCTCACTTGAGATGGCGGAATACCCTCTGAAGTCCACTTCGCAGTCCACTTACGGTCGAATGGAACGCACCCATGGTCTACAGTATATAGGCTGGGGTAATGAGGTAATATAAGACAGGTGCAAACAATGAGTGATGATGAGTCCGGGCAAAGGATTATGGGTAATGTAGTCTTTGATGGAATGACAGTCCAGGTTGGAGTGCCCTCTGGTGGTGATCATGGGCACTCACACTGGTGAATTGTGACTGTAAGTCAATGTAAATAGTTTATTGTAGAGAAAACCGGGGGCAGAGTGGAGAGACAAACAGGTGAGAGGATATGCATATGTTAGTTGGATTGCAGGCTTATCTGATTTTAACGCTGTCCTTCTTGAATGCAGGATCAGATGTTGGATAGATGGCTGGAGTTGAAGGACAGATGGGTGACACGAGGAATAGGATGGACACAGATGGATGGCAGAAGACTGAAGTCGGATCAGGAATGCATGTAGGTTGCTCAGGTGAGTAGAAGCAGGAGTGTGTGAGGTCCATAGACAGGACAAGACAATAGTGAGGTGGAAGGTGACTGCTTAAATACAAGGTGTGATGAGGGTGATTGCTGGCAGGTGCAGGTGATGGTGGAGTGTGTGCAGGTGGTGAGCAGAGAGGATTATGGGAAGTGTAGTGCAGATGCGGTGAGTGAGCTGTTGACTGTGACACACATAATAAATTAATGCGGTTTTCTATATAATAAATAGAAATAAAACCTGAAATCAAGGGTAATGGGGATATAACATAATTGACAGGTGACTCAATGACACGGGCCGTTACACTTGCTGATTTCTCTGGATTTAAACATTATTGGAAACATTAGGGATAATGTAAGTACACAAGTCAACAAAATATATAACATTGGGTTACACTTTATTTTAAGGTGTCATCGTTACAGTGTAATTAACTATTTAAAGGGATAGTTCACCCAAAAATGAAAATTAGCCCATGATTTACTCACCCTCAAGTCATCCTAGGTGTATATGACTTTCTTCTTTCAGACGAATAAAATCTGAGTTATATAAAAGAAGTCCTGGCTCTTCCAAGCATTATAATGGCAGTAATAGTTGCTCTGTTTTTGAAGTCCATAAAAAATGCATCTGTCCGTCGAATAACTGCTTCACGCAGGTGTTAATAAAGGCCTTCTGAAGTGAATCGATGTGTTTGTGTAAGAAAAATAACCATATTTAAAACTTTATAAAGTAAAGTTTCGGCCGACCGCCTTCCGTGTTCCATTTATGGAAAGCGCCTCTGCCGATCAAAGGCTTCCGTTACCAGTTACGCTCGTCAGACATCACGTACGCATCTTGAATTGTGAGAAGGCACTTTCAACACTTTTCCACGGAAGGCGATCGGCTGGAACTTTACTTGATAAAGTTTTAAATATGGATATTTGTCTTACACAAACGCATCGGTTCACTTCAGAAGGCCTTTATTAACAACTGCGTGGAGCACGTTATTGGACGGACAGATGCATTTTTTTATGGACTTCAAAAACAGAGCAACTATTACTGCCATTATAATGCTTGGATTAGCCAGAAACTTTTTAATATAACTAAGATTTTATTAGTCTGAAAGAAGAATGTCATATAGTGTACACCTAGGATGACTTAAGGGTGAGTAAATCATGGGCTAATTTTCATTTTTGGGTGAACTATCCCTTTAAGTACTGAGTAATATTGAGTAACTACATGTAGTTACTAGGTTAGGGTAGGATTTGGTTGATTAGTCATGCATAATTTACTGTTATTACTATGCTAAGTAAATGTAACATATGTGTGACAAGAAGGGCAGGCGAGAGCCGTGAGAGGATTCGAGACTGGTGTGACGCGCATGTGACACTCATCTACAATCACGCCACCGGCCTCACGCCACTCTCACGGCTATCGCCCGCCCTGCTTGTCACAATATGTAGGACACTGTAAAATAAAAGTGTTACCTAACATTGTTCTAGTGTGTGTATATTTTAATCCAAAAAATTTACATATTGTGCCTTTAAAGGGATAGTTCACCTTAAAATAAAAATTAAGCTATCATTTACTCACCCTGGTGTTGTTGTAATGTCGTATGCCGAGTCACATGGGATCATTTTGAGATACTTTTACATCCTTTTTGTAAAAATTCTCCTTTTCTGGTCCGAAAAAGAAAGAAGGGTATACATTAGAAGAACACCAGTGTGAGTAAATGAGGACTTAATATTCATCTTAGAGTGAACTATGCCTTTAAACTCATCGTCATTTCAGGACGATCTGATCACTTTTAATTTGATATTTTTTTCTTACTCATTCAATTCATCAAGATGTAAAGTGATGTCAGATATTGTTTGTCTATTAATAAGATGCTCAAACATTTTAACTTCTGTTTCCTACAGATCATCACTGCTGTACATTACAATAATGACAATAAATGCAGATCTGTGCACAACATGTTTCTATTCAGGGTTTTACTAAATTCTATTATATCTATAATACAATAAAAAGAGGATTTATTAGTCAGAGAATGGATAGCTTTATAGCTCTACTTAAACCTTTAACTCCATGTTTATGGTTTATGGTAATATGATTGTCAGTAGATTCAATGAACATTATAAAACTTAAAACTATAATGAGAAATTCTGCATGCATGATACATGTTACAGGTGCTGGTCATATAATTAGAATATCATCAAAAAGTTGATTTATTTCACTAATTCTATTAAAAAAGTGAAACTTGTATATTATATTCATTCATTACACACATACTGATATATTTCAAATGTTTATTTCTTTTAATTTTGATGATTATAACTGACAACTAAGGAAAATCCCAAATTCCGTATCTCAGAAAATTAGAATATTACTTAAGACCAATAGAAAGAAAGGATTTTTAGAAATCTTGGCCAACTGAAAAGTATGAAGATGAACAGTATGAGCATGTCCAACACTCAATACTTAGTTGGGGTTCCTTTTGCCTGAATTACTGCAGCAATGCGGCGTGGCTTGGAGTCGATCAGTCTGTGGCACTGCTCATGTGTTATGAGAGCCCAGGTTGCTCTGATAGTGGCCTTCAGCTCTTCACAATACCCCATAGATTTTCTGCTGACTTGACAGTTGTCCAAAAGACGACCATTGACACCTTGCACAAGGAGGGCAAGACACAAAAGGTCATTGCAAAAGAGGCTGGCTGTTCACAGAGCTCTCTGTCCAAGCACATTAATAGAGAGGCGAAGGGAAGGAAAAGATGTGGTAGAAAAAAAGTGTACAAGCAATAGGGATAACCGCACCCTGAAGAGGATTGTGAAACAAAACCCATTAAAAAATGTGGGGTAGATGAGCAAAAAGTGGACTGCAGCTGGAGTCAGTGCTTCAAGAACCACTACGCACAGACGTATGCAAGACATGGGTTTCAGCGGTCACATTCCATGTGTCAAGCCACTCTTGAACAACAGACAGCGTCAGAAGCGTCTCGCCTGGGCTAAAGAAAAAAGGACTGGACTGCTGCTGAGTGGTCCAAAGTTATGCTCTCTGATGAAAGTAAATTTTGCATTTCCTTTGGAAATCAGGGTCCCCGAGTCTGGAGGAAGAGAGGAGAGGCACACAATCGACGTTGCTTGAGGTCCAGTGTAAAGTTTCCACAGTCAGTGATGGTTTGGGGTGCCATGTCATCTGCTGGTGTTGGTCCACTGTGTTTTCTGAGGTTCAAGGTCAACGCAGTCGTATACCAGGAAGTTTTAGAGCACTTCATGCTTCCTGCTGCTGACCAACTTTATGGAGATGCAGATTTCATTTTCCAACAGGACTTTCATTTTCCACAGTGCCAAAGCAACCAGCACCTGGTTTAAGGACCATGGTATCGCTGTTCTTAATTGGCCAGCAAACTCACCTGACCTTAACCCCATAGAAAATCTATGGGGTATTGTGAAGAGGAAGATGCGATATGCCAGACCCAACAACGCAGAAGAGCTGAAGGCCACTATCAGAGCAACCTGGGCTCTCATAACACCTGAGCAGTGCCACAGACTGATCGACATCATGCCACGCCGCATTGCTGCAGTAATTCAGGCAAAAGTAGCCCCAACTAAGTATTGAGTGTTGGACATGCTCATACTGTTCATCTTCATACTTTTCAGTTGGCCAAGATTTCTAAAAATCCTTTCTTTGTATTGGTCTTAAGTAATATTCTAATTTTCTGAGAAACGGAATTTGGGATTTTCCTTAGTTGTCAGTTATAATCATCAAAATTAAAAGAAATAAACATTTGAAATATATCAGTCTGTGTGTAATGAATGAAAATAATATACAAGTTTCACTTTTTAAATGGAATTAGTGAAATAAATCAACTTTTTGATAATATTCTAATTATATGACCAGCACCTGTTGCACATGGTTTTAAGTGTAGTCTGTACACTTTCATCTACATAAAACTACTCGGTATATTAAATGGTTTCCTGTGGTCTAGTGTGTTACTTCCTAATTCACCCATTGTGACACTCGTTCAATCCCTTTTCTCACTCTCACTGTAATGGAGGTGTTCTTCTTCATTGTGTTTCAGCTTCTTCTGGTGGTTCAATCTTACAGTAAGTGATCTCTGCTGTTTAATGTCTTTTTAAAATATGTCCACATTTATAGCGAACAAAGTTTTATTGGCTAAAATATTTCAGCATGTGTGATATGTGTGAAGTTTTAATATGAACATACAATCATGTGAACTACAACCTACATGATATATTTGTTTTTATAGAGTATTTATTTATTTCATTGGTTTTTAAAGCAGTACATAAGACAAAACTCATACTTTTATATTCATTATATAAACAACATATATAATAGTAATCATCTGAAATGTAATAAGAAGAAAAGGAGAGAAAAAAACATACAAACACATACACGTGCACATACATACGCATACACTTCTATGAGGAAAAAAGGGAAGAGGTGAGGTTGTTGAGGAGAGAAGAAGAAGAACAAAAATATGTGGATATGCCCCGCTCACCCACACTGAAACAATTAAACTACCGTGTCGTTGATTTAAAGGCATTTTTATATTGGATTAAGAAAAAAATCATGGTTTCTGATGTAAACTTGTTTTGTTCAGTTTGCCTTGAAGCAAATAACAAACCCCCTAGATACAATTTTACTTGAATAGCATTTTTACTTCAAACCAACGTTTTCATGTCACGTGACGTCACATGAACTAACTCCTTGTTCGTGCCAACAGTGTTAATTACCAACACTGTGTTAAAATGTTGTAAAAAAAACACAGTATCAATATACCAATGAGGTGTGTGTGTGTGTGTGTGTGTGTGTGAGAGAGAGAGAGAGAGAGAGAGAGAGAGAGAGAGAGAGAGAGAGAGAGAGAGAGAGAGTGTGTGTGTGTGTGTGTACCATAGGGTGTGTGCAGATATGGTTTAAGAGGACACAAATGTGTATGATGATTCCAACATAAACATGTCTTATGAGGACACTTCCTGTGTCCTTGTAAACCAAATGGCTTAAAACAACAAACAAGTTGTGTGTGATGGGTAGATTTAGGGGTCGGGTAGGAGGATAGAAGATTCGGTTCAAATTATTACACCTATAGAGATTCCCCGTGAAACGCATATTCAACAATGTGTGTGTGTGTGTGAGTTGAAAAATACAGCACAACACACCCCTGCTAAAACTGTTGAGTTTTGAGATTTTTTTCTTTTTGTAAAACAGAAAAGAAAGAAAGATAAATAACTTTTAGACCTTTAAACTACTTCTACTAGTATCTGTGATCTGGTGGATTTTGTAGGCGAGTTAAGGCTGGCTTGACTTTTAAAAATTGACTCTAAGGGAATGCTAATAAGTTCTAAAAGCTATTACAATAATGAAAATGTGACGTTTTTGGTGAGTTTATAATGTAATACATTTCTCATAATGTAAAAATTGTTATTACATTACTCATTATTGTATTAAGTTTTGAGAAAATTATTATATTATGTGCAGTTATTACATTATGTGCAGTTATTATATTATTATATTATGTGCAGTTATTATATTATGTGCAATTATTATATTATGTGCAGTTATTATATTATGTGCAGTTATTACTGTTACGGGTGTGGTCAGGCAGGAAGGCAAAGACAGGTAAGTAGAATACTCAAACAACGTTTAATACTCGGGATACTCAGGAGACTGACATATAGCATAACACACCTTACATAAACGTGACCAGACAAAGAATGAACAAAGAGGAACTTAAATACAAACACAGATGACTGGATAAATGAAGGACAGGTGATACAGGAGATGACTAAACACAGCTGAACAGAACTAAACTAACGAGGGTGATCATGGAGACAGATGAGTGGCGGGAAAATGAACAAAGGAACATGTGACAAACGAAAACAGGAAGTCCATACACAAAACCTAAAGTCAGACAGATATGTAACATAACGCCCCCCTCCCGATAGGCGCGTCCTCACGCCGTAGAAGACAAAAATAGGGAGGGAGGGTGGGTACCCTGGAGTCCTGAGGACGGGAGCACTGGGGTCTGACTGGCTGGGGTGCCTCCAGGGTGGAGCCGTGGGCGGCCATGGCGGGTCAGGAGCCGTGGGTGGCCATGGCGGGTCAGGAGCCGTGGGCGAAGCAGGAGTCTTTGGGCGCCTGGGCTGAACCAGAGCCCCACCCACATGTCTCCCACCCACAGGTACATAGCCCCCCCCCCCCAAAACTTTCTTTGGGAAATTCAGGGCTGGACTGGAGGGCTTGTGGAATGGGACTGGCTTGTGGGCTGGAACAGTCCTGCGAGGTGGAGCGGCCTCGTCGAAGGCTGGAGCGGTCTCGTCGAAGGCTGGAGCGGCCTCGTCGAAGGCTGGAGCGGCCTCGTCGAAGGCTGGAGCGGCCTCGTCGAAGGCTGGAACGGAGTCCAGGAAGTCCAGGGGTGCTGGAGTGGAGTCCAGGAAGTCCAGGAGTGCTGGAGCGGAGTCCAGGAGTGCTGGAGTGGAGTCCAGGAAGTCCAGGGGTGCTGGAGCGGAGTCCAGGAGTGCTGGAGCGGAGTCCAGGAGGGCTGGAGCGGAGTCCAGGAGGGCTGGAGCGGAGTCCAGGAGGGCTGGAGCGGAGTCCAGGAGGGCTGGAGCGGAGTCCAGGAGGGCTGGAGCGGAGTCCAGGAGGGCTGGAGCGGAGTCCAGAGCGGAGTCCAGGAGGGCTGGAGCGGAGTCCAGGAAACACGGAGCGGTAGGATCGCTCCCAAAGTCTATCAACCACCGCTCCAGTGAATCTGCCGTGGTAGCGGCCATCACGACCCGAGACGGGCGCTTAGCGGCAGCTCTCCTCTTCCTTCTGGGCTTGGGGACAGGCAGGACCCTCCCGGCAGACCCACTGGAGGGTTATGCAGAGGAAACTGGCTGAGGGTGAACTGACCAGGCAGCGAGCTTTTCTGAGGGGACTGGACGAGGAAGACACATATTCATAGGAACCTCTTCTATTATCTCAAACTCGGAACAATTTAGGGACAATAGCAGGTTGATTGTCTCGACTAGGGAAAAGGAACAGGCAGGTTCCAGGAACCGAATAGTGTCCTCGTCCAGGCCCATCAGAAAAACCGCATTAAGCGGTGCATCTGGCCAGTTCACCAGATAAGCTAGCTCCGAGAATTCCTCTACATACCTCTCCAGTGGGCGACCGTTCTGTCGAATCCCCCAAAGGCGATCCTCCGCTGAACCGCCTTCCTCTGGGGACACTGGAGAGAGTGGGACCAGGAAAATACCCATTTCCGAGAGAAATCCTCCTTGCTGTCTTGGTCTGGTCATCTGTTACGGTGTGCTCAGGTAGGAAGGCAAAGAAAGGTAAGTAGAATACTCAAACAACGTTTAATACTCTGGATACTCAGGAGACTGACATATAGCATAACAACACACCTTACATAAACGTACATAAACATGACCAGACAAAGAATGAATGAACAAAGAGGAACTTAAATACAAACACAGATGACTGGATAAATGAAGGACAGGTGATACAGGAGATGATGACTAAACACAGCTGAACAGAACTAAACTAACGAGGGTGACCATGGAGACAGATGAGTGGCGGGAAAATGAACAAAGGAACATGTGACAAACGAAAACAGGAAGTCCATACACAAAACCTAAAGTCAGACAGATACACAGATATGTAACAATTACATTATGTGCATTTATTATATTATGTGCAGTTCTTACATTATGTGCAATTATTACATTATGTGCATATTATGTGCAGTTATTACATTATGAGTTGCTACAAGGTGCTGTTGGGAGAGTGTGCGGGTCTGGAGACAGGTTTCTGATGTATTTTGAGACAAGTCAGAAATGGGTTCACTTCAAAGTTTATCGGTCACTGATTTCTTATTTCTGTGCCCTAGTTATTATATTGATTAATAATAGATAGTTAGCTAATCTGTGTGCTTTGTGTATGTGCATTTCTGAAATGCATAACATGTACACATCAATTCAAATTGTAATGTAGATGCATTTTCTGTGAAGCTGCTTTGAAACAATATGTATCGTGAAAAGCGCTATACAAATAAATTTGAATTTAATTTAATTGAATAATAATAAACAGGTTGGCAGATCCATGTGGCCTGCAAATAGTCATCAGTACCCAATGTGCATGGAGAGAAAATATCTGTGTCGCTTAGACCCATTTTGAACTTTTCTTTTGAGTGATGTGAGTCCTGTGAATGATCTTGTACTGCATGAGTTGAAGATTTGTATTGCTAGTCATAGAAAATATGTTACTACAGATTTCCTTCCAGAAGTCAAGAGCCAAGTCACTTTCCCATTTAGCCATTGGTAAATGTATTGTTTTTATTGTTATTTGAAATACGTTTATGAAGTTATGAAGTTTATTACTGTATACATCAGCAATGATCAGCAGCTTTTAGCCAAAAATATGGTATGAATTTATGACTTATTGTACATTGTCAATATTATTAAACATTTTCAATGAGATGTAATGATTGATCTGTTTTGGTTGTTGCAGAAGCTCCTGCTGTAAAAGTGTCTCCAGATGTCCTAAGAGAGTCCAGCTCAGTGAAGATGATCTGTGAGACGCCAGCAGATGTTACAGTGAAACTGTGTCATTTCTACATAAACAGAGAACAGAAGAATATAAAAGTCATTCCATCATGTGAGCTGGATCTCACTGGTGCTGAAGTGCTCAGATGGGCAGCTGTAAAATCACCTGCATCTGTCGACATTTCCTGCTTCTACTCAATACATGAGCACGGGATTAATAAACCATCATCTCAATCTCCTGCTGCCACAGTGACGGTTTTAGGTGAGATATTTCACTGCTGTTCTGGTTTGTAAAATGTTATTGGAGTTTGTATTAATTATGAATTATTTGACTTAAACAGGTTCACTTCAGAAACCCATCATCAGTGTTAGTGACAATGATGTCCAGATCAACATAGCCTGTGAAATACCACTTTCAGTCAGAGCTGATTTCATCTGTAGTTTCTACACTGAGGATGGTCTTTTTCAGAGGATTCCGTCTAGAGGACATTACTGTGTGTTTTATGTAAGTCATAGTGAACTCTTCACACAGTCAGTGAACAGCAGACGGCTGAGCTGTGATTATTCACTCAACACTGAACCTGAGATCAGATCACCACGCAGTGACACACACACCATCAGAGGTGAGGACACTTCACACATTATATGAGCAATATTTATATTATAATAGTAAATAAAATAGTAAACAAAATTTTTTAATATTATTACTATTTAATATTATTTAACATTATTACTGTATTTGTAATATTATTACTGTATTAAAACATGTCCATGTGGTTAACATCAGTGGCAAAACTGTAAATACATTTTTTATATTTTATATGTTTATAAATTATTTTTTAAATGGCATTATTCAGGCTTGCAAAAAGTCTTGCAAATAATTAAAAATGTATGTATTGAATATACATTCTAACAAATATTTAATCAGCTGGATATTCGTCTGTGTGAGAGCTCGTGTTGAGTGAAATGTACTTGCAAGATCAAATGTTAAAAGTAATTTATAAATCCAAATATTTCTTTAATTATTCAATAATCTAACAATCATGAGTGACTGGGAAGATCATGGAAATTCATTAGTCAAAAATGTGTGAATCCTGAATATAGAGACTGTTTGGACCAATGAGGTTTCTCTACCCAGATATTTCTAAAAACAGAATCCAAGCAATCGAAATGTCCCATTTATTTTTGATCATTACTCTTTCTTTTTCTTTTTTTCTTCATCAGATCTTCCTCAGGCCAAGTTAACAGCATCAGCTTCAGTTATTCTGGAAACAGACACAGTTCAGCTGAGCTGTGAGAATACTGAACATCTGAAGATGGAGATGTGTTTCTTTTACATATATGGAAGAGAAACTAACTCAAAACAGAGCACATCATGTCAGCTCTCACTCCCTGGATCTCAGATCATTAAATGGTCAGAAGGTCAGAGTTCATCTGTGAGAATAACCTGCTTCTACACTGTGATGAAGTCACAAGTTCAAACACCATCTCCTCACTCTGATCCAGTGACAATAACAATCAAAAGTGAGTCTTTTAAATGCATATCTTGAATTAACTCTTCCATATACAACAGTAAAACTTCATACATTTTCTCAAAAACAAATGACTTTACACGTTACTTTTATTTGTTTATTGTGTGATAGTCTCTAATGGTCAAAC